>NC_059105.1:40339978-40680478 GCF_020740685.1 Jaculus jaculus | reverse complement strand
GTGTCACTAAAGATGACATTCTCCTTCTGGGGGCAGGGTTGTAAAAACGAGGTTGGACTTGATGGTCATAAATGGCCTTACCATCTAGGAGTACAGCTTCAAACACAGAATGCGTGGGAGAGGCCCTTGGTTCCATGCCCAACATTGCAAAACACACATGTGGGTGCACACCACACACACACACACACACACACACACACACACTCACACACGGCCAGTCTACCATGCAGGGGTGGTTTGATTCAGGTGTCCACCATAAACTTAGATGTTTGAATGCTGGGTTCCCAGCTGATGGGGATTTGGGAATTAACACTTCCTGTATTTAACAGGGAAACCGGAGTTCTGGGATGCTTCCTGGAACCCCAAGCCCTGACTTCACATCTGCAAACTAACCAAAGAATTGACAATTCCAGATTCAAGAGACTGATTTTTAAAAGACCACATTTTATCCAGAATTTACAAAGGAGGGTGGAAAGGGGAAGGCTGAGAGGTAAGGGGAAACAAAGTGAGAAGTACACCACGTGGAGCCCAAAAGCCCACGTGGACCACGGGTGGCTCGGGAATCCATGTGACCAGATACAGATTTTAGAAAAAATGTGAGAGGGAATTTTAAAATCATGTGCACTTTTAAGAAGGATCAAAAACGAAGATGGAATAAAAGGAAAAAGGTGTCTTCCCACCCACCTGCGGGAAAGAGCTCTTACCAGTCCAAAGACGCTGCTGCCGGCTCCAGAGAGGAGAAAATGGGCCCCTCTCTGTGGGCCCGGCGGGATACAGGCTTTGTGTTATCCCGCCTAGACACACCTACGCCAGGTGTCCCAGCCAATGGGTCTGGGCTTAGAGGAGAAATCCACCCGTACTTGGGCAGGGTGAGCACTTGAGAGGGATTTAATTGGGTGGGATGGATAAGCACTAGATCCCAGGATTGGCTCATGTGGGGCAAGCTGAGATAGGTGAGGCGTCCCAAGACCCCTCCCTTTAAGGGTCAACTTGATCCTGCCTAATTAATCTGCCTATTCTGGCACCCCACACACACACACACACATGGAGGCAGTCTATTTTGGGGAGCGAATTTATGACTATTCTAGCCAGTTTCCCCTTGCCAGGACTTGGCACACTCTGCTGCTGATGTTGTCCTCCTTATGCTGGTCAGGAGGTGATGTCCACCCTCTGCTCATGCCATACTTTCCCCCTGCCATCATGGAGCTTCCCCTCGAGTTTGTAAGCCAAAATAAACCCTTTTGTCCCATGAGCTGCCCTTGGCTGGGTGATTTCTGCCAGCAATGCAAACCTGACTGCAACACATGCTAACACGTTATGGACCTATAATGATGAGTTATAAAATATTGAAATGGGTTTTCCTACCCATAAATGCTCTTCCGTAATAACTCATTTACCTTTGTTACTCTTCCAGAATAACTGATTTACATAACACCTTTCTTTGGAAGTTCCACATAACCTTTGAAAAAAAATGGAGGGTGTCATGAATAAAATCAACATTAGAGTTGGATTTGGATTTAAGTGCAAATCAATGGCTCAATAGTAAATAAATGAATTCGTTTAAGTCTAAATTTTCTCAACATAACATAATCATTTCCCCTGTTATACAGGGTTGTACAAGAATTAAGTAAAAGAATATAAGTCACACACCTGCCTATCATGAATGCAAACCATCAATAACGTGGCAGAAGAGGAAATAATAGAGTCAAGCAACTGCTGGAAGGCACTGCTTCTCAAGGGAGTGACACTTTTCTACTTAAATAATGTTACTCAACCCAAAAATTGTTCTCATTTTTCCATGTGCTAAAATATCATAAGTAGATATTACAAATAGAGCGAAGATAGTGTTTGTTGATTGAGTTGTGAAAGTTGCTCCCCTGAATCAGGACGGGCACTGTTTAGTACTTTTACAATTATTACACAATAATTCCATCACCTTGCATTCATGATACTAGATGTCAGGCCTTGATGGAGACAATGAGCATTATATTGATTTAAAAAAATCAGATTTCTACAGTAAAATGATACAACACCTTTAACTTTGTTCCTGATGGATGGGCCTGAGGTGATTTTTTTTTTCACAATTTTTATTAACATTTTCCATGATTATAAAAAAATATCCCATGGTAATACCCTCCCTCCCCCACCTGCACTTTCCCCTTTGAAATTCCATTCTCTATCATATTACCTCCCCATCTCAATCATTGTAGTTACATATACACAATATCAACCTATTAAGTACCCTCCTCCCTTCCTTTCTCTTCCCTTTATATCTCCTTTTTAACTTACTGGCCTCTGCTACTAAGTATTTTCCTTCACGCAGAAGCCCAATCATCTGTAGCTAGGATCCACATATGAGGGAGAACATGTGACGCTTGGCTTTCTGGGCCTGGGTTACCTTGCTTAGTATAATCCTTTCCAGATCCATCCATTTTCCTGCAAATTTCATAACTTCATTTTTCTTTACTGCTGAGTAGAACTCCATTGTATAAATGTGCCACATCTTCATTATCCACTCATCAGTTGAGGGACATCTAGGCTGGCTCCATTTCCCAGCTATTATAAATTGAGCAGCAATAAACATGGTTGAGCACGTACTTCTAAGGAAATGAGATGAGTCCTTAGGATATGTGCCTAGGAGTGCTATAGCTGGGTCATATGGTAGATCAATCTTTAGCTGTTTTAGGAACCTCTACACTGATTTCCACAGTGGCTGGACCAGATTGCATCCCCACAAGCAGTGTAGAACTGAAGTGATTTTTTTAAAAAGTAACTTCATATAAATGTGAGGAATAACAAGAAAATGCCTAAAGATGCTAGTTCTGTTCTACACATACAAACAGTAAACGAATGTGGTATAATAAGAGGTTTTTCAGAGCTGGAGACCTCACCCTTGTCACCCATCCTAACCACTAGCAGGGGGAGCAGACATTCACAATGCAGTCTGGGTACTATCTCTGGGCTGTGCCAAAAGCCATCTTGAAAGAAATGATGCGTTTGACCTTGAGAGGAAGAAGGTGGCAGAGCCCTCCCTGCAGAGATAAACAAAGCGCAGGTCTGCTGCATTCAAGCTTTCAATTGACAGAGGAAGCCAGGAGCCAAGAGACAGGGTTTCTCTGCCAGCTTGGAGTAGTTTCTCTTGGTTATTTTTATCTCGTAGTATTATATCCAACACAATTTCTAAGATAATATGCCTTCCTTAGTAGTCACTAAGGCCTGCTTTATACACTTTGCAGCCTGACTTAAATTTGGAGAGAAAAGCCATCAAGGATGGAAGATCTGAGGCAGGAGGCTGAGCTCTGAAATGACCTCAGGAAGGGAGGAGGAGAGAAATTCTGGGAATTCCAGATAGGGTGTAGGGCTAAGCAAGAAAACTCTTGTCTCTCAGTTTCTATTCATACAAGTCTTTTGTATTTTTCTCCAGGCTTACAATCTATTTTAAAATTTCTGGTACATAATAATTCTTTCTTACAACTTTTTCACAGCGCTTTCTGAAAGAATTTATTTTCTGGTTTTGGGGAATGTTGAGAAGTCCTTCTCACTAGGAAATAAATTCAAACTGATTACTTAACCAAACTTCCTGAATGGCCAATATATGAATTTATCTCCAATTCAAGAATGAACAGAGCATTGTCTTCCCAAATGTCATCATTTCCTGGCTTTGCAAAGAGCCTAGAAAGCCAAGTTGAACCGAGGCGGAATATTTCAGTTAGGTCTTCAAGACTTCAGTTGAAACTTGGAAGTCAAAGCAAAAGAGAAGAGAAAATAAAAACAAGTATTTTGAGTTCTAGGAAACACATATTTTGGGGGGTAAGGCTAATTCTCAAAGATCTCCAACCAGCCCATGACCACTCTTTTCTTTTCTCGGACCTTTCCGCCTCTCCTCATTTCAGTTTTGAGTTAGGAATACTGGAACTGATCACTTTTCAGCCTCAATAAGTCCTTGTTAATTATTTTAACATTTCAGGTCCAGGAAACCTAAACCCAATGTTTGTTAAGGGCTCTTTTCCTTGATTTGTATGCCCTCTTATATTACAAGGGAAGTTGAATCCATGTGTTTCTGATTCATTTTCACTTAACTCATCAAGACATTGTTTCATAAAGGCCATTTGATGTCCAAAGATTCTGCTGAACCTTTTGTTCCTTGAACCATAATGCCAGTGTAGTAACACACAGTGTGTCCCGAAAGAAAGAGACCCAGGAATACACTCTTCTTACCTCTGTCCCTTTCTTTCATACAGTGGCGAGTCATTTTCCAAGTGTTATCTAGATAGAGACAGTATTTTATATAGGGTTTAGAGAATTTTACAGTAATAGATCAGCTTAGTGTGTTTTTTTAAAGAATAATACATGTTATAAATGAACATCAAAATAACACTTGAGTTGAAAGAATGAGATTTTGTTTCCTTGTGAAGTAGATATTGTGGTTCCCTTGGCCAAAGACTATAATTCAAAAATAATTGCAAATGGCGATTATATTTTTCTACCTAAAAGCAAAATCCTTACATGGATTTATACATGGAAATATTGTTTATTCCACTGTTGTGTTTTAAAAGAATATTTAATTAAATTAGTTTATTTATTTGACAGAGAAAAAGAGAGACAGAGAGAGACAATGGGCATGCTAGGGCTTCCAGCCACCGCAAACAAACTCCAGACACATGTGCCACCTTGTGCATCTGGCTAACGTGGGTCCTGGGGAATGGAACCTGGGTCCTTTGGCTTTGCAGGCAAGTGCCTTAACCACTAAGCCATTCCTCTAGCCCCACTATTGTCTTTTTTGGGTAAAAATAAATCACACCATTTGCAGAAAGATGGGGAAATAGATATTTGACAGTGAATCCCTTCTGTTTTTCACTAAAATGCAGATATTTTCCTAATATTTTACTTTGGAATACCAAACAACTGAAATCCAAATCTGCTTGAAATGGAGTGGCCCCACATGGATCAGATATCTAACAACAAAATTTTCAAATTAATTTATCTCAGTTTTCTACTGGGTTCATTCACTTCTGTCACTTGCTCGACTCTGGTCTTTAGACAGAAAACTTGACTGTCCTCCAAATGTCCAGAGAACAAGGTAGGATTCCAGAATCACTTTTAAGAGAGATCAGTAACAGAAATCAAGTGACCTGTCAATTAAAATGACAAGGATGTTACAGAAAACAACTGGGATGGCATAATAAGATCTAGCTCAGCAAGGAACCTGGAGAGGAACATTGCCGCGGCCTCATAGAAACCTTTGAAATTTTGATTTTTCTTCAACCACTTATTTCCCAAAGTACTTCGAATGTGTGTGCATGCATGTGTGTGTACATACATGTGTGTGCACCTGAGTGTGTAGGCATGTGTGCATGCACCTGCTTGCACTGACATGTGTGTGTTCACCTGAGTGTATATGCAAGCCTATGTATGCATGCTTGTGTGTCTTTATCGTTTGATTGCTAAGCAATGGCCTGGGATCAAGCAAAAGGTTCAGTTGAACAGAGCACAAGAGCTATCACAGCACAGACCAAAGTGCTCACACAGTCAGTGGATCTGTGGCCTCCTTTCCCTGGAAGACTGGTGAGAATCCCAGCTGGACCGCACATAGCTGAATGAGCCATGGGTATGCTGGAGTGGAGGGAACTGGACCTTCTCTTCTGGCCTTTTCTAACATGGTTATGCAAACAGCCTTATAAAAACAGTGGCAAAACCACCTGTTTTGTTACCAGCAGTGCAGGGTAAGTAATCACAAACGCTGAGCATACTATCAGCCTAGAGCCAATATACTTTGCAGACTTGAGCAAGTTGAGAGGAGCCCATGTAAACGCCTGTTGCAAACCATAACCAACCCCAGCTGGCTCTTGCCAAGCATCCTAGAGCTATTCTGTAAACAATGTGGTTTGTGTCATTTGTAAATGACAAATGATTGAGCCCCTATTAAGAGGGTACCTGCTTGCCTATGGAGTAAGATGGTGAAACCAAGATAGATATAATACCCTTATGTGATTCATGTTGACTAACCAAAACAATAAGGGCCAGCCTTCTAGGAGTTTGAGTGAATGAGGACAGAAAACAATGACTATACAGCATAGAAAATAGCCTTAAAGCAGGGTGATCACTATTGACACTGTCACAGTCTTAGTGGCTAGGGGAAGAATGTGCCCATGATGTGGGGCAGCCCCTGGGGATGCAGGCTGAGGAAGGGAAATCCAGGCAGGGGTGACTACACAGGAGCTCTAACTATGAATAAGCAAAGAAAGTCTGAAAGAAAAAGACATCTTCGCTTCCCACTTTACAGATTCTGAAAGTGTCAAACCATAAGAAAGTACCTGACAGCCAACCATGTACAAGAATTTCTCAAAACCCATCAGTGGACAAATGCCAGGTCCATTTCAAAAGATGATTACTTTAAAATGCTCTGTAGTCATGAGCTCAAATATCCACTGCCCCCTTCCAGCTGAATAGGCTGGCTAAGGTCTTCATCTAGATTGATCACTGAGAAAATTAGCCAAATTTTCCTTCAAATTGACTTTAAAAACATCTTATTATTTTTATTTACTTATTTGAGGGAAAGACATAGGGAGAGAGAAAGAATGGGCACACCAAAGCCTCTAGCCACTGCAAACAAACTCCAGATGCACGTAGCACCTTGTACATCTGGCTTATATGGGTCCTGGGGAATTGAACCTAGGTCCTTTGGCTTTTCAGGCAAGTGCCTTAACCACTAAGCCATTTCTCCAGCCCCTCAAGTTGACTTTTTAAAAATATTTTTTATGAGCCAGGTGTGGTGGTACACACCTTTAATCCCAGCACTCAGGAGGCAGAGGTTGGAGGATCACCATGAGCTCAAGGCCACCCTGAGACTACATAGTGCATTCCAGGTCAGCCTGAGTTAGAGTGAGACCATACCTGGAAAAAAAAACAAAACAAAACAAAAAGAGTTCCATCTGCATCCCTTGAGACAGAGTGACAGCGAGACTCTACCTTGAAACCCCTGCAAAAAATTATTTATTTATTTATTTGGAAGGAAAGAGAGAGAGAGAGGATAGGTGTGCCAGGTCCTCTAGCCACTGTAAACCAATTCCAGATGCATGTGCCACTTTATGCATCTGGCTTTATTTGGGTATTGGGTAATCAAACCCAGGATATTAAGCTTTGCAGACAGGTGCTTTAACCACTGAGAAATCTCTCTAGCCCCTCAAGTTGACTTTTATGACAGTCTTTCCGCCAGGTTTTCTGTCCCACCTAGAGTACCAAAAACTTGTGCACCTGTGTGTCTTAAGAGAAAAATGCAATATTTCTTTGTGTTCCTACCACAGAATACCATTCCTAGAAACAAAACTGAAATCCCTGAAAGGAAAATGTCTTGGTATTCAAGGGTTATTGAATCTGTTTATACCAGTTCCAGCTTTAGAATTCCAGAAGCTTAAAATAGGGTAGGCGTGCAATATCATCTCCCTGGTGTATACTCTTCCATGTTCTGGGTCACAGAAAAGCTGTCATTCCTCACAGGCTCATGGATCCCTGCCCAAAAAGAATGACACTGTGTTTGTATTAGGGATACTAGAGCACTCCGGGCACCTGCTGATAACTTTCACAGACACTTTTCAACCCTCTGCCTCTAGTTCTCTTCTTCCCCAGCCAGGCGAATGAACCTACATCCTTCGTAGGTCTACTAGGCTGAAAGTTCTCAGGTTTCATATTCCTAACTCTCAAACTGGCATGAGAGGCCTCTTGCTTTAGCTAATTGGGGATATATGAAAAAAAACATGAGTAAAATTAAGAAGCATAGAAATAGATCTATTACATATAAATCTTACCATGTTTTGAAAAACATAGTGTACTTAAATAGAAGAATCTGGCTGATTTTAAGGATGATAATTTAGTGAGCATGTCTATTGCTGCATAGAATATCACCCCCAAACCTAATGGTGTGCAATAATGACTATGTCTTTCAAGTTTATATGGAGTAGGAATTTGCAAGGAGCTCAGCTGGGAGGTGGGCGCTGTGAAGTTATGAGATACTAGGTAGACAACAGCTGGGACTGGTGTCATTTTGAAGAATTTCTTTCTCTTGTCTGATACCCAAGCTGGGAAACCATGCAGCTGGTGGCTGGCAAGACTTGCCCTCCTCTAGGTGATCCCCACACTTATTTCCTGAATCTTATCGTCGGGGAACGTGGAATTCTTAGATGCTAGCTCAGGCCTCCAAAGGCACATATACAGAGAGAAGCTGTGTCACTATTCCTAACCCAGCCTAGAAATGTCACAGGATCACTTCCACCTTGTTTTAATTTGGTGGAACTGAGTCACTAAGGCTAGCCATGTTGAAGGGGTAGGTAAGTAAATTGGACCTTTTTAGAACTGTCCAAAGATTTGCAGACATGTTTTAGGTAATCACAGAGGAAGTCAGGAAGAGGTAATGTGCCTTTTTGTTTGTTTGTTTAAAAAATATTTTATTTATTTGTTTATTTGAGGAAGAGGCAGAGAGAAAGAGAGAATGGGTGTGCCAGTGCCTCCAGCCACTGCAAATGAACTCCAGACCCATGCGCCACATTGTTCATCTGGCTTACATGGGTCTTGGGGAATCACACTGGGGTCCTTAGGTTTCACAGTCAAACTTCTTAACCACTAAGCCATTTCCCCAGCCTGGAAGAGATAATGTTAACTGAAAGTGATTGACACATAGCAAATTATGAAAGAAAGTTATTATTAATTTCAATTTATATTTTTTAAAAATCTTCAATGAATCATTTAGACCTTCGATATTCTTAATATCTTAATTTTCCTGTTATCTAGTTTCTAATTTTTATTACACAACTATACTTTTTTTTTTTCAAGGTAAGGTCTCGCTCTAGCCCAAGGTGACCTGGACTTACTATGTAGTCACAGGCTGGCCCTTATGCTCTGATTGATCCTCCTACCTCAACCTCCCCATGTGCTGGTATTAAAAGTATGTACCACCATGCCTGGCTATACTTTTTATACTATGTTTTTATTTGAGAGAGAGAAAGCAAGAGTCAGAGAGAGAGAGAGAGAGAGAGAGAGAGAGAATGGGTGTGCCAAGCCTATCGCCACTGCAAATGAACTCCAGACGCATGGGCCACCTCGTGCATCTGGCTTCATGTGAGTACCGGGGAACCAAACCTGTATCCTTGGGCTTTGACAGCAAATGCCTTAACCTCTAAGCCATCTCTCCAGCCCACACAACTATACTTCCAATGAGATCTTTTTTTGTTTACTTGATTAAATTGTATTTTGCATCTGTATCCTAGGAACATGCTGAAAAATTGGGACAGAGAAGAAAATCTAGCAAATTCTGTCAATTTTATAGTTTCATGCAGTAAGTATATTAGAATCATATGTAACACAACAGTGGGAGAAATAAATGAAATAAAAACAACCTGCTAAAATCATAGCATTGTTTCATACATTCACAAAATAAAATTTCCACTTATGCCTGTGTCAGACTATATCATTAATATTATTTTGGAAAGTATTCCCTATTGTAGTGCTTCAGGGATATGTCATGAGGAAACAAGCTGTTTTAATAGTCCCCTGTCCACTGCATCCCACAGCAGAGGAGCAGCTCAGGTTGTTCCGACCACCCTGAACACCGCTTCCAGCCAAACAGCCCTGCAGTGGCACATGGATCACACAAAACTCCTGCCTCCAAATCAAAGAGCATGCCTTTGAGCAAGTAAGTGCTGTGCTCACAGGCTCCTGCCTTCGGTGGCTCCACATTCCCCACCAAATTCTTTAGTCCAGCGCTCTCTGCTTGCCAGAACCATTTAGCGCGGTTTATCAACCACAGTGCCCTCACAAGCACACTTCATCTTATAAAATATGATGGTTCTAAATTCCCTTTCTGACACATTTATTTGTAAGCACATATCTAAGTTTTCATTTTTCTTGTTACAGGGAAGAGGTCCACAGAGACTAGTTACAAGAAAAGGGAATGTTTGTATAAAACTTTTAGGCTGAATTGAGAAACAATAAGTTCTTTCTGGTTAAAGAGCATCGGTGGAAGAGGTGAGGAGCTGACTTCCCAGAAGAGCTCTTAATTGCATTTACATTTATCAGAAAATTGCCCAAGCATTTATCAGGAATGCTGATTTCTTTCCAGAAAAAAAAGAGTTGGTTATAAACTGTCTTACACACAAAATGTTGTATCCCAGACTAAATTTGGGATAATTTTCTTTCCCATCTATTTATCCTTCTTTATGTATACTTCAGGCTTTCCAGAGCGTTTGTGCCTCTGTACCCCCAGCACCAGTTCCCTCCCCTTGCCCTTGGTTCAGACCAAGACCAGATGTCCTCTTCTAAGGCTGATGACGTCTCCTTCCTAACCTAAGCTATACTTTACCGTTCAGCCTTGTTTTTAGCTGCTCTTGTTTTGTGGGGACTCTTTTGAGTTTGTCTTTGCTGTTATTTATTTATCTTTTTTTTTTTTTTTTTTTTTTTGGTTTTTCGAGGTAGGGTCTCACTCTGGCCCAGGCTGACCTGGAATTCACTATGTAGTCTCAGGGTGGCCTCGAACTCACAGCGCTCCTCCTACCTCTGCCTCCCGAGTGCTGGGATTAAGGCGTGCGCCACCACGCCCGGCTTATCTATTTATTTTTGATATAGGGTCTCTCTCTGTAACTCAGGCTGGCCTAGAATTGACAGGGTAGCCCTGGATGACTTTGAACTCATGCCAGTCCTCTAGTCTCAGCCTTCCAAGTGCCAGAATGACAAGTGTGTGTTATCATACATGGAATCGCTTGTTAAATATACTCTATTCTACTAGAAGTAATATAGTACAAGCAATTTTACTCTAAGTAATCATATTCTTGTGCATGTAGTCATCAGTATCCAATAAAATTTTGGATAAGAATTGGATCCAAGATCATATGACATGAATAAACACAAGACTGATGGAATGAAGGAACTAGTGGTCTGGGGGAAAGGGGCATAAGGCACAGTACTTGTTGTATGTAACTGCCTCTACAAAATCCACTGTTATGTATAATTAATATGTGCCGATACAGTTTTTTTAATGTGTACATTAAATATAAACTAAATATATAACCTGAGGCACTTATGTCATCTTCAATATATTATAAGAAGAATATTTCACAATATAAATTAGCTGTTGCATTAGGTTGCATTCATTGGTGAACAATTTAAAAGTCAAAATTAAAATGATTTAAACAAGATAGAAACGAGTTTCTCCATCTTTCATGAAGACAATCTGGAGCTGAATGGCCCAGAGCTCATAGTGACCCCATGGTCTTTCTCTCTTGTTGCTCCCCTCCTCATGGTCCAGCACAGAGCCTGAAAACCTTCATATTCTTATTCCTTTCACAGAGAGGATGGCGTAGAGTGTGGCAGGTCCCTTCTTTTGGGGATGCAATTAAGAACTGCACACAGTGCATCTGCTTAGATCATTTCAGCTATCACTTCCATGCCAAAAGCCACCAGTTCTAAGGAAAACCAAGGAATGTGCATAGGTTAGAAGATCCTGGTCTGCTGCTTGAGAGGAAGAAAGAAAAGATATTGAGGGACAGCAAGAAGTCTCTTCTAATGGCTTATTCTAATGTTTATCAATCCTTTCTGCTTATGAAATTTCTATTTTTATTTAACTTTTTATCATGCTCTAGTACATTTGTTCATATTGGAGTCACAGTACATACTTATGGACTTTAATTTTTAAATGTAATTCAACATCAATTCCAAATTCTGGCTTTATGTGTATGTTGTGTTGTGGTTTTTTCTGTGAGTGTGTGTGTGTTAATTTTACATTATTAAATATAGTAAAAATATTGATGACTGCTTTTATATAAATTACCATAGTTCCTAACTTTTATTTTCTTTGGTTTTTCGAGGTAGGGTCCCACGCTAGCCCAGGCTGACCTAGAATTCACTATGTAGTCTCAGGGTACTTTTTTTTTGATAATTTACTATAACCAATAAACAATCTCCCAACATATTGAAATGTATTTATTAAATATATAGTCTATAAATATATTACTGTATTAATATACTATGTATATTATAAAACATGCACACATATTAAAATTGAGGAAATAAGAGAAGAATATAAGTCAAAGTCTAATATTTTCTCCTTCATCACAGTGGCCTTCATTAGCTGTATGCCAATCTAACAGATACAAAATATCCTGACTTATGCTCAACAGTTTTCATACATATCATTATTTCAATTTAACCAAAACCTAACAAAGAAGACTAGACCAAAATGCTAACATATATTGTTATGTCCCACATAAGAAAAAAAAAAAAGAACAATTGCTGAAACCCCCACATTTTGGGTCTGACAAACAAATTAAGTGTCTCGACAAAATGTCTACATTGAAAAACCCATTTGGGTTTTCTCACAACATGGTTGAATTTACTAAAGAGTTCAACATCTTCTTGTTTATGAACTTCTAATTTCACCACTATTGGGTTTCACAGATGGAATAAACAAGAAACACCGCTGTTCAGCTCATTGTGGTCATGAATTACAGGGCCCCAGAGAAGCGTGTGGAGGTACTTTGGAGTCTGGCCTTCAGTGTGCTGTGTGTGTAGTCCGTGTTCTCCTATGTAATGTAGGGGAAGATTTTTAAAGACTTCAGATGACGCTGAAGATGGAATTGCCGGACTAGTCACATAGCATTTCCCTGAGGACAAACCCCCCAACTTGACAGCTCTCACTTTGTATTACACACTGAGGCCAAGCAATCAGGACAGAGTAGACCCTGGCCTCATAGCTACCCACTGATATCAATTACTCAGCCTAACCATCCTGGAGGGGTATGCTGCTCATGGGGGTCTTTCATTTGCTGGGGCCGTGAAAGCAGCACAAGTGACTGTAGGAAATGATGACCATGCCATCTTGGAATTGCAACACATAATACTGTGCACATTTGATCAGAGCCAGGCATATGCCCAAGGTCTAAAGAACAAAACAGCTTTGAAAAGAAGTTTAGAGACAGTTCAAATATGGTTTTTTGAAGAGCAAGCCTAAAAGGACTGAGTTAAGGAAGGCCGTGGGATTGAGAAGTGAAATTCTACCCATGTTATCATGAATAATGTGGAGATGAAGACATCTGTAAGACTGCCCAGAAATTTTCTGATGAGTTTAGGTTTTGAAAGAATACATATGTAAAGGCAAGGAAGGTTGTATAATCAAGGACACAGAGAATGAAATGTATAAGAAAATTGTCAAAATCATTAACATGCTGGTAAGTCAAAGCTTACAAAAATGACAAAGGCAATAAGACCTATCAGGCACCTCTGTTTAGACACCTAATGTGAGCAAGACAGTGAAAAGAACAACTGTGGGTGACAGTGTTGCTGGTCGACCAGAGGAGCCATTCAATCAAGGACAATTACCTTCAAATACAAAAGTCAAGCATGGGCTAAAAGTGGACATATGTCTCTAGAGAAGAATGGGCTGCTGAAGGGAATCCTAGTCTCCATTTCAAGGATTTCATAGGGACTCATGGGCATGATGCTGAGGCCATCGTTGGATTGAGGAGCTCCAGACATATGTCAGGCAATGGAAACCCAATGGACTTATTTAGGGTTTTTGGAAGTGGGGAGATGAGGCTGGAAGATCATAGTCTAGAAACAGCAAATAAGGATACATAAAAAAATCTACAGAGGACAATTACTGCAGCGATGTGCAGATACAAAGTGAAATGCTGATCAGGAACAGGGGGGTAAAACTCCATCCCAAACAGGCTCTTCAGTAAGGTCAAGGAGCACCTGTTGCAGCCACGGAATAGAGCTCCCATAAGGTGCACAAGGTACACGTTCCTTTAAAAACTCAACAGGAGCCTTGAAAGGCATGCCACCAGCTCTGTCTTTTCTTTGAAAAAAAAAAAAAAAGGTTTGTTTTATAAGCATATGAGTAATATGTTTTTAAACATATAAATACAATATTTCCTTGACTGCAAGATTAATTCACATTTTCTGGTTGAGGAAGGAATTACATTAAATGTATAATTCATCCTAATTTTAGAATCACTAAAACATGAGAAATCTACCTTAGAAGTATGTATATATGCATAAGTACAGAGGTTTATAGAATTGAAGTCATGCTTTTTTTAATTCACTTTCATTTGATTTTAATCTTGGGACCAATGCTATAAACATAATTTCTAATGAATCAGCAACATAGAATAATATTTCATACAATTATTCCATCACTGTTACTGTTTTGAACTTTTAAACTATTCTGTTTATAAATAATTTTGTAATTTATTTGCCAGAAATAATTTTCTATATTTCTATTATTTTCTTGAGACATATTTCTAAAAACAGAATTTTCAAATTAAATATATATATATATATCAGACAGCTTCGCAGAAAATCTGTACAAATTCTCATGACAAGAGGTACTTTAGTAAAGATCCATCTATCTTTTTACCATTCAAAATGATCTTTGCTGTTTAAGTTCTCTGTTGACTTAGTAGGAAAAAGCCCTCAGCTCCCTTTCGCTTTGGTTTTCATTATTTTAGGTTTCTGTGTGCATATTGTTCTGTGTATTTCTTTAATGAATCATTTGTTCTTATATTTATTCATTTTCTAATGCAGATTTATCATTTTTCTTTATAAAGGTACTGAATACTTTGTCCTATTTGTTGCAACTTTGATTTTCCTTTAATTTTGTTTAGTTTACAATCTATTATTTGTCATTTTTTTAAAGCTCATTCTAAAACATACACATTTTCATTGCAAAGTTTAGAAAGTTTGTTTTGGTGGTTCTGTCTGATAATGGGCCTTGCAGTTAGCACTTTGTTGACTGCTTTGGTTTTGAGGCAGTGTCTTGGGGTTTGTCTGTGTTTGCCTGTGTGTTGCTCTATGATTGGTGTCTTGAGTGCTTTAATCTTATGCACTTATTTAGAACTTAGACTTCCTGGGTGGTGGTGTTTTTTGTTTTTTTTTTTTAATTTTGCTGATGGTTGCTGCTGGGTTTATGAAGTCAAATGGAACCTTTATTATATAAAATATGATATTCATGAATGAGACAAGACCTTTGACTTTCATTTTTTGAGATTAGATTTGGTATGTTTTTCTCCGTTTATCCTTTACCAATTTTGCTTTCTGACTTTCACTGAGATGATCTGGAATTTAGATCTAGGTTATCACCACTAGATCACTAGGCTTCCATTTAAAACTGTTAGGATGATTTTATATGCACTTTCAAGTAAATTATATTTGCATTCAGCTTAGTATGAATGTAACAACAGCCATCTTTATTTTAAATGCATTTTTATGCTTATCTGGTTTTCTGGCTTACACTTACTGGCAGTTCTTTTCTTTAGAACTTTTCTGATTTGGAGTCCTTGAGCTTTTATGTGACTTTTCAAACAGATAAAGTTTGCAAGGCCAGAATAATAGTTTGACCAGATGCAAACTCTTGGTGAGGTACATGTCTGGAGAAGTGGGGGAAAAGTGGAAATAATACTGCTGGATTATTTTCTAGAATTGCTTTATATGCAGATTTCAAGGAAAATGTGAATGATATTTTTGAAAGTTTCCTTCATATTTTTCAAAATGAGAAAAGAGAGGGAAAAATGTTCTCTCTGAGAATTTTCAGGGTAGAGCATTGAAGCGTGCATCTGGGTGATATGGGAGAAGAGAGAAGAGGAAAGGGGATGTGAGCAAGTTAGAAGAGGCAGTCTCATCTCAGAAAAAAAGAGGGTGGGAGGGAGAGAGGGAAGAAGAAAGGAAGGAAAGAAAGAAGGAAGGGAGGGAGGGAGGGAGGGAGGGAGGGAGGGAGGGAGGAAGGAAGGAAGGAAGGAAGGAAGGAAGGAAGGAAGGAAGGAAGGAAGGAAGGAAGGAAGGAAGGAAGGAAGGAAACAAGCAAGGAGATATTAGTTGGGTATGATGATGTATATCCACAATCCCAGCCTGTGGGAAGTTGAGACATGAAGGTTACCAGTCTGAAGCCAGTGTGGGCTACATAGACAGTTTGACTACAAGTATCTCAAAACAGCCCACCTCCAACACACACACACACACACACACACACTCACACTCACACTCACACTCACACTCACATACCACATACATACTGGCTTGGAACAAAGGTCTCAAGTGACAAAAGAGAATCAGGAGACCAAGAAGAGTTTACAAATCCTTTTTACATGCAAAAGAGTCAGGAGACTCCTAGTAAAGAAGAACTAATACTTTAATCCAATCCCTTCTGGCCCTTTAAATACTATGCAAATAATACCATGTATACGTTGATGTTCATAGTAATCATGCAGGGTTATTATTCCAAAATAGGACTTCACTCAGTCTCCATTAATCACACTCTGCTTTTGAAAAGTCTATGAGCAACTTCAGTGTGTGTGTGTGTGTGTGTGTGTGTGTGTGTGTGTGTTGCTTTTTTATTGCAACCAAAATCTCATTCATTGCCCAAAGAGGGTAAAAAGGGAAACCACCACCTTGCAAATGCTGCTTCGACTCTGTGACCACTGTTCAGTGTTACTATAGTTAATTTATGTCAACTTGGTTGTGCTATAGCGTCCAGATATGTGATCAAACAAAACATTATTCTGGATGTTTCTGTGAGGGATTTTTTTTTTTTTAGGATGAGAGTAATATTTAAATTAATGAGATTTCAGTAAAGGATCATCATCTACAATGTGGGTGGGTTTCAACAAACCAGCAATAGACCTGAATAGAGTAACAAACTGACCTGCCCAAGTGGACAGGAAGTCTGCCGGTAGAGACCTTTGGACTTGAACTAGCACATCAGTTCCTCCCTGGTTGTCAGCCTGCTGGCCTGCCGGCCTCAATAATCATGTGAGCCATCTCCTTAAAAGCTTGCCCATTTCCGCCCTCTCTTTCTCTTCCTACATGCATTCGGAAGGATTATCCACCTTCTAATGATAAACAATGAGAGTTATTCTGTAGGAAATAGTCTATAGGTATTTTAAGAACAAGTTTAAAATAATCTATTTTCCAGGAATTCATATTCAAAATATATTATTCATATATGGCATCCTTAGGGTACCCTTTTCTATAGTCATAAGATGGGGACACAGTTTTTCAAACACCAAAGTCTGGTCTAGAGAGATGGCTTAGTGATTAAGGCACTTGCCTGCAAAGCCTAAGGACTCATGTTTAACAATCCAGGTCCCACATAAGCCAGATGCACAAAGTGATGCAATCATGCAAGTTTGCACATGTGCACAAGGGGGCGCACTTATCTGCGGTTCAACTGTAGTGGCTAGAGGTCTTGGCGTGCCAATTCCCTCTGTCTTTTCCTCTCTGTGTCTCTTGTTCTCACTCTCACATAAAAAAAAAAGGCCAGTCTATTGGGAATGCCTCAAATAAATAAAAAAATCAAAGTCCCCTTCATCTCTTCATCCACTGCACAACTCTATTGAAGTCTGACATTTTGTATCCAAACTCTATGTGCTTTAAAACCTTAGAGAAGATTCAATTCTTCTTACTATTTTCTGAGAAAACTAAGCTTCCCATTTTCTCCAAGTAAAAGCAATAGTGGAAAACTGCGGCACGGAAAGCACAGTGGTATTACACATGTTGGAGTCGATATACTAACATGGAGTATGTGTTAGATGATATTGAAAGATAAAGAGAGGGGACATCGAGTGACCCCGTGCATAGGAAGGAGATGGACTTATTGCTTAAACATGCTAGAAAGTCAATAAACATTAGAGCACTTCTACTCAGATATTCATTATTTCCAACAAAATTCAATATAAAATCCAGTATATCACTTACAGGCACATTGAAATTTAAAATTTAAATTATCTATAATTGCAATAGGCTTTTAACTGAGGCTAGCATTGAACTCTATATATAGCTGTGGATGATCTTGAACTTTTGATCTTCCTGTTTCTACCTTCCAGAGTACTAAGTTTACAGGTGTGTACCACCATGCTCAGTATTATGCAGGGCTGGGGATCAAACTCAGGACTTTGTACATGCTAGGCAAGCACCCTACAAGATGATATCCTAAGCTAATTGACTCAATAGTAACACTTCCATTGGTAAACCCACTGAACAGACTTTTCCACATAGGTGAGAAATAGGCAAAGTGGCCTATATGACAGACAATGGCTATATGTTTTAGGGATATTCTTGAGCCTTCTTCTAGGAGGACGTGGTTGGCCAATGTTGGGCCATGGCCCATTCTCATTCCTGGAAATCTACTTCCTTTTCATACTAAGTATATTCACAAACCCATAAAATAATTTCTGCTTGTAGACATAGAACTGTAACTCCCCGTGAGAAGGATAACGCACTATCTTCTGTCCTGGAGTGTTCATTGTCTACAGTAGTTGGTCTGGGAATATGTAACAGCCAGCAAAGTCATGCTGTTTGAAAGTCAAGGTTAACCAATACTCAACTTGAATATTCAATACTTGCTACCTGGTCTCTTAAATGAGTACCCAGAGGACAAAATCTGGGAGCCTACTTTTTAACACTTTAAATGCTGGTACAAAGGTTTTTTGTTTTTTTGTTTTTTTGCATGAGCTCTCACAATATATACTCAGCCAGCTTCAAATTTGAGATACTTTTGCCTCAGCTTCTTGAGCTGTGTGTGATTTAAGAGCCAATGGCCTGTGGGTGCTTAAAAAACACCACCAGTTAATTAAATAATTATACCACAATTACCTTTTCAATGATTATCTCAATGCCAAATTATTCCCATGTGGATACAACATTCTAACTTCAGATGGATTCACATGATACTGGTGATTACTTATTCTACAAAGTACAGAGCCTCACTTCACAGCTTAAATCAATCTTTAGCCCACCACAGGTATTATCACCCAAATGAACTCAGAGTGGGATTTGGCTTCACCAAAGACAGATGATGCTGCAAACACCTGTATTAGTTACACTTTTGTCACTGTGAAATAACCGAAGAGAAGGAGGATTTAGCCTGGCTATCATTTTCATGGGGTTTTAGTTCATCATGGTAGGGAAAGCATGATGGCAAGGGCAGCCCCATCCATGTAGGCAGATGGCCTGTACAAGGCAAGTTCCAGAGTTGGGTGTAACCTTCAAGGTCTGCCTGTAGGGACCCATTTCTGCCAGTTGAGCCCAACTTCCAAAGGTTCCACAGTCTCACAAAATCTCCCCCATTAGCTGGGAACAAAGGTTTCAAACATGAGCCTGAGAGAGACATTTCACATTTAACTCATAATACAACCCTACTTTCCAGCACTGGGGCACTTACAAGTTCCACATTCTTTTAAAGCAGTTTGATTGCTAACTCACCTCAAGTCCATAAGTTTCAATAAGTTATATACACACGTGTGTGTTACACCCACTGCACTTTGGACTGGATGCTACACAATTCCAATGAATGGATCTAAGTTACTGTCTGGATAAGACATACGCTGTCATTGACCCGAGCAGATGAGATGAACTACAGCCCACTTCTCTCTTCTGTCAATACAAGCAATTTCCAAATCCCCCTACAGCAAGTGCCCAACATGTTCAGTAAGAAAATTTGTATTAATATCAGATTATG
This sequence comes from Jaculus jaculus, assembly GCF_020740685.1. Taxonomy (NCBI): domain Eukaryota; kingdom Metazoa; phylum Chordata; class Mammalia; order Rodentia; family Dipodidae; genus Jaculus; species Jaculus jaculus. The sequence continues at coordinate 40,660,983 of NC_059105.1, read as the reverse complement.
TGTCAGTATAATTGGAGAGGGAAGGAAGGGGCTTGGTGGAGGGCAGTTTTCATAGTGTAGCAAATCAATTCTCTGGAAGGAACATTTGGGGAGACTCACTATGTAGTCCAAGCTAGCCTCAAACTCTAGATTCTTCTGCCTCAGTCTCATACGTAGCAAGGTTACAGACACATTTCACTTTTACGCATGAGGATACATAAAATTTCTTTCTAGAAACTGTCAATTTAGGAACGAACTTTGAGAAGTTTTTTTTTTTTTCTCATTTGAAGTGCGGCAGGAAGACAGGTGGTGTACCTAGGAATAGATTTAAACTGCACAAGATGGCTGGGCAGAAGCATCTTCACAAATAGACAAAGGTTTCTGTGGTTTTCTTTTTTCCATGAGTCCCTCATCTTCGAGGATGATCATTTCATTAAAACTTGCCACATGCTGATTTGCATATCCTCTGTGGAGCTGGGCCTTCCTCCTCTGTGGCAATGTACTTTTCCCTTTTTCTAGGCTGATCATTATTGGATTGAAACACCCAAACTCCTTTGTGCACCTACACATACGTGAATATGCACACACAAAAATAAATAAATAAAACATTATAGTCCTAATATAATATTGCAAGAATACAGAAAATAATTCATAATCCCAAGAACCTGAAAAATAAATCATGCATAGACTATAACCACACAAACACAGTAGCAGCAACAGAACACCTTATACTAGAATGTGGTACGCTAGAAGTTCAGAGAAACGTGGCCTAGCTCTTCAAAGACCACAGCAACTGGAAAAGTCACACCCTAACCTGCCATGTTCCTGGGAATCCCCAGACTTCTATCCACCCCACACTTGAGAAAGCTCTGACTGAAGCCTGAGTTGGCAGCTTGACAGGCTATGGAACATAAATTTTACATTTTACTACTGGGAAATTTATCAGCCCATAGGGAAAGTTTCAGCTAATAACTAGAGACGAATGTGGGCATGCCAGCAGAGCTGGGAGGTAGCCCAAACTCACTGTGAACCCGAGAATGAGGCCAGTGAGCTATCTTCACTGTTCATCAAGAGTGTGAACAAAGATGTGATCATGGTGGTAAAAACCAATTGGTTCTCTAAAAGGAAACCTCTGGTAGTCAAATTTATTTTTCTTTGTCATGTGCTATGAATAAAATGATATGCCACTGCATAGCTCCAATTACTTCCTGGAGTGCAGCTTGGCTTGGGAGCTCAGTTATCCCAATTTTAAACTAGCCCTTGGGCTTGGAAAGGAGTTGGCAGTACACAGTGAAACATTTCATCACCTCAGCTCCCATGCCCCCTCAAAACTCTTACTATTTGAGATACCAAAATTCCTTTAGTGTAACCTGAGATCATGTTTCATCATTCCGTAGGTTCAGTTAACACACTCCAAATAACATTTGATAAGCTGTCTACCATGTATCAAATTTAGGCCATGTGATTGGAGCATATATTCTGAAATGATTGACAGTTTTTTGACAGTAACAATTTATTGCCTGTCAAGTTTCAAGGTATGCTTTTGATATCACAGAATTGAAATAACTCTAAGTTGAAACAGGGAGTCATATTATTCCAAAAATAGATCCCAGATAACTCTGAAAAATATGTTTGCCTGGGTAATATCAATTAGATAAGTAATACTTGAGTATTACTAAGATGACACACTTCAACGCAATGTACTATGTAAGCGCTCCTACCCAGTTAACATAAAAAAATACTGAACTCAGTAATTCAAATGAAATAGCAGTTCGGGATTCTAAATTTGGAGAACAGTATATGGTGAAAGTTAGCTAATTAGTATTAAGGATCTGCCATTTCCTGTAAGTTGGGGGATTTACCTCTTAGTTTCAGACCCATACATTAGATGCAATGTGTTATAATTGGTTCACTTTGGGTTAACTGGTTGATATTTTTAACATCTGAAACCTGTTATTTTGTAGCTGAGGTTTATCCTGCTTTCCTATAGCTTCACAAACTTTCCATTTTAAATTACAGAACTTCCATGCTAATTATAAACTTTTATCTTTAAAAGTGCTGCTGCCTTTTAATCATTTGCTGTAGTTGTTTTTTTTTTTTTTTTTTCTGTTTCTCTAAAGCACTATAGAAGATGGTACTGTTCTTAATTTTGACCAAGGAGGATTTTACTTGTTTTGCAGGAGCTCATGTTCTTATTAATACTTGGGGAATCCTGGGTCAAGGCAGAATTTAATGCAAAGCAAAATGTTTAGACACAAGAATTTATGCTTTCAACACACACATATGAATTTCTGTTGGTGAAGGAAATGTGAGTTCTGATATTTTTCCTTACCTGTGCAACTTACCGAGTGCTGTTTCTTCTGTACCCAAATTAGTTCCAGCTGGGAAGGCTCTGGCCATGGGGCTGGAAGTGCTGTGGTCAGCCCCTCTGGGAAACAGTGATGTTCGCTTCTTTCTCAGTGGTCACTGGCTATGCTCCTGGACTTTACAGTTTATGCCCTCAGAGGTGACAGGTGGAGTACTAAAGGAAAATGTGTCACTGGAAAGGACAAACCTGCTAAAGATAGATGGCTGGATAGCTGTTCAGAATCCTTACTCGGGTAATAAACACAGAAATGGGACTGATGATAGGAGACTACATTAATTCAATTCATTAAGTACTAGTAAATGGGGGATGGGGAGAAGAGAAGATTAGCAGTAAAAGTACATTATATTCATGTATAAAAATTATCAATAAGAAGTTTTTGCAAGTATCAATAACTGTAAACAACAGCAATAATAATAAATTCAGTAATGAAGAACATTTATTGAGTGCTCCATAAGACCGGGTATTGGCCATACATTTCCTTCTTCATTATACAGGTATGTTATCTACTGAAGCTTAAAGTTTACCAAACTTACATAATAGTAAGCTGTGATGGAAACACAGTTTGAAGTAGACATGTCTCATCCCAAAGCCCGCGCTCATCATCCAGGCACTTTCAAAACTTGACTCTAAACCAGGAACATTAGATTCACCAAAGAATCTTCCTCCAAGCATGCTTCCTGGCCAGAGGAGCAAAGAAATTTGATTCCATGAACCCAACAGCAACCTGTGAGTCTAGGGCCAGCCTTCCTTTTTTTTTTTTTTTTTAATAGCCACCCAGTTGAGTCTAGCCCAGATCCAGGCTTAGAAATTCCTGCTTTGCAGAGTTCTTCCCATTATCCACATCAAATCACACCAATAAGAATACTATATGTCCAGTTCACATAGTGGAGTGGAAATGTCCGTCCTCATGCAAATATGAGATGTCTGGAGCTTCTGGACATTCCTGTCATCCCGAGATGAGGTGTAACTATCCCAGAACACAGATAAGCCCAGTCCCTTGCAAAGCACCTAGAATGCCCCACTTCTGTACTCTAAGCAAATTGTGAAAGTCCCATGTTCCCAGTGGCTTATACAGAGAAACTCATGAGAACCCAAAGGACAGACTTCTAAAATGACTTGACTATCTCTGGGTCCCCAATCTACTCCCCAGGACAGACTCTGGCACTGGGAGGAATTTTATTCATCAGTTCCAACCATAGCCAAGGATCATTGCCTTCTTAGCAGAGCCTTAGAGCCCAGGCTTAGTGATAGAAGGTCAGGAAGGGGAAGGAGTCTATGGGGGGTATTGTCCCAGTCTTGATCACAGAACAAATTAGCCCATAACTTAGACAATACTGAGCTGATGAGTGGCTTCTTTGAACTTTCTGACGGGTATGGGCGGGATGAGACAAGCATCTACATAGAGTCTATCTTGTGCAACTTTGTTTGACGGCTTTAAATCTGTGTTTGAATTTTGACCGTCATTTGCTGGCCTTATGATCTTGAACAAAAGACTTACTATCTCTAAGTGTAGTCACAAGCATCATCAATGAGACTCTAAGAGACTATGTCTTGCATAGCAAGCATCCTTCAAATGCTATTATTATCCCAGCCACACTTACTGAAAATGCTTACACAGTGGCACAGGCATGAAGCTTCCCCACATTCTTGCATTGCTGGGATCATGCCCTGAGCAGGGTCTGTGGCTGGCCACTGTTATTCTGAAAAAGGAGAGGCCCAGTGGGTACTGCCAGACACGCTAAGCATAAGACCATTCAAGAGTGTCCCTGCTGGAAATCTGGGAGCTTTCAGCACCTCTAATTTCTCTTGTTCTGCCTTCTCCATGATCCCTCATATTCACCTTTGTGTATTCTTCTGCTGAACTGTCTCTGAATGATCAGCTCTCCACTCAAAGCCCGAGTTTGCTGTCCCCTATGGCTTCCATGGCCATGTGACTCTCCATAGTAATTAGTTGTTTCCCTGCCTTGGATCAACCTTCCAGCACTAAGTGCCTCCAAGTGGGAAACTTTGCTTTGCTTTTATATCCACACCAAAACACAGGGCCTGGCACGCAAAAGGGGTGACGTTTATGTGTTGTGCAAATGACTTAACTCTTGTACCCTTTCCTTTCTGAAACAAGAAATGTCATAAGTTATTAGAACTTCCTTCTTATTTTATTTTTTTTTATTATTTTTTTTTATTAATTTTATTTATTTATTTATTTGAGAGCGACAGACACAGAGAGAAAGACAGATAGAGGGAGAGAGAGAATGGGCGCGCCAGGGCTTCCAGCCTCTGCAAACGAACTCCAGACGCGTGCGCCCCTTGTGCATCTGGCTAACATGGGACCTGGGGAACCGAGCCTCGAACCGGGGTCCTTAGGCTTCACAGGCAAGCGCTTAACCGCTAAGCCATCTCTTCCAGCCCTTCCTTCTTATTTTAATGAGACCTATTTGTCCCTGAAGTTATCGCTGTCTTCAACTTAAGAAGGAGGTGCCGACCTCAGCCTCAGGGCTGCTCAGGGTCAGGAAGACTGTGTGGTAGAAAGGAAAGGAAAGGAAAGGGGATGAGGAGCACAGTTTGGGAGTTCCTCTCACCTGAGGCATTGTGTCATCCAGTCAAGACTTAGTTTGTCATTTATAAAACAGGAAGGGTTAGACAAGAAAAGCTTTTCTAACTGAAAAAAAATGCATTAAATATTTTTTAAGTGCCCATGCAGATGGTAAGCTGGCTAGAACATCTGCTGGTTCGGCTCAGGTTGGTACTGAGTCCCTTCATTCAGACAATGTCCATCATTGCCTGCTGTAGGCTTTTCCAAGTCCAAGTCTGTTGGTGTACTTGAATCCAATAGAATATTAAGTAGTAACTAAAAATTATTTTGTGTGAGAAAATATGCAATGGAGATGGGGAGATTGCTCAGTGCGTACTAACTTGCAAAGCCTGATGTCCTAGGATCAATTCCCTAGGCACCCATATGAAGACAAGTGGACATTAATCTGCAGAGGCAAGAGGCCCTAAGATGCCCTCCTGCCATAGACATATGCACATCAATAAATACTTTAAAAATTTTTAAAGAATTATCCAAGATACTCACTGCAAAAACAGTTTATTAAACAACAAATACAATATTTGACAGTGCATATATATATATGTGTGTGTGTGTGTGTGTGTGTGTGTGTGTGTGTGTGTATGTGAATGCATATATATATAAGCATATGTATGAAAAATGATCAGAAAATGTACAGCAAAATGTTAGCAGTAATTATCTGGGTGCTTGGAATGTAAGTATCTTGAGGTTTCTATTATTCACGAGCATTCAGTATATCTCATTTTGTAATTAAAAATGCAGTGGTTCCCTCCTCTAGTCTGTCTTCAAGTATCTCAAGAAGGTTTGTGTGAACCTCCCTCTACTATAGCTATAGGCTGACTCTTCTGTCCTTCCAAGAATTCTCTGAGAACATCGAGAACAAGTCTCAGTTCCCAGAGTCGAGCAGAGGCAGGTATGTGTTGGATTGAAATAAATGTTAGAAACCTAAAGCAAGAATTTCTGCTTTCTGTGCATTTTCAGTACTTAATGTTCACATTCCCAGCCTATTTTGTTAATGTTAATCTACTCCAGGAATGTTTGATACAGGGAAATTGTTCATGTTCAAACTGTACATATTTAAGCATCTTTCAGGATAGCTCATTTCTATCCGATAAGTTTATTAAAGTGGTAAAGACATTAAAAATACATATAAAAGGGCTGGAAAGATGGCTTAGTGGTTAAGCGCTTGCCTGTGAAACCTAAGGGCCCCAGTTCCAGGCTCAATTCCCCAGGACCCATGTTAACCAGATGCACAAGGGGGTGCATGCGTCTGGAGTTTGTTTGCAGTGGCTGGAGGCCCTGGTGCACCCATTCCCTCACTCTTTCTCTCTCTCTCTCTCTCTCTCTCTCTATGTTACTCTCAGTTAAATAAATAAATAAATAAATAAATTACTTAATTAATTAAATTTAAAAATACATATAAAATATAGGCGAAAGGTCTAGCAAATAAAAAAAATGAACAGTTTCTCTGCAATGAGTAAAGTGGTTTTAAAGTCTAACAAAAAACAAGGGTGGGGGGGCTGGAGAGATGGCTTAGCAGGTAAGGAGCTTGCCTACAAAGTCAAAGGATCAAAGCGCGATTCCCCAGAACCCACATAAGCCAGATTCACAATGGGACCCATGCATCTGGAGTTTGTTTGCAGTGTCTGGAAGCCCTGGTGCACCCATTCTCTCTCTCTCCCTCCCTCCCTCATCTATCTGCCTCTTTCTCTCTCTCAAATAAATAAATAAATAAAAATAAAAAAAAACAAGGGTGGGATTTGTTATAATACATTTGTTTTGAGTTAAATGTTTTAGTAGAAATTATGGACAGTTGCATTAATACTAAATACTTATGATAAAAGTCACATTTTTAGGATTATTTTTTGGGTACTTTGTCCTAAGCAACTGAAAAATTGCTGTAACCATTCCAATATTACAGTGTAAACTAGGTCCAAAGATACCATAAAGCTAGACACAAAAGTTATTTTCTGTTTGCTGCCTTTTCCAGGACATCTCAAAGTCAGAACTGAAATGTCATCAGCACTAACAAGACTTTCATACTATGACTTTGTCACATTGTCATAAAAAGGGGTGAGTCTCCTGTAAACATAGCTATATGCAGGGCCACTCGTCACCTTTTTACCAAATAGTAACACTTCCAGTGTGCCTCTGTCTTCACATTTCTCTTCCTCTGGCCTGTGCACAGACAAAACCTTGAGGTTGACACTCAGTGGGCAACAGTCTTCAAACTTTCCAAAAGCAAGTTGTTAACAACCAGCCAAGACACACCGAAAGTTTTACTGGGATTCACAGAAATGGCATGTAGATGCCTCTCAAAAGCTTTTCAACTCACACTTCTAAGTCCTTAAGGTCACATGCATTAAGAAACAGCAACACTCAGAAGCTGCCTTCTATGCTGTTCCCTTGAGATAGAGAAAGCAACAAAAAGGAATATGGGAGAACAAAATCTAAACTAAAATTACCATAGGTCAGACTGTCTTCATTCTTCCAAGGCCTCAATGATACTTTACCAGGCATTAACTTAAAGTCTCAAGCCACCTTGAGTCACTCCATAGACACAAAAATCTAAGCAGGGGGGCAGAGAAGACTAGCAATTTAAAAAAAATGCAACTGGAGAAAATAAGATGTGTTTTGTTCCACTAGAAATATGACTCTTCGCTTTCCCAGTCTCACCAAGCCTTGTTTTTGTAATACAAATAATATAGCTATAACTCATCAGAATTGTCTACATTTTAATTTGAAAAGTAGTTCCTATGTTAATCTTTAATCGTCTGTCTTCTGGACCAACAGAAAGAGTTACAAAAGAAGTCATTTTACAGTGGCGTAATTAAGCCTAGGAGAAGCATATCTCGGTGCTGTTCTCCTTTCCATCCAATGGCTTGCTGGTACAGAGATCTGCCACGTGATCAATGCATCTGGCCCCAGGGACTTCATGGTCTACAAGCCACAAGCTACTAATAAGCACCCTCCAGCCTGTTTGCTAAACAGATCAGTCCTGGCAGGCACCCAAAAACTCCAGTCCTTGAAACTTGGAGCTCTTTAACTTGCATGGCCTATTGTGTGGCAAGCGAGAGAATAAACTATGTACCTCATAAATGCAGAGCAATTATAGATCAGTTAGTTATACAGCTGTGGCTCAAAAGATTGCTTACCTAAACCAAATCGAGGACTAATTTATTTTTGTATTGTCTCTGTTAAAAAAAAAACCAAACCAAAAAACAAAAAACAAACAGCTCTGCAGAGCTTGTATGCATTGTAAAGAAAATGGCTGTTTTCCTTATAAACAAGATGGCAACTTTTGGCCCAAAGAAATCATCCTCAGTAGCTGTAAGTTTTTGTTTTTATGGTTGAAGCAAAGCCATTGCTTGTTGTAGCTTCATTAGATTGTTTAAGGAAACATGGTAGAATGCTTTCTTTGAGAGAAGTTCAATGTGTTGAGGGTTGTGAGGTCTGTATAGTACTGTTTTGTGTTATAGATACTGTCAATTTCAAGCACACAAAAAAATGTGAAAAAAAAAAAACCAGAAATAGTCTTTACAAAAAAAGTGAAGTAGCTTGGATTTATGAGAATTAATCTGCCAACAAATCTGTTTAGAGGTAAAGTTTTCTTAGAAAGCACCTTTTAGGTCTGTTTTTAAAATCTTTTTATTGTGTGTGTGTTTTATCAGAAAAAGAAAGAGAGAGAATTGATACACCAGGGCCTCCAGCAACCAAAATCAAGATGTTTGTTCCATCTTTTTCACATGTGCAACCTTGTGTGTTTGTTTCACCTTGTGCATCTGACTTATACCTGGAGAGTTGAACGTGAGTCCTTAGGCTTTGCAGACAAGCGCCTTAACCGCTAAGCCATCTCTCCAGCCCAGAAAGTACTTTTATATTCAAATTAATTCTTGCAAGTCCTTACAATAAAAAATTAATATTAGTGACTACAGAGATAGATGGCTTAGCAGTTAAGGTGTTTGCCTGCAAAGCCAAAGGACCTTGGTTCAATTCCCCAGGACCCACATAAGCCAGATGGACAAGGGGGTGCATGCATCTGGAGTTCATTTGCAGTGGCTAAAGACCCTGATGCACCCATTCTCTCTATCTCTCTCTCTCCCTCTTTCCATCTCTCAAATAAACAAATATTTTTTTAAAAAAAATAAGATTATATTTGTAAAGATATTAGTATTAACCCAATTAGCCTACTTGAAATGGCTTAATAAAGATATATATATATATATTCCCACTATAGCCTGTTCCCAGCAACTTTTCTGCTGATATTATGACCTATATTTTTTATTTTATTTTTCAGTTATTTAAGAGAGAGAGAGAGAAAGAGGAAGTGAGAGAGTGAGGGAGAGAGAGAATAGGCATGCCATGCCAGGGCCTCTAGCCACTGCAAATGAACTCCAGACGTATGCACCACCTTATGCATCTGGCTTATGTGTGTACTGGGGAATTAAGCCTGAATCCTTGGGCTTCACAAGCAAAAGCTTTAACCACTAAGCCATTTCTCCAGCCTCTTCAGGCCTATTTAGTACTGTTGTGGTGATACTAGTTTTGTTGTTGTTGTCTTTTGTTTTGCTTTGTTTTCCCACATCCTTGTTTATTTTTCTAGAAAGGAGACACTTGAGATAATGAGATGATCAGATGCTATTCATTAGCTCTGACTCTTGGGATGCTTTGTCTGATATGCATGAGTGGGGATTCAGTGGGTATTTGTGGGCTTTCCCTGACATAGAGCTCTGCTCCTTCAGCCTTAGCAGCACACAGATCACTCTTCTTCAGTGATGCTACAAAGCAAGTCACTGGAAAGGCTAACCTGAACTTAAAACAACCAGCATCTTCTTTTCACTCTACAAGCTGGCTGCAATTTGATCAGCCTGGGACTAGAACAGACTCTGCTGTGGAAGCTGGGCCACAGGTTAGTGCAGGTCCATTTCCTGAATGCTTTCTCTATTTGGACCAGTAGCTGCCATGGAAACGATCTTTTCATATTGAATGGCAGAAATGTAAAGCATTGACCCAGAATGCAAATGCTAAAATGTCTACACCCATTCCATTGGCTAAAGCAAGTCAATGACCTACCCCCCCACATCACTGAAGTAGAAAGTGTCTTCTATTCCTAGAGGAAACAACTTCAAAATCAGAGGAGAAAGGGCTTTGGTGAGTAATTCTCACATAGAAAGACATGACAAATTGGAACATTGATGTAATCTACCATAGATAACTTATAAAAAGAAGCTTATACCTCATTTTTAAATTTTAGTTTTAAAGGCATATTTTAAACATATTAACTTTTACATATATTCTGAAATCACTTATAATTTAAATAATGCATATAATTATTGAGATGTTCTGTAAATATAAAAGGCACACTGAATATTGATAACTTAGTATAAAAATGCAAAATATCTCTTAATAATCCAATAATATCAATACCAAACTCTTTTTTTTAAAATTATTTATTTGAGAGTGACAGAGAGAGAGAGAAAGAGGCAGATAGAAATAGATCGAGAATGGGTGTGCCAGGGCCTCCAGCCACTGCAAACAAACTCCAGACACATGCACCCTCCTGTGCATCTGGCTAACGTGGGTCGAACCGGGGTCCTTAGGCTTCACAGACAAGCACTTAACCACTAAGCCATCTCTCCAGCCCCTCAATACCAAACTCTTAAACTGGAGTTTAAGCCATGGTATGGTAACATGGGTGGGAAGAAGAAACTCTCAAAGTCCCTCCCCTCCTTGTACAACTTCAGTGACACTTGTAGGAGTCTGTTGATTTTATCCTAAAGCAGAGCTAAGAATTAAATTCATTAGCACGGAAACTCTGAGCATACCCAATAAGCATTTTCCCAAAGTTTATCTTAGTTTTTGATAAGTGAATATTAGTAAATCATTATAAGCACAATCTGAAAATATGATACATTCTTCCATCAACAGATATTTACTGAGCTTTATGTGTTGACTCTAGCTTCAAGGGACATAGTGGTAAATAAGATAAAAATCTGTGCACTTGCTGCTTTTACAGTAAATGCACAAATCCAAATCAATACATAACATGCTAACAAGTAGGATAAAGCAAACAAAGCAGAGATCAGAGGGCAGCCAGGGAAGGCCTTTCTGAGGTGGTGACTTTAAGGGACAGTGAGATAAAGTGAGGATAAGTAGGAACCATGGTGAAGCATCCACAGTAGAAGAAACAGGAGGAGTAAAGGCCCTGTGGTTAGAACAAACCAGGTGTCCAGTGGGTCTATGGTGTAGAGACTGAGTGGGATAAAGAAAGGAGTCAAGGGCTGGAGAGATGGCTTAGCGGTTAAGCGCTTGCCTGTGAAGCCTAAGGACCCCGGTTCGAGGTTCAATTCCCCAGGACCCACATTAGCCAGATGCACAAGGGGGCGCACGCATCTGGAGTTCGTTGGCAGTGGCTAGAAGCCCTGGCATACCCACTCCCCTCTCTCTCTCTCTCTCTCTCTCTCTCTCTCTCTCTCTCTCTCTCTCTGCCTCTTTCTCTCTCTGTCTGTTGCTCTCAAATAAATAAATAAATAAAAGTAAACAACAACAAAAAAAAATTAAAAGAAAGGAGTCAAGTCTTATAAGGTCTTAAAAGCTTTATTGGCCAGGCATGGTGGCACACGCCTTTAATCTCAGAATTTGGGAGGCAGAGGAGGAGGATTGCTGTGAGTTTGAGGCCACCCTGAAACTACATAGTGTATTCCAGGTCAGCCTGCAGCCTGGGCTAGAGTGAGACCCTACCCCGAAAAACCAAAAAAAAAAAAAAAAAGCTTTATTATCTAAGGGTTATGTGTTGGTATGACAACTGTGCTAAACAACAACATAGCCACCAGCCCATGTGGCTATGGAGCAATTGGAAATGGCTAATACAAACTAAGATGTACTATAAATATAAACACAGGATTTTCATCACTTAGTATGAAAAAATGGTAAAATGCCTCAGCAATACTTTTTATAATGATGAACACTAAAAAGTTATAATTTAGAAATACTGGATAAAATAAAATGCATTTTAAAATAATAAAATGATAAAATAATAAAATGAAATTAATTTCATTTCTTTCTTTAATATGGCTAGTAGAAAATTTTAAAATACTGTGTGGTTCACCTTAGAACCTTGACTAAAATCATGAGCAAGAGAGTTCTTGATCTCTTAAATTTTACTGTAGAGTACAAAGCGTTGATGAAACAATTTATTTTTGTATGTATTTAAATTTTTCCATAAATTAAAACTAAATATTCCCATAGTATTGTTGTGTTTGAATATGAAATGTCCTCCACAGGCTCACATGTTGAATGTTTGGTCTCCAGCTGGTGGCACCATTTTGGGATGTCATGAAAACTTTAGGAGGTGGGACCTAGCTGGAGGAAATAGGTCTGAAGAGTTGTGCCTTTGAAGCTTGTGTGTGGCCCCAGGCCCTTCCTCATGCTCTGCTTCCTTTATTCCACAAAGTGAAGAAATTTCTAGGTAACACACACAAACACATACACACACAGAGATCTTAAGCAATGATGTCTGCTCAAGTGCACAGGGCTCAGTAACCATGGCCTGAACCCTCTGATACCATGAGCAAAATAAACCTTTCCTCTCTTTAAATTGTTCTCAAAGGTATTTTGGTCACAGCTATGCAAAAGCTACTAATGCAGTCATGAAAATTTAAATCATGACACCATAAAGTGAAGTGATAAAGATACCCTCTTCCTCCCAGTTCAGCTTATAGAAATGGGAAAAGCATACAGATAGGTCATTTCCCTTCCCTTTTTCTAAGGATCTCCAGCCTCTGCCACATTGGTTCTCACTCAGTTCTCAGACAGTAATTGCTGTGTCAATTTGTGTGTCCAAACACATTAAAAAAAAAAAAAAAACAGTCTTTGAATAAAATAAAAACTAGTGATAATAAAGAAAAAGCATCTGAAACCATGCCCTCAGCATGGATAAAAGGGATCCGAACTTCAAATGACTGTAAAAGTGAGAAACAGCAACAAAGAAGCCTGAAATCTCAGCCAGTGACTCCGTGCCCTGCTCTCTTCGTCCCCATGGCCCAAGCACTGCCTGGGGAAGACTCACAGAAGAGAGAAGAGAGGTAAAAGCCACACGTTGGTAGATCATAAAAGAATGTCATGCAACGTTTCAGAAAAGGAGGGCTGGGTGATCAAAGAAAGCTGAGGGAGAAGACATGAAAGGGTGCTGGCATTCAAGGTGGTCTGCTGGGAAGGCACTCCGCCAGGAATTGCTGGCTAATGGGTAGGGAGAAGCTCCTTCACAAAACTGTGGTGAAGAGGAAGAGTGGGTAAGCAAAGATTCTTAAAGATTTTTTTTTTTAATCAGAATATCAAAGGGGTAGGGGAGATGCACCAGTGGTTAAAAGTGCTTGCTCTGCAATCCTGCCAGCAGGAACTCACTTGAAGCCAGACGTGAAGACTTGCATGCATGTTCTCACAGCAATGGAAGATTCAGCTGGGAGAACCCCAAAGCTCCTGGACCAGCTAGTTTGGTACTCCCAGCAGCAAAACACAAGAGAGACCCCATCTCACAGTGGATAAAAGGGACTGACACCACCCGGGCCTGTACATGCACCAAGGCACTATATGCATGTATGTGTGCATGAGCAGGCACACACACACATACACACACACACACACACAAACACACACACACAAAGAAACCATCTCTACTTTGCTGCACTGACTGAAGAGGGAGCTCTTGAACTAGGATTCTATACATGTCATTCTAAATTGCCTTTCCTAGACATATAGAAATTCAAGCAATCTGTTAGACAAAACTGGAAGTGAAACTTTTCATTCTGCTAATAAAAATTACCCCCACCATCCCGTCGGAGAACCGAGGTTCCGCGGAGCTCAGAGGTTGGCATGTTCTGCGAGGGCACCCTGCTCAGCTGGCTCACCTGTCAATCAAGCTCAGGCTTTCCATTCCTTCTTCAGGTCATTAGTTCCCTGCACCCCCACCCCCAGCCTACCCCACCCACTCCATATGACTGTGGCTGCAAACTGGAGACAGGGAGTTCCGTAGTGGATTGGGCTGTCTTCTCACCACCAGCCTATTCATCCTCTCCAGTAGCATTCAGTCTTACCATGGACCACTGGTGGGCATGTCAGTCTTTATCTCTCAGTGGGTTCAATAGAACCAGATGATAATGGATGTTCAGCTACTAATGCTCCATGACAAATGTTTCTGCCATGTTATCATACTCTAGGACAGATAAGACACTTGACCAAAGCTGGAATGTCTTCCTCCTACTAACTCCAATATTTTTAGAGATAATTTATTTTTAGCAACTTGTCCTTGTCAGTTTCATTGTTAACCAATTAAACCAACTCGGCCTGGCAATCTCAGTGTTACAGTTTATCCTTACGAATTCAATTGTTTTAATATATAGAACTATTCATATTTTCTGTTTCTTTTTGTAAGTTTTCTTGAGGAAATTTCATAAGTTTGCATGATGTACCTCCAGGCTTGCTTCATATTCACTATGTAGCCAAGAATGACCTCGAACTTCAGATCCTCTTCCCTCCACCTCCTGAGTACTAGAAACCTCATCCATGCCACCAATTTTTCATAATTTTCAGTTTTCAAGGCATTTTTCCACTTCATCTAATTCACTGGCTTTACTGACATAATGTTGGCCACAATATTCCATATTTCTGGATTTGTAGAGTGATGCCATCCTCTCATTCTTGATATTGACAATTTGAGTTTTCTTCCTTTTTTATATACACATGCAAACACACATGTCTATATGTACATGTTTTCCATTTGATAGTTTTATTTCCACTTTTGTATTTTATAAAGTACATCTACCAGAAAAGAAAATAGAAATCACCTTAAATTTTGTTTGATTGAAGGTCTACTTCCCTTTCATTTCAACAAAAAACAAAAACATTCCAAAATGATCGTAGAATTCAGGGTTTCCTTTCAGCCTTTTAAACATGTCATCTCACTATCTATTGATTTGGGCAAGTCATGAAAAGAAGTTCTCAACTATTTTTCTCTCTACATGCAATATATTCCCCCCATGCTATAAATTTTCTCTTTGTCCTTGGCTTTTTGGAAGTTTGATTATAACATGTTTTTCTTTGTGTGTTTTTCTTTGTGTTTCTTTCTTAAGATTAGTTGAGCCGCCTCTGCCAGAATTATAGTTGTATCAAATTTTTAAAACATTTGAACATACCTTTTTTTTGCTTGATTTTTTTTTCTTGTTATAAGACCAAGACTTGCTATGTAGCCTAGGCTGGTCTGAAACTCATGATCTTCCTGCCTCCACCTCCTAAATGCTGAGCTTGACAGTATGTACTGCCATATCCAACAAACTATTCTACCTTCCCATTTTTCTTTTCTTTTTAAATGTTTAATTAATTAATTTACTTGAAAGGCATATCGACAGCAAAAGAGAGAATGGGCACACCAGGGCCTCCAGCCATTGCAAACAAACTCCGGATGCATTCGCCACCTTGTGCATCTGGCTTACATGGATACTGCAGAATCAAACCTGGGTCCACAGGTTTCTCTCAGCCCTCTGCACATGTTTTCTATTCCCCCATGCTTTTCATCTTGCATTCATATTAGCTGTGTTCAATGCTCCAGTTTAATACTATAAAATTACTGAAATTTTGGCTTTTTCTGTCTTTTCTCTATATATATTTAATTTTGGATAGGTCCATTACCATGTCTTCAGGGTCACTAATTTTTATAATTTGTATTGGGAACTTCAATATATAAACAATCCCCTCTCTTCCACTCCATTCTACTAAATGCCCTCCACAGTGGGGTATGGATAATCACTATGAGGTCATGAATGTACCAATTATTTCCTGTAGGGAAGAGTACCTCACAGAAAGCCTTTTTACCCTATGGCTCCTTCTTTCTTCCCTCTTCTCCACAATGTTGCTTGAGTCTTGGTGAAAAGAAGTATTACAAGTCTCCTTTAGTTAAATTTTAGGAAAAGAGGTGAACTGGGAAAAAGAAATTATACTAAGTGAGACAACCAAGGCTCAAAAGGGCAAATGCTGCATGTTCTCTCATTTGTAGTTCCTAACATGAAACACTTTGGTTTGTTTATAAGTTGTAGTAAGCATCAGCAGTACTGGTCAGGAAGTTAGAATAAAGCTTGGAGAGAAGAGAGGCAGGCAGGGATGAGAAGAAGGGAGAGGAGACAGGCAAGTAAAGGCACAGAATACAGGGGAGGTGTTGTGGTCAGCTCCACATTGCTGGGATGAACATCCAAACCAAGCATAGTTTAGAGGAGGAAAGGATCTATTTCAGGCTTATAGATCCAGGGGAAGATCCGTCAGTGGCAAAAGAAGCTGTTTCCATACATCCAAGCAGAGAGAACCAACCAAATCACCAGCAAAAACCAAAAGCAGTGCTGGAGAGATGGCTTAGTGGCTAAGGTGCTTGCCTACAAAGCCAAAGGATACAGGTTTGATTTCCCAGTACCCACATAAATCCTGATGCACAAAGTGGTATGTGCATCTGAAGTCCATTTATAGTGGCTAGAAGCTCTGGCATACATGATAATTCCCTTTCACTCACTCACTCACTCACTCACTTACTCACTCACTCACTCTATCTATCTGCCTCTCTCTCAAATGAAGGAAGGAAGGAAGGAAGGAAGGAAGGAAGGAAGGAAGGAAGGAAGGAAGGAAGGATTTTCTTTAAAAGAAAGAATGGTATAGTAGAAAATGCACTAGACCAAAATAAAAGCCATTGGGACCTCAGTACTAGTTCTAATTTTTCTAACAATTACTTGTGAAGGTTTCAGAAGTCCCAAAGAACAAGTAACCATGGAGTTGTCACCTCTCCTTGATGGAAGGAACCAAAAAAGTGGTGGGTTTCCAGGTCCTGGGGTCTTAGATCCTGGAATTAGACACATGATGAAGAGGTCACTTTGAGAGGACCAGTGATACTTGGTCTATAAGAGGCAGTTTGTTTATTTATGAACCTAGCTAAAATGAGATTATTTCCAAGGCCCTCGAAGCCCTATCACTTTGTAACCCTAAACCATTGGCAAGGGAAATTTTCAGTAATAACCTCTTCTCAAGAAAGTCTCCTGTTTGCCTTACACTCAGCCACCCTGCTCACTCTGAGAGTAAGCCCAAAGTTCTGTACAGTGCCACAGAAATAAAATAACATACACTGGTTGTTTTTTTGTTTTTTTTTTTTAATTCTGGGAAGTTTTCCCAGGAAAAGAAAAAAGTTGCTTACAACTTTGGAAGTCATATCAAAATAACCCCACACGTTAACAGTACATGTCACATTAAGAAACAGATATTAATGAAGGGATTTTTAAAACAGACACAGTAGGTTTAAATAGGGTACAGCCTTTTGATGACAGCTTTGAATGCAGAGTGCCAAACTGTAGCCAGACTGAGCAAGGTATGGGCACGTTACTAAAAATACAAGCAATACAGAGAGTACGGTCAGGTGGCAACCTGAATTCACACTCAGGGTTTTGAATATCAGAAGGAAGAAAGTCATTTAAAACTCTTTGCAAGGGGATGCAGCTCTGCTCAGTATTGAGAAGACAGACCCATATGTGTGATGACAGAAGGTGACTCTCTTATATGGAGTATGAGGGGGCAGCGAGGGGATTGAAATATGAAATGAATTCCCGGTATGTCTTGGCTTTTTATTAGAAAAACATTTATTAATAGTAACTTGAAATCAAGTATAATTTTTTAAACTAGTTTTCGCCTGAGGAGTTTTTGGTATGATTTTCATATTGGGCTGTTGGAGGGTCTACATGGTCTTGGATGAATAAAGGACTATTATTTCACAACACTGGGAGTGAAGGTTACCAACTAGTCTGTTTTGGTCTTAGTCCTAGCAGGAAATAGATGGAAGAGGTAAAATTAGGATTATTCCATGGCTTTTAATGGGCTCTTAAGAAGATACTCCAGTCCCTGAGGAAAAGTATCAATGGGGCTGTTACCTTCTTCCCTGGACAGAAGGAACAAGAAAAGGGGTGGGTTCTCAGGTTTTGGATTGTAGAACTAAAGGGCCATGATGAGAAGGCCACGATCAGATGACAGTGACATTTGGTCTAGAAGAACAGAGTGAAACTAACAAATGCTTCAACCATTTCGAAAGCTTGCTTGCATTCCCCACCACAAGTGCCAAAGCCAACCAATAAGAAACTCAAGGATGTAGCCAGACAGGAAGATCCAGAAAGAGTCAGGAATAACAGAGTTGTAGCATTTCCCTCTTATCTATGAGGCTTATGATTCAAGATGCCCAATGGATGGCTAACACCACACATGGTCCTGAACCCTAAGCACACTGCTTGTTATTATGCATCCTGTGGCATTTCTGTATAGTAACAGAGATAATCTGTGTTTTCATGCTCTATGCCCTGGTGTCTTTGTATCACTATCCTTGACCTTCGGGTCCATTATTAAGTAAAATAAGCGAACATCAGAGCTGTGGTACCAAGACTGTCAGGCTGGTACCACTACTAAGTGGCTGATGCACAGGTAACTTGTAAAGCATGTAAATGCTGGATGAAGAATGGGCTTATACCAGGTGGCATACAGTGTGACAGCCCAAGATTTCACCAAGCCACTCAGAATGGCATGTAATTTAAAATGTAGGAAGTGTGTGTTTCTGGAATTTTCCACTTAATACTTGTAGATCATGGTTGACCACAAGAAACTGTAACAGAAAACAAAACCATAAATAAAGAGGACTATGTGTTTTGGTCAAACAACGAATGGACAATAATTAGTAGCCAGGCAAAAGCTAAAAGTTATCATTATAGAATAAAAATTAGAAAAGGAAATCATCTGAAATTTTACTCCAAAACTCCAAATTTTTGATTAGTCCAACTTTAATTGAGCAAGATAAACCATTTTTCAAAACTGTCAGCTACTAATGTGCTCCTGCTGTCACTGTGCCATTTGGGATATTAGACATTCACTTAGCTGGCACTTTTAATAATATCACTAATATTTTATATACAAAATATACAATTTGGAAAATGTTTTTCTAAAGAAACTTCATACCTAGAACATATTGTTATCCTGTAGCCTCACAAACTGAAAATGATTAACAAACTATAGTAATCACTTCAATCACTAAAAATGTTATAATCTCTGCATGGGAGTCTCAGGGACTCCATAACAAAGAATCATAAACTAGATGCTTAACAGAGCAGAGACTTGATACTTCTGAGTTCTGGAAGCTGTAGGTCTGCAATCAAGGGATCAGAAGGGTCAGGCTCCCTCTAAGTCTTTGGGGAGGCTTGTCCCCATTTTTCTAGCTTTTCATGGTTCTCACTAATCTTGCCATCCTTCAGTTTGCAGTTTTATTATTCTACTTTTTGCCTCTACCATCATGTAACATTGCTCTTTGGCTTGTCTGTTTCTACAATGTCATCTTAAAAGAACACAAAATCAAATTAAGGCCCTATCCTGAAGTAGTATGGCCTTCATTAATTACACTTGAAAAGACATGATTTCTCCCAAATAAGGTTGTACTCAGGCACTTGGGAGGGGGTTAAGTCTTTAAAATATCTTGTAGAGAATATACTTCAAGTTATAATATTCTCCATAGACTCAAAAAATAGGCCTCTATTAAAGCATTTTAATGTAATTCTGTAGTACATTGGAAGTAAATGTGTCCAGCATTCTTCACTTTTCTTTTTCCCACATACGTTCTTTCTGATTGGATTCTTCATCATGTCTCTATCACAACAGAATCACAGAATCTTGAGCTTAATTTAGCAAGATCACTATTCTGGTTGATTTAGGAAAACTTCCTTCATGTTAAAATTTAAATTTATAATAGGATCGTCTCTGGT
Source organism: Jaculus jaculus (assembly GCF_020740685.1). NCBI lineage: Eukaryota > Metazoa > Chordata > Mammalia > Rodentia > Dipodidae > Jaculus > Jaculus jaculus. The sequence continues at coordinate 40,641,254 of NC_059105.1, read as the reverse complement.
CAAGACAGAATAATAAGGGGCCCTATTCATGAAACATGTGAGATACGTAAAAACATTGTTGAAGACACTGGGCTTGAAAGTACAAAAGATCATGATCCTTGAGAGATGGGAAACAAGCAAGGAAAAGCCCTTGCCTGACTGAAACATGCCACAGCCTGAAGAGATTGTGTAAGACATGCATGGTACAGGAGAAGAGAGGCCAGGCTAACCACAGACCTGCCTGAGTGAGGAGATGGAAGTGAACATTCTCTAGCCAGAACACCCTCTCCCGATAATCATGCTATCTCTCAATCTATTTTCTTACTATGTGATTATTTAAATATTTTAACATTTTATTTATTTATTTATTTGTAAGAGAACCAAAGAGAAAACAGAGCCTCCTGCTACTGGAAATGAACTCCAGATGCACGTGCCACTTGTGCATCTGACTTTATGTGGGTACTGGGGAATCAAACCCAAGCCATCAGGCTTTGCAATCAAGCACCTTAACTTCTGAGCCATCTCTCCAACCTGAGCATTCCTAATAATTATTAGAAATAAATAGAATAAAATCTATGTTCTTATCATTATCTTTAAATCATTATAATGCATGACATTTTTAGTCTTCTCATGATCATTACATTTTTATACTTTGATAAAATTTCCAAATATGAATAAATATGTTTTTTTCTTACTAAAAAATACACTTAAAATTCTTACCAGTATTACAAAGCAAGGGTCTAGAGATAAATGATGATCTGAGTAACACATCTTGTTTGTAGACCCATTATAATATTATTTGACCAAATTGGTATTAAAGAAACTTACTCAGCCATATGATTACTGCTGAGGCACGAGTTCAGGGATGTCAGGAATGAATTGAAGTCCCACATATTTTACTTACAGTGGCTGAAATCAAAACCTAATTGGAAGAATTGGGCCAAATACCAAAGCCAAGGCCAAAGTTCTCATCTTTCAGAGTGGGAAGAAAACAGATACAGTTAAAATTGAAAAGGAAAGAAATAAAAATATACACGTTTCTGTTAGAATTATGGAAATAACCACTGAAAAAAAACCCTGAAAAATGGAGAATTCAAACAGGATATTTCCATTGTGTTGACCTGTAGATTGGAGACACAAAGGGATAACTTTTTCGTCTTGTACGATTCACTGTTGAGATGTTCATATCCATGGGTATTGTTTAAGTGGAAATGGAGACTTGGTGTGAGGGATTTCTGAGTAGACAAAGCCTGATATGTCTTATAGATGACCTGAATGTTGCTTAACTTGAAAACGTAAGTAAAGCTTCACTTGGGCTACTTATCTGCATGCCTACATTAAAGAAAATTGAAACTTAAATTCATCCAACAAAAATCGTTAGTAGGGACTTCCCTACAAGATATACTAAATAGGGACACTGCATAATAACTAGAAGCAAATATATTTTCCTTGCTTTGCTTCTGAGTTTTATAGTCTTCCCTTTCTGTTCTGACAATGCACTCCTGAAGAGAAGCTACATGATCCAAAAATCAGCATTTGCTCAAAGAACTTCTTCCAATTTTATTGTGCCTCACTTTTACAGTTGAACAGGACATTTGACTTTTATCATGCTTTTCAGAGTAGAGATTCTTTTAAAAATATTTTATTTGTTTATTTGACAGAGAAAGAGGGAGAGAGAGAGAGGGAGAGAATGGGCATGCTAGGGCCTCCAGCCACTGCAAAAGAACTCCAGATGCATGTGCCCTCTTGTGCATCTGGCTAACGTGGGTCCTGGGGATTCGAATCTGGGTCCTTTGGTTTTGCAGGCAAACATGCCTTAACCACTAAGCCATTCCTCCAGCCCCAGAGTAGAGATTTTTTTTTTAATATATAAGAAAAGAAAGTTTATAGTACATATGAGGCAGTATGTACTATCAAGTTTACAAAAAAAAAAAAAGAGGATTAGCCAGGTGTGGTGGTGCATACCTTTAATCCCAGCCTTCAGGAGGCAGAAGTAAGAGAATCACCATGAGTTCAAGGCCATCTTGAGACTACATAGTGAATTAGCCTGGGCTAGAGCAAGACCTTACCTCAACCTCCCCACCACCACCAAAAAATGAATTATTCCTATTACTTTTCTGGATTGCCATTTTACAGTGACACTTCATTTTATTTGCCATCAGAAAGAAAAGCAATTTTGTGCTCTTTTTTTTTTTCTGATTACAGCATGAAATTTCTAGAACTTGATCCCCATGCAGAAGAGCTCTCCATACTCTTCTACTACCTCACAGTGCCCAGACTCTGTCTAGATGTTGTAATTTAACCAAGCAGTCTTTGACAACTGAGCACATCAGTAGCAACATGAAGCCTCCCGATTCAATGGCCCATAACATCAAATTGTATCAGGCTTCACCAGAAAAAAGTGATTTAAAAAAAAAAAACAAAAACTTAATTCAAGGATATTTCCAGCACTGAGGAGGCAGAGACCAAAGAATTCCTGGGGCTTGCTAGCCAACCGGTCTAGCCTCGCTGGTGAGCCCCATGACAAGAGACCCTGTACCGCAGGAGGTGAATGGCGCTTCTGAAGACGCTACCCGAGGTCGTCCTCTGGCCTCCACATACACACGCACCTGCACACGTATGCATGAACACAGGAAAACACAAATAAAAATTAACTTTAAAAGTAAAATAAAAATACTTAGTTCTCTTCAAAATCCCTAAATCATTTAGGGAGAAAGACACTTTTCTTTGCATTAGGGAGTAAACCCAAGGATTTGTACATGCTAGGCAATTGCTACACCACTGAACTTCATCCCTGTTCACAGTATTTCTAATACACTACTTATTAAGATGCTAAGAATCTCAAGCAGCTATCTCTATTAGGTACTTCCTTGTTGCTATGAGCAAATAAACAACTGATTAGAATCAGTCGAAGGGAGGAAGGGCTGGTTTATTTCAGCTGACCCTTCCAGGTCACAGTCCATCATGGTGGGGAAGGTCAGGCAGCCGGGGCCTCTGGTCACAGTCAGTCTATGGTGAGGAAGCAGAGAGATGAGTTCTGCTGCTCAGCCAGCTCTCTCCTTTTTATCCAGTCCAGGACCACAGTCTAGAAGTAGTGGCAACCACACAGTTAAGGTGGGTCTTCCACCTCAGTTAACCTAACCAAGATAACCCCTCACAAGTGTGCCTAGAGGCTCATTTCCCAGGTGATTCTAGGTGCTGTCAAGTTGACCATCAAACCATTGTGTGTCTAATTGTGAAAACATATCTCTTTCCCTTCAGAGATGTCACATTTCCTACATTAATGGTGACAGCAGACTCTGCTTATGCAGGTCCAGCCATTAAGGTGCTTGCCTGTGAAGCCTAAGGACCCAAGTTTAATTTCCCAAGACCCACAGAAGCCAGACACACAAGGTGATGTATGCATCTGGAGTAATTTCCAATGGCTGGAGGTCCTGATGCAGCCATTATCTTTCTCTTTCTCTTCCCCTCTCTCTCTATTTGTCTCCCTCTCTCAAATAAATAAAATAAAATAGACTAACAGCTTTAAAAACCAGTAGATAAAAGCAATGAAGCAGGTTTCAGAGTGAAGCAGCCATAGCTTTGGCCTGTGTGGATGACTGACAGTTCCCTTTAATTCAAGGCTGAGCAGAGAACAGTTTTCTGTCCCTTTCTGAAAATGTACTAATTTTTTTTTTGTTTTACTAAGTGTAATAAAAATAATGGAAATTTTATTTTGACAAGTGCTAATTTAGGAGTCATTCCAAGTCACTAGACTGGATGAGATGGTCAACGTGGGAATGAGATGACCTGCATAGTAGGTCAGGCTTGCCTGCTGATGACCTGGAGAATTTAGACTGTAATTGTTACCCACGTTCCCCATGTCCTCATTTATAACAGCAACCAAGAAAGATGGCTGAGCTTGATAATGCTTCCTAAAGCTTTCCATAGCCCTAAGCACCCATGATTCCAACTATGATTTAACTTATAGAAATGAAAATGTAGAAGGCACATTCTGAAAGGTATTCTCACTTTTTTTTTTTAACTCCCTAGGAAGAAGTCCTTTCACTGGCTCTGTTTCCCACCTCCATCCTCCCAAAGAGTGGAGTGCAGTAGAAAATACTACAGATTAGTAGAGGCTCCTGATGATTTTGGAGCTGCTAAACTAGTGCCTTACTAGAATACTATTTATCATGAGGCCCAACAAAATTGGAGGGATTAGGGTTGCAACCCTAATAATTTGCCTTTATAGATCTAACCTGAAATAACAGGCACAAAGTACAAATAAAATTAGCAGTTTCCTGGATAATTCTGGGATAAATGTAAGCACTAAATCCTGTTGAAACAAGCAACAAGGTGGTAGCTATGGTTCAAAAGAGACATGGGAGGGAAATGGCTAAGGTTACTCTGACCCTAATTAAGGGCTTGGCCAGGTCTGACTCTCCTGGTTCCTCAGCTCGCCTGAGCTATTCCATTCCCTTTCTTGAAGTGTTAGGTGTCAGGGTGAGTAATGTCTTTCTTTGTGGGCAATCTCCCCCATATGGAACTTTGCCAGGAATCCAGAAATAAGCAAAATGAAAAGAAAAAATAATTCCTCTCATGAGTCCAAAGCACCACCGAGAATGTGAACCTAGCTTATGTCCTTAATACAATCTTGTTCATTCATTCAAGAGCCTCCCTTTTGCCAGCATCTGTCTAGGATTGCGTGCCCAACACAGAGACTGGAAAGCTGGAGAACTGGCTGTTGCAGTCACAGAAGAAATGACTCTTGGTTTCACTGTGATTTCAGTTTCCCATCTGCAGAAGGGTGTGGTATAAGGGCACTGTCATATCTGCATATTAGTTCCATTCTTGCTTCACTAGGAATTTTTTGTTGTTATTGTTGTTGTCTTATTATTTTGTTTGTGTTTTTGAGGCAGAGTGTCACTCGAACCCAAGCTGACCTGGAACTCACAGCAATCTTTTTTAGTTTAGTTTTTTTTTGTACCTTTGTTTCCCAAACTTCTATCCTTGTGTTTCTTTGTTGTTGTTAGTTAACTTTCCTCTTGTTAAACTTTTTTTGCACATGTATGTGCGTAGCGTGCATTCATGTACACATATTCATGTCATGCATGTGTGCGCAGGTACCCGTGCACGTGTGCACACATGCAAGGGGAAACCAGAGGTCTGCATTAGGGGTCATCCTGAATCACTTTCCACTTCATTTATTGAGAAAAGCTTTCTCACTGAATAAGGAGCTCACTGATTTGGCTAGCCTTGTTGCCAACCCTCCAGGACCTTCCTGTCTCTCCCTCCTTAGCACTGAGATGATAGGCATGCCCCGCCACAGCCAGCATGTATGTGGGTGCTGGGGGCCCAAGTTTAGTCCCTCATGCGTGCATAGCAAGCACTTTCCCAACCAAGCCATCTCCCTAGCCAGCTATTTAACTTTCTTCAGTCTCTCAGTTTGCTCTGAAATGAAAAACTCTTGCATATTACAAGGAAAAAGGTTTTTGTTTTTTGTCTCATAAAAAAATACAACCAGCAAGTGCTCTAGCTACAAGTCTTCATAAAAAGGATTGTTCCTCTAAGAGAAAACTGAAGTTTTAGTGGTAATGGATGCCCTAAACTATGAACTCCAACTTTTTTCCAGGGATGGCAAGGGTGGCATTAGCAGAGTCCTATGCAGTTGTGTAAACCCATGCAGTTGTATGCAGTGCCTGTCATTGGCAGTGCCCAAGCACCCTTGCTTAGTCACTTCAAGATCTTTATGTTAAATCTGCATAAAGATCCCTACCTGACCTTCTAACATGCCACATACCCAAATCTGCCACAGGAAACAACCAAATGAAAAGGTCACAGCAAAATTAGCATCCTAGATTCATTGCAAAGAACAATCACTGAATGCTCTTGCACAGATAGCCTGAGAATTTTGGATCCCGGGACCCTGCTGAGGCCAATCTTTGGTTTTTGAACCCTTGCAGTAAACACTCGGTGAGGCTGGTAAAGACAAACCAATTTGCTTGGCTATCGTTCCAGTGGCTCTGTTTCCTGAGGCTGCTGCAGTGAATCATCACAGACTAAATTCATTCTCTTACTGCTTAGCGTAGTAAATGTTCAAATCAAGGTGTTACAGGACCACAACCCCTCTGACATTCTAGTATGCAACCTCCCTTTCCTCTTCCCGCCTCTATGGCTCAGGTGGTCCCCAGCCTGGCCAGTGGCAACATGCCTGTTTCTGTTTGCATCTTCACATAATATTTTTCTCCATGTATAGCCCCCCCCTCCATTTCCTTTCTTCTTTCTCATATAAGGACATTTGTCATTGGAGTTAATCCACGTTGATCTCATTTTGGGATCTCTAATTAGATCTGCAAATATCCTTTTGTCAAATTAGGTCATAGTTACAGTTTCCAAGTGGCCATATCTATTTTGGGGGGGGGGCTATGAGGAGAGACCATTCAATCCACTCTCCTATATTATTCCTTTTATTACATCTTAGGTGTTTCAGAAAACTTTGCCCTATTCAGTACACACACCCATTCTCTGGCTTTTTGCTTATAAATGTATTGCAGTGCTGTTGTTTGACAGTACAAGAAGGGAGAGGGAAAGGCACAAAAGGAAGACGGTTTAGATGAAACAGTTACTGCCATGATCATGGCTAAATCTGACACAGAGGGTTACTGATTCTTTCCCATGTAACCATAAGGAGCCCACTTTCTTCCTCAATCAAACTATGAACTGTCACACTGAGGATGGCAGCAGTGAGAAAGTTCCCTTGATTGATTCATGCATTCTGATACCCTAGGTTCAAACAGTCCTAGACTAATACGTGATAAACATGAAAACCTCCTAGCATGGATTGTCCCTCCAGATAATCAGGACTAAAGAAAAAAAAATGAAGAAACAGATGTTGTCTGAAATGTGGATAAATTCTATAAAAACACCAAGAGCTAAGGCAAAGAGAGGAACACTGAGAGAACAACCTTCACCTCCTCTTTGTTGGATACTTTGAGTTGATAATGGAATCAATGATATTTGAGATATAAAAGCCCTGAACATGTAGTGAGCATAGCATAGCCTTAGAAAAACACAGGTCTGAGACATGAGACATTTCTAATATGACACATCTATTCAATGTTCTCTCATGGCTTAAGCCATGGATGCTGATGGAACTTTAGCCCACATAAAAATGGAAGAATTAAATGAAAAGTTTCAATGGCCAACCTACCTGAAAGAATCCATTTCCAAAAAAAAATAAATAGATAGTTAAAAGTTGAAGAAATCGAGCTGGATGTAGTGGCACTCGCCTTTAATCCCAGCACTCAGGAGGCAGAGGTAGGAAGATTACCATGAGTTCAAGACTACCATGAGGCTGCATAGTGAATTATAGGTCAGCCTGGGCTAGAGTGAGACCCTACCTCAAAAAAATCGAATTTAGGAGGAACATAATTGAATAGAAGACTTGGACTCTCCTATTTCACTTGTTCATTAACATAATAACCATACCCTCCAGGAATTTCCAGTTTGCCAAACCAATTATAGCAGCTCAAGGCAAAAAGGAAATTAAGACCTAACAAGTCCTCCATCAGCAAAGATCCTTGGAGAAATCATGTACTGTAACTCCTTGTTATTAGATAAAGCCTACAGTTTCATGCTTCCTGAAGAGAACACACAATTCCACTTTCACACGTCTTGGGGGTAGGGCTTGGGTGGTTTATTCACAATCACCTTTGGGTTAATAGTCTTCAGGCTGAATACAATTCAACTGGTCATAATCTTCTCCTGTGTTTATCTCCATAGAGGGACAACAACGAACTTCCAGGAAGAAGATGATCAAGTTCACTCTTGGCCTCATGATCGCAGTTCTTCCCAGACCTTCTTTCTCCCTCACTAAGTCATGGGTCTCTGTGAGTTCCAAAGATGTGAAACCTACAGAAAGTGTCCATTGGTGACCTCAACTCATTATCATTTTTAATCTCTTAAGTGAAAAGATAAGTCAGGGCTGGAGAGATGGCTCAGCAGTTAAGGTCATTGCCTACAGAGCCCGATGACCCAAGGTCGATTCCCCAGTACCTGCATAAAGCCAGATACACAAAGTGGTACATGTATCTGGAGTCTGTTTACAGTGACTGGAAGCCCTGGTATGCCCATTCTCTGTCTCTTCTATCTCTCTCTGCTTACAAATAAATAATTTTTTTTTTTTTAAAAAAAAGGTAAGTCGAAGAAACTGAGAATTCTTCCATTTGGTAAATTCTCCAAGTATTTTCACAAGTGAAAGGCATTGTGGAATGTCCTAGAAATGAGAATTGTTAATAATTGTATCACTAAAAAATGTTCAAGTGATTTTGGTATCCATCAGTAGAGCCACAGTTTAATGAACTCAGTGCATTGATGCTTGGAATGTCACAGGGAAGGGACAAGATGAAGGGGATGTATAAGCACTTATGTGAAGGGATGTCCATGACAAAACCCTGCATGAAAAGCACACAACAGCTAACATTCCTGTAGCTCTTGACATGTGTACACACAATAGGATGCCCCAATGGTTACATGTGAAAATCAACCAAAGAGCCAAAGATCTCCAATAATGTGTCAAAACCGCCACACTTCACATGATACTGGCTCCTTAAATGCCTGAGATTAGACATGACCAACAATAAACTTTCTCCATATGGCTTCAGCTTTCTTTTTGTGGCAATTTTGTGGCACTTATCAATTAATAATAATTTCTTTATTTATAAAGAATAGCATGACTCCTCGTTTTGAGCTGTTCACTAGATTAAGTTGAGAGGGGACTGGGGGAAAGCAGAGAAATTTTATGCATAATCCACAAAGCACCATAGTCTTAGACAGAATAGCATCTGCATCAGGTGAGGGACACAGATGGCTTTGGACAAGGACAGAGCATGTCCTCTGCCGAACACTTCATGGAAAAGATAGGTTGTAGAATGTGCTTAGAAATATGGAGAGGGTGAGGTCAGGGTATTGGGGAAGAGGTATATTAAACAAAGAGGATAGCATGAGGAGAGGTTATGGTACAGGAAAAAACAAAGCCAGTCAAGACTTTACTCGCTTCAGGCAGTAGTGAGCCTTGGAAGGAAGTCCCTTGTGAGCAAAGGGACTATAGAATTATGATGTGTCTATGGACTTAATTCAGCCACAGCATGTAGACTATTTTAACCTGGACTCGGGCTAGTAATGTCCAAGTAAGAAGACCCACCCAGAAGGGTGGCAACAAGAATAAAGAGAAAAGAGATGCCTGACTTAGTTATACGGGGAATTAGGTAAGGGAGCTGGCAGATTCAAAGAGGATGCCAAGGCATGAAGCCCAAAAGAGCATCACTGAAAATTTAAATGTGAAATACTTAGAAACATGCCTCCTAAGTGAAGCTGCTACATCTAGGAAAGCAGAAAAAGAGATGGCAGTTCAAAACTACAGTGCATTGTGGAGTCAGGAACCATGATGTGGAATGACTGAAAGAGACCATCAGGTAACAATGACAGGTGCCAGGTTCTCCCAGGTCCGTGTGCAAAGCCTGCTGCTCCAGGTGCCGTCTGAAGACCAGCACTGGTCCGCATGCTGTCACTCATGCATGACAAGGTAGGGTTCAAAGCCAGGCAAAAGCATTTTGGAACAAAATAACAATATATATACAGTAGAATAATTTTGAAATTGTGCTTACAGCTTTGTGTAACTCACTTATCTAGCAATATATTTTATAAAAGTTCCAACTCACAATGGATGGTAGGGAGAAAAAAAATTTTTTTTCCTATGCCAAAAATATTTTAAGAAGTATCACTGTAGAGTACACTTCACACTTACAGATGTTAAAGTACTTTTTATTTGTTACTTCATTCAATCTTAAAAAGCATGCCTTCGACATGTTGTGCCCATCAAGCTGTCTTCTAAATACTTATGTTTGTGCTCATACAGCAGTGCTGTTCTCCCCACTGGTCAGAGAAGCTTCCGGTGGTTACTGTGGAGACTCATAGCTGGTCAAAATGCTGACAAGTGACTTTTGAATGCTCAGGTCTAGATGGGACATCCACATCACTCCCTCCAAAGCTTGGGGAGCATCACAGAAGAACGGACAGACAGAACTTTAAAGCCAGAGGATAGAAGGGAGGAGTGCCGTGAGGTGCCGTCCTCTGGACACAACATGATCACCGCACTCATGCATTCACAGCAGCTGTGGTTACCTGCACAAGACTGGGCCCCCATCAACATTCTGTCATGGATGGAGGAGAGGTTCACCAAGTCCCATCCCTCCCTAAGGATATATAGCAGTTGATGGTTGCTGGGGGAAGAAGAGACATTCTTCCTTTAGTTGTGTAGCCATGCTCCAGTAAGTAATTCCTTACTGATGCAAACTAGTTAAGGTAAGCAACCCTAGCTAAATTCACTGGGTCACAAGAAAAAAAAGCAAGAAAAGAAAGATGAAACAGAGGAAGAGAGGGAAGGGAGGAAAAGAAGGAAGGAGAAGAAAGAGGAAGGAAGGGAAACTAGTTGGGAAAAGGAAGGAGACCAGTGCAGGAGAGAAAGAGGGGCAAGAGGGTAGTGGAAGGTAAAAATACATTTTATATACACATAGGAAATTAGCAAAAAAGAATGACCATCCCCCCCCCCCAGTAGCTAATGTAGCACTTTTCAGCATTATACAGGCTAACCAGCTGGGAACCGGCTTCCTTCCAGACTCACCTGGCTCTCTCTCAATGTTCTGCATCAGCAGTATGCAGTGTCTTCAGCAACAGGGTCTTACCTTTTACCTCAGGTGGGTAATCAAGTGCTTTGACAGAAGCCTGTTTTGTTTTGGGGACCTCATAGGTCTCTCTGATCAACAGCTCAATGTGGATTGTAACCAATTTCTTGTACTAGGAGTTGCAAGCCAGAGTCAACTGTTTTAGAGCTAGGCTTCATCCCATCCTCTCCAGGGCTCTTCTTACCAGACAATCCCTCCTTGCCTTTATTGAGGGTCATATCTTCTAGTCCACTAGCCAGGAGGAAGGTTTCTATGGTAACAATTCATTTTGGATTTGGTTTTGTGTATATCTCCCCCTCCCTCCAAACCCTTTCACCCCTCTTATCTGTCTCTCAAGTTGTCTGCCAGGTTTGCCTGAAAGTCAAATCGCTCCAGCTTAGGACTTGCAGGAGAGGCAGTACATGCAGTATTTTTCTTTCTGTGCTTGTGAGTTCACTTATCAAGATGTATAAAAACAGCCAACCTAAAAAGATGTGCACACAGCATAGATGGGTAACCAATGGCTTTTTCATTGACTGTGAGACCCATTCAGTGGAAAAGAACCTATAACTGGAACTAGAAACCAAGTCAGATCCCTATGAATACAAGGTAACTGACTCCAGTGAGAAGCTCCCTTTAGCCTTCATCCAAAAGGGAGGCTATCCCCATAAAGTTCCTTCCAAATTAACAATGCTTATCCACTTTAACCTGTCCTGATATCACTCTCCATTGGAGAATCTGTTTTTCTTTTTAAGAAAGCAGCAAGAACCAAAGACAACCATATTCTACCATCAAGACAAGAATAGAGAGCTGACTCTGGCAGGAGATGAACCACCCCTCATACAGCAGCCAGGGCCCAGGTGAAACCACAGAGGAACTGGCCAGATAAGCAAGGGTGCTGCTTCCACAGTGAGCCTGTCAACCTGGGCCAGGGTGATGCAGATAGACACTGAGGACACTCAAAATGCACCAGAGCAGAGATCAGGAAGCTGCTGAGAGCTCCACACTAAAGTAGAATTGGAGCACACCCACCACAGCTCAGGGAAGTTTGCAGAAGAGGGGTGAGAAGAATAGAGCCACAGGGTGGAAAGGACCATCCAGAGACATAGCCCCCCACCCCACAACGACAGGCTGCTGCTCTCACAACTCATAACCCACAACTCCATAGTGAGTACCAGCAATCACGCTAAGGCCCTCAGTGGAAGGGGGTCAGAGAGGAGAGAAATAATGCTACCAATGTATGATGTGTCCATACAAAGTTTCTACTTAATAAAAATTTTTTAAAAGAATGAATTCAACATTAGAAACCATCTTCCAAGTCTTAAATAAGTAGTGCTACTTAAATAAGCAGTATAAGCCTGATCTCAAGATAAGATAAGATTTTAGATTTAAATTATCCCCAAATCACACAAAAATGTAAGCAGTGGAGAGAGAGTCTGTAAGGCTGGTTTCTGACCCTGAGCTGAGAGCACATGGCAGGTGTATGCTGAAACTGCATTTTAGGAGACAGATTAACCAGTTTAGTTTTTAAAGCACAAAGCCTATGGGGCTGGAGAGATTTGCTCAGTGGTTAAGGTGCTTGCCTGTGAAACCTAAGGACCCAGGTTTGATTCCCCAGGACCCACATAAGCCAGATGAACAAGGTGAAGCATGTGTCTGAAGTTCATTCATTTGCAGTGGCTAGAGGCTCTGATGAGCCCATTTTCTCTCCCTCCCTCTTTCAAATAAATAAATAAAAATATTTTTTAAATAAACCTAGACTGCTGGTAGTTCTCAGAAGCAACTTCAAAGTACCACTAGATTGGGGCAATGGAAAGGAGCACTTCCAACATTTTTACTTTCTTTCACTGTAGGATTTCAAATAAATTTCAAACGAATCAACTTCAAGTTGACTCACTCAATACTTTGAATGGATTACTAGTGACTTGTAGGCATTGTAGGCAGGCTGTGTGGAGACCATCAGACTTCCTCCAATACCTTTCATTTCTTTAGAAAAGTTTTCCTTCATGGCTGATATTTATATTGGAACTTTTCTTTAAGCCAGATCATTTTTCTTGTTTTTACTGTGGGCCTGGCTAATTTGTGTGACACACCATCGCCAGGGGCTGTGAATGCTGTGGTGTTCCAAACAGCACCCAGAATGACTGGCTCCTGCGAATACAGAATTCTGAAGTTCAAATTCTGTTTATTCTCAGACTTTGGGACAGAAAGAAGAATCACATTTTCTGAAGGATTCACCAGGCTGCTATTCAATGAACAACTTTAGCAAAAGTACTATTCTGATAAACTGAGAATAAATGAACCAGAAACATAAATGTGGTTTCTCTTGAAACAGCCATGGGGGTGAAAACATGATAAGAAAAAGTGTCTGGTAAAAATGTGCTGGAAGCACTTGGCAAATCCTAAATGCTTGACAGAGAGTTGGAAAAAGGAAGCCTAAACTAAAACTGTATGTGGTCATTCATGCCCAGCTATCCACTGTAGAGGTGTCTCAGGGCTACAGAAGACTAAACTGTTCTTAAACTTCTTTGACAGTTGAACAGCAAAACCATCATCTTTCAAAGATGATTTCCCTCTCTGAGAAATCAGCCCTAAATGTGAGATTATTCTAGTAGTTACCCCCATAAAACTCTATAAAAGGCAGGTCTATTGATTCTGTGGCAAAGTAACATAATCCTAATTTTGACTCTTCAGTTGTCAAGGTGTTGGGGCAGATAGAAATCTTTATGACACCTAAGCTGTGTTTTAGTTCAAGGGCAGCATTAGCGAGGTGCTAAATGTTCAATTTTATGAGTGTCATTGTACATAAAAATATTTTACAGGGTAAACAGTTGGCTTGATTTATACAATGAAGAAGCTTACTCCTTCTTTTGCGTGTACATAACAAATTAGAGTTTATAGTTTGAACTATTATGAGATTCTATTCCATGCTTCTTTGATTTTTTCCTAGACATATCTTTAGTACTGGGCAGGCAGAATGTGCATCTGCCCCTTAGGTGAAAGCTTCCAATGAGCAAAGAAAACAGGAAACACATATCTGACAGAGCTCTTGCTTGCCTTCCCACATGTGGGGAGACATGTCTAGATGCTATGGTTGTGTGATCTCTTCTAAGAGTGTACCCTAGAACAACACCAAGCAAAGCGAGGGCACTCAGTACATAGCTATTGAATGCTTATGAATAAATAACAGAGACCCAGAATAACTCCTATGTGTTTTTCTCTCAAATAGGTTCGCACACACAACAGTGGACAAAGCTATCACTACATTATAGACACTACCCTTTCCTTTCCTTTCACAACTCTGAATCATTTAGAATGTTCCAAGATTTTTCTTTCCAGCGAAGTCATTCAAATGGCCAATGCCAAACCCAGTTAGCTTTGCAGCCTTTGAGAAGCAAATGGGACAGAAAGCATTTCATCAGTCTGCCAGATCCAGAGTGAACTGCCTTTTTAAAAAAGGGCTTTCTGATAAGCACAGCTCCCCAAGCTCCTAAACGCTTAAGCATCTTATCTGTAAATATTTAACGGTGATAAAGAGATGCGTGCGGGTAAGTAGAATTGTCTTTCAGATCTTTATGGAGCAGACGGAAGACCCACCTGACTCGTGAAGACATTCCTCAGGTTTTCAGTCTCAAACCATCAGTGTTTCTATAAGTCTACTTGAGTCTTTTACTGCCTGAAGTCAACCTTGAGCAAATACCTATGTGCACTCTGGCCTCTAACTTGCTCCTCCAGATTTGTAGGGGGCACAATACCTGACTTGCTCACTCCATTAGAGCTCACAAATGTGGGGCTAACCTTTACTTTTTCTTGATAGAAGAAACCTGCCCAAGTGCTAACAGCCCTTAAAGGCACAGACACCAGTGTGCCTCTTCCCTTGAGTTTGTCTTTATCTCATTACCATTCAGTACATTTAGGTGCTATCCAAGAGAAAAAGAGTAACTAATATAAAAGAAGAAGAAAAATTCCCTACTCATGTCCTGCTTATGTTGATTTTCACAGAAAGTCCTTGATTAGGGTCATTTAACATTTAATTGCAGGATTGCTTCAACCTAACGTTGGGTCTACACTGCCCAAGATACTGAGATGCCCATTCACTGGGTTCAGAGGCCAAATCAATCAGGCCCAGTCCATAGCCAGTTGAATCAGTGACACGATGTGGTTGAGTAGTTGATTGAACTGGTTCGTTCGTCCCAAAGTGGTTATCCTGGAAGCCCCACCTGTCACGGAGCCCCATGATGAAATGAGCACAGACCAACTTGAACTCGGGGAGACAGGGCTGACTGGCAGAGGTACTTGGGTGAAAAACTGCCAAAACCCAGGCCCTGAAAAGTAACAGAATAATTTCCCAAGCCACAAAATTCATTCTGTGTTCCCCCACTTTGTCTAAGAACTATAAACATGAACTCAGGGAACAGGACTACCAGAAGCCAGTCCTCATCACGGTCACCATCTGCGTGACCGTGAGTGACTTATCTGGCTGCTGTCTGCCTCCAGTCTCTACGATACACCTAATACTGCCCTTCATATATCATCGTAAATGACTGTCCTGCTTGGTGGACTAATGGGTTAGTGCATGGAAAGCACCTCTTCTGTAGACATTAAATGTTAGCCAGTGTTTTTTTGTTAGTATCACTTCATAAACCGAAACTCTAGATAACGGCTTTCATGACTAGTCTCCCCAGTGTCTTAGATGTTTTTAAATTTTAGTCAATATATCTTCTAGCAGACATTTCTAGCTGCCAATTAAAAATATAATTCTTCAGCCAGGCGTGGTAGTGCACGCCTTTAATCCCAGCACTCAGGAGGCAGAGATAGGAGGATCGTTGTGAGTTTGAGGCCACCCTGAGACCACATAGTGAATTCCAGGTCAGCCTGAGCTAGAGTGAGACCCTACCCCGAAAAAAATAAATAAATAAATATATATATATATATATATATATATATATATATATATATATATATATATATAATATATATGTATTTCTTCAAATACTCACAGATGATATATTACCTATAAATACTACCAAAAGAGGGCTGGGCTGATGGCTTAGCAGTTAAGATGCTTGCCTGTGAAGCCTAAGGACCTAGGCTCCTCCAATGCCCATATAAGCCAGATGCACAAAGAGGCACACATGTCTGAAGTTTGTTTGCAGTAGCTAGAGGTCCTAGCATGCCCATACTCTCTCTTAAATAAAAAAAATAAAAATATTTTTTAAAATACCACCAAAAGAAAGTTTATCTGAAACTACCCTATTGAAAATGTTTCTGTTGGCTCTAAAAGTGACCAAAGCCAATGCTGGTTAAAACAAGCAATCTTTTTATTTCTTTTTTCCTGTTCATTATTATTATTAACAAGATGTTTCATACAGATAATGTGTCCCTGGCCCATGCCATTGGGGACGCTCCTCAGCATGGTTTCAGGTATCCCCCGTGGGGTTGTGTTTTATGCATGGTGTGAGCAGCAGTCATTTATGGGGGTCAGGGAATGCCTCTGGGCATGATGTCTCAACCTGTGGCTCTTAGAATTTTAAGTGTACTTCAGTGATGGGCTCTTAGGAGCCTCTGGATCTTTGCTTTGGTGAGTGTTGAGTGTCTTCAGGATCTGCCTCCTACACCCTGGTGCTGACTGTCAGGTTCAGCATGGAAGCAGCGCTCATGTTCTTCTCCCCATTCCTCTGTGGTTTCAGCTGTGGCTTGGCTGAAGTGCTAGGGGTAGTTTATCTCCTCCAGTCTCACTACCTTCTGAAAAAGAAGAACAGATTCTCAATAGAGAGTGAAGTCAGCATAGTTTAAATGGGATAAACATTATTAATTTAGGGAGAGTTTGATGTATGTAACCCCTCTTTTAGCCAAAGACTAGTGAGAGCTTGACACTGAAGAACATGATCTTTGTCTCCAGAGGATTCTGATCTGGTTCCCAATTCCAGATATGGGTTCCTTTACACTGAGTGGATCTCTTAGCCAATCAGAAAGCTACTGGTTACCCGCTGAGACCGTGTGCCACTACTGCCCTAGCATGTGCATCCTGTCAGGGTGTTTGCTTCTGGGTAGTTCAGACCCCAGGTTGCCTGAACCATTATTGGCCATTTTCCCCCAGTAGCTCATGTAGTGCTTTCCAGTACTAGACATGCTAACTCTCTGGGGACTGGCTTTCTTCTGAATTCCAGCCAGGTCTCTCCATGCACTATATCAGCAGCATATGGTGTCTTCAGCAATAGGGTCTTAGCTTTTGCCTTGGGCAGGTAATTCAAGTGCAAGCAATCTTTTAATGAGGTGAAATATGTAGGGGGAAAGAAAAAACTCTTTTGGCATGGCAAGTCTGGGGCCACTGTACCTCCTGAGTGCAGAGCCAACTACCTGGGCTTGTGACTACACAATCTCATGGGGCTCTGCTCTGGACCTCGTGTGGTCTGCTATCATTCATCTTAACAGCTCCAGAACAAAACATCCCAAGTTTTCATTTTTCAGTGGTCCCTAGAAATTACTTATCCGGCCTTGCCTATCTGTGATCTACTGCAGGGAAACAGAGTAATAAGTGATATTCCAAATGGAAATGTCTTGTTAGAAGATACTGGTAAGAGATAATTGACTGGCTCAGCTCCTAGGATGCTTGTAGCTTATATCTAAGCTTTCCTGAGGTCACTGTCCATGCAGGAGTTGCCTCATATGCCCACAACCACTTCCCAGCACAGAGCTTTGCCATATCTATCCTCTTCGCCCCTTGGTTCCAGGGTTCAGAGAGAGTTGATGGGCACTCACTGTGCTTCACCGGTGCAACTACCTTGTGCAAAACTACATTAAGACTCCTTCTTGATTGCAAGTACTGAGATAACAGCTAGATCTCTCACCTCACCCCCTCACCCCAGCTCTCTTGGCTCTTGTCTGGTCCTGAGGCTCTTGGCTGGTCTCTCAGCATTGCTTTGCTGCAACATGAGATTAAAAAAAAAAAGAAAAAAAAAAACTTTTTTAGTTCTTTGACTTTTACTGGGTGATTAGTCTAGGCATGATAAGAGAAAAGCGCATAAAGCATTATTTTATTTGAAAGCCAGAAGCACACAATGTTTATTAATAAAGAGCCTAGTTTACACAGATTTTATTATTATTGAGCATAAAATGGTTTATATTACAAGCAAGGGTGAAATTACTAACTAATTAGCCTGTGAAGATCATGTTTAATGGAATATATAAATCTAGGGAGTTGCTTTTTTTTCCCCCAAACCTTAAGGGTCTGATTCATTAAGCATGCTCATATGCAGCCTTTATATTGAAACAGGGAATTGTAACGTACAAGTCAAGGTCAAATGATTAATTTTGTGCTTCCTAAAATCCAAAATCTCTGCATTAATTTCCGTAGCTCTTAAGGAAGCTGGTTTCAACGCATCACTGCTTCAGTATGAATGCTGAAGCCAATTGAACATGACAGCCACTGAGACAAGCAAAGGTGAACTGAACAATGTCTCTCTTGCTCACACGCACTCTCTCTGTGTCTCTGTCTCTCTCTCTTTCTCCCTCCTTCCCTCTCCTTCTATAACTCAGACTCACTTAACTCTTCCAAAGGAACTTTGTTTCTATTAGCCCAGAGGATTTCACAGTCTTTGTAAACACATCATTCTCATGTATTTCAGTTAAATTTGTAATAGCACCATAAAATGTGTCATGCATTGCAATAAACTATCAGTCACAGGAAGTACTAATTGTATGGGAAAATTACTAGAAACCAGGTCTTAGAAGGAAAAAAATGAATTTCAAAGGTTTAGAATATTCAGTTTATGTGTGTGTGTGAGAGATATTTATCTATCTATCTATCATCTATCTATATGTAATTTGTAGAAGCTGTTTGGAGCAAGATTTCTCCAGGGTAGAAGTGTCCATCCCTCTGTTTTCCACATGGGACTAAAGCTGTGAGGATGCCAACTTTTACTTCCAAAACAGGTGGTTTTATTATTATTTTTCCCCCTCCCATAAAACCTTTAGTGTATTGGGCTTAATGTCGATTACTTGGTTATTTAAAAGTTGACTTAACAGTGTGTCTTGATTCCAGTCCCTTAGCTCAAAATGTACGTCAACATTCTGTGGACTCCTCTCTCTAGTTCTGGGAAGAGGGAAAATGGTTTTTCGAAGGAGGCATAAACAGGCCTGGGCTGAGAGCATTTCTCTGGAGGGCAGCAAGTTGCTTGGCCTATGCCAAATCAAACGGCCTCAGGCTGACTACAACCCGGGTGGTTTTCTGGGTCTGCGACCATCCCAAAACCCCCCGGGTGATTAAAACCTCATTCCCAATGAAGATAACGATGCCTCCGGCCATAAAGTCACCGTCATTCCGTTTTATGGAAGTGCTTTTGTTGTAACTCCACAACTCAGTTCCAATGTAGACTTACCAAACCATAAGAGTTGTACTCAGGAAATTCGTGTTTGCAAGAATCTCCAGTGTTTGCTCTGGGGGCCGCGATCCTTAGACAGGAGGGTTTGCAGGCTCTGGGAGCGCTCCGGCCGGTTCACGTTATTTAAAGATGCACACTGCCCCCTGCTGTCTCGAAGACGCACTGCCGCCGGAAGAACTTCGTCTGAGGAAAGAAAATAACCCCTACAAAAGGGGAGACTAAATTCGATTCTTTCAGTTCTTAATGGTCAGATCAGAACAATAATAGCTGCAAAGAATACTATTCCGAGGCAAGGCGCGCGCACACACACACACATACACACATACATATAAATTTGTCATGACGCAGTCATTTTTACAAACTAGCATCAGCGACAAAGATAATGAAAGGTCAAGAGAGACCAAGGCAAGGGAGCAGGTGGTACCACTATCACCAACACCCCCCTACCCCCTGCCGCCCCGGAGGCTCTGAGAAGGAGCAAGACATGGAGAAGAGAAAACGCTGAAAAAGGTTTTGACTGGTTATAGACTGACTGTGACCAAGAGAAAAACGCAGACTGAGATCTTCAGCAAAATTGGAGCTCTTAGAGGGGTCCCATTCTGGGCCCATCTCCTCCCCCTCAACCTGAGCATGTTGGGGAGCCTCTGGGAGGAAGGCCACATTCGAAGTCCAAAAGGACACTCCGCGAGGTTCCATCCTCACCACCCACCCCTTTTTACTTGCTGGGGCAAACACCAAAAGCAAGGCTGGAGGAAGAAAGTCCATCAGATTCACTTGGAAACCAAGAGCTGCCGGTTCTTTCCAATCTGACAGGCAACGTCTTCAACTAACCCTCCCGAGCCTCTTAGGAAAATTAAAAGGCTCAGATTAATCTGGCAGGGAGGTGACAGACCTGGAGAGGTAACCCGGGACAGCCTCGATGTTAGATTCCAGTGTGCCCACTAAGCACACTGCTGCTGGAAGACAGGCCTAAGATCTGCTTCCATAGGATGGTTCTGGTGCAGAAATGCCAAATGCAGGTCCAGGCAAATGACATCCTGTATGGGCTATGTGCGGGCTTCCTAATTGTCCAGTAACTGTTAACGTGGGCAGCTCTTTATAGTAGAGTCTCTTCACACCATCCTACCTACACGCTCCTCGCACAATATAGGCCCTTTGTAAGCTAGAAGATTCAGAGTTCTAAATATTAAATGCCCTGCTTTTGTTCAAGGTAATGGGTAGGACATACCTGGCTCATCCCACTATATACATACATACATACATACATTACATACTTACATACATACATACATACATATATATACATACATATATATACATACATATATATATATATATATATATATATATATATATATATATATATATATATATATATATCAGGTTTGACCCACATAATTCTGTTTTCCAAAGCCACCATGTCAACACCCATGCACACACCCAGAAGGGAGGGGAATTGTGCTATACCTGGTCATCAGAGCAACCTGTTAAATATGCACCAATCTATTGATGAATTCCCTGTAGGAAAACACGGGACAGGCCAACAGACCACTACCATGCTGTGTAGAAAAATAAAACTCAGGATTTTATTTTTTAATTAATGCTGTGTTTGGGACTAGGAAATACGCAGCAGCCCTTCTCTCTTATCTATGGTTTCAATGGAAAGTCAACTGTAAACCAAAAATAAAATAAATCATAAATAATTTCTAATAATTAGTAAGTTTCAAATGTGTAATTCTAAGTAGTCTGAAGAAATCACAAGAACATGTCTTGTAGACATGGAGTCAACTGAAGAAGACAAAGAGAGGTTGGCTGGAGAGATGGCTCAGTGGTTAAGGTGCTTGCCTGTGAAGCCTAAGAATCTATGATCTACCCTCTGGATGCCACATAAGCCAGATGCACAAGGTGATACAAGCACACAAAGTTGTACATGCACACAAGATGGTGCATGCATCTGGAGTTCAACTTCAGTAGCTGTACACCCTGGTGTGCTAGTTCTCTCTCATTAAAAATGAAGAGGAGGAAGAAGATGATGACAGAGAGAGTAGTCAGAGCCACATGACTTTATTACAGTATAGTTATAATTGTGGTGTTTTATTAGTAAATATTGTTAATTTATTTTTTGTTGTTTTGTTTTTGTTTTTGTTTTTTTGAGGTAGGGTCTCACTCTAGCTCAGGCTGACCTGGAATTAACTATGGAATCTCAGGGTGGCCTTGAACTCATGGTGATCCTCCTACCTCTGCCTCCCAAGTGATGGGATTAAAGGCATGTGCCACCACACCCAGCCAAAATTGTTAATTTCTTAGTGGACCTAATTTATAAATTCAGCTTTATCATAGGTATGTATGTGTGAGGAAAAATATAGCATATATAGGACTTGGTGATCAGTAGTTTCAGACAACTGGACATATCAGACATCTTGGAACGTAACCCCCATGGATAATGGACACCTATTGTAAGATGTGGATCATGAACCTATGATACAGAAACATAGATGGACACTTGTGAGTCTTTCCACAATGTCAAGATAAACTACCACTGTTTCATTGGCTGCAAATTGCCAAGTGGTTCCTTGAAGGCTGTCCACTAGCAAACAAAGGTGCTTCCATTCCAATTTTCATTACTCACATTTACAGGTCACACAAAAATAGACAAACACAGAGGTTCCAGAATGGCTAAGAAAGTGTCCAAGAGACTGCAGGGTTCAGAGCAGCAGTGAGCTGGCCCCAGGTGTAGAGAAATGTCTACAAGGGATCTGGTAAGAAGTCTTGCAAACCACAGATGTAGAGCTGTTCAGACACAGAGATGTCACATGCAGGTCAGGAGACACACCTGTTCAGGGTCAGCTTTCTGTGGGCTGAGTGTCACAGGCAGAAGAAAAGGCACTTGAGCTGGATTTGGAAGCAGAAGTGGGAGTCCTTGGATGGAGAAATTTTCCTAGACAAGGCTCCTGACCAGTGACCAATTGACTAATCAGCATTACTACTATACATGATCTTGGGGGAGGGGAGTCCCTTTCTTCTATGTTCCCAGGTTGAGGGGGGTTCTGTCTGGTGTGATTGATGAGCTCATATGTCTAATGTTTTTGATATGATTTGGTCTGTTTTCACGTGTCATTGTCTATTGGCATAAATAAATCATTTGATCACTTTGTCCCTCCCAGTGTGCTAGCAGATGGTCGTGGTTTACTTGTATAAACAAGATGTAGAGTTATTCTTTCTTAGTTATTCTTTCTTAGTTGAAATGGAGTAACTCAGGTCAAATTAGTTGCTTTATAAAATGGACTTATTCAAGGCAAGGCACAGCCTGGAGGCTGATATTCCATATAATACAATCACCCAGAGCAGGCCAGGCTTGTTCTTCTTACTATGTCTTTATTTCCCAATGATACCTGGTGCGCTCGCCAGTCAAATCTCAAGAATTTTGTCCCGATGTTTTCTCCTTTATCTCACTCCCTTTCTTATTCAAAGAGATCCTACACAAAGTAATATGATTTCCTCATAAAATTCCTGAAATTAATGACTTAATTATTTATTATAATAAATGATATATAATCTTCATTGAGTGCTAACTCTATGTCAAGTTGCAGGTTAAGTATTTTCTATGGAATAGCTTGTTGAATGATAACAACATGATATAAACATATGAACATCTCCATTTTATCCATGAGGAAATGAGGCACAGAGATGTTAAATAACTTCTTTGAGGTCCCACAAAAATCAATACAAAGCAACCAAGATTCTCTTGATTCCTATATTGTAACATGACCACAAATTCAGGGAAAGGTCATTACAACTGAAGGAGAAAATCAAAGTGTGAATTTTCCTCAAATCATCCAAAGAGGAAGAATCATATTTAGATAACTTAGTGTGCACTGAAGGAAGATCACAGAGGAACTACCAAAAGGTCTTGCAAAAATCCTCCTGTCAGGATCTTCAGGAAAATCAGAGAGTATTACAGAGAACACTGTCAGTGTCATTTATTCCATAAAAATGAAGCAGCACTCACAGTTTACCTCCAGGGCCAGCTGGAGGCTAATCTCTGAGTCAGCCTTCTGCTGTCTGTCACTGGGGGCTAAGGGAATCAACAACAGCTGTTTCTAATAGTAGTGAGGAGTGCAGTATGTGGTACCAATAACCACAGTGGCCACCCCCACAGCCAGTGTCTATATGTACCTGGCCCTGTGTGATGAAGGTCACCCAGTTAGGAACAAAACCGCCTGAGATCCAGAGCTGACCCTAAGCTCCCAGAAAGACTCAAAGGAAACTTGTTCTTTAGAAGCCTGCTAAGATCTTAAGTAAGATCAACTTCTGTAACATTGAATGTGCTCTTTTCTGGAATGCCAGACTGATTTTCTAAAAACTGGAAGAATAACTCTTGAAGCAGAATGCTATGCTTTTTTTTTTTTTTTTTTTTTTTTTTTTTTTTTTTTTTTTTTTACCATGGTTAGTGTGGAGTATCCAGTAAACACATGTCCTCTAGTGATTAAATGGAGACCCAAAGCAAATGTGTTGGATCAAGTGGTGGAGCCCTCCCGGACACCCCGGTGAAGCCCATCAGAATGCTCCAGGCACTTGTACAAAGTCAAGTGCTCCTTAGAACCTGGGTGCTTCTTCTGTCTCTGCCTGAGTGCAAGACATTAAGGCAGTTTCGACTGCTTTGGTTCTGTGGGGCCTTGTTAATAAAAATAAGGGTATAGATTTCTCGGAGAGTCCTTTTAACCCAAAATTCCTAGAGTAATATTTTCAATATTGACTGGAATCAAAATCACCCCCAAGATCACTGACATGACTGGCAAACTATTTGCTTCTTCTGTGGTTTGCCTAAGAACTTAAAAGCCCAAATACCATGCTTCTCAACCACAATCATACCATATACACACACACACACACACACACACACACACACACACACACACACACATTTTGACCTGACTCTTGCCACAGTCCTATAGACCTAATGGCTCTATAAATAGCTAAAGATCAAAGACAAGCCACCCCCTTAAAACGCAGAAGACCCATTTTCAATAACCATGGCTGTTAGGAAGACAGAGCTGGCAAAGGCCTCAGAAATGCTCCTCAATGTTGCCACCTTGCTTTAACGTGAGCTGTCACATGCTGAAGCCCCGGTATGGACTGAACTGTGTGGATCCCCAAATACAACCAGTGAAGCCCTAACCTGATGGAGATGGGCTCTTTAGGGATGTTGTTAAGATGAAATGAGGTCATCTGGATGAAGTCTAGCCCAATCCACTAAGACTAGCCTTACGATCGCACATGAAGAGAAAGCCAGCAGTGCTCGGGCTCATGCAGCTCCCCTTTCCTGCCCCAGACACACAGGGACAAAGGTCATGTCAGGACACGGCAAGAAGGTCCCATCTGCCAGCCAGGAAGAAAAGCCTCGGGAGAAACCAAACCTGTCAACATCTTGATGTGAGACTGCCAGCTGCCAGAACTGAGGGGAACTAAGTCTCTGCTGCTACAACTACAGTCTGTGGTCTTCTGTCATGGCAGCAGATAATACACCCTCTGAAACCCATACCCACCATGAGAGTTTCTAAGGCAATGCCCATGAATTTCCAGTCACCAAAATCAGGACTACTTTAGGCTGCTCCTCCTTTGTTCAAGAACTGAAGCAGACTCTCTTCTGTTCCCACACACACCCTTACTCCTTTGGTACATCAACCACTTTAGAAGTGAAAGGCCTAAGTACCCACAAGCTGCTACCCAGTCTTTCCCCCTCTGACCCTTGCTCACAGGCCAAGACTTAGGAAAGTGGCCATGTTGTACAAGGATCCTCAGAACTGGCAACTCCATACTTGCCTCTCAGCTAGTCCCACTACAGACACACTGTCATAGTGTGGCCACCCAGAAGCCCGGTCCAGATTTACATCACCCTATGGAGCCTGCCTTCCTCCATTTCCTTCAGTCTACTACTTTGCCCAATAGGACATCATGCTATTACTGTGTGTGATTTTCTCCAGCTACTGGTCCACTCAAAGAACCTGTACCAGCAAATAAGCCAGACCCTGTTCCAGGGAGTGGGGGGTACTGCAATAAAGAAAACAAGCAAAAATTGGGTTAGAGTGATGGCTTGGAGGTTAAGGTGCTTACCCGAAAAGCCTAACAACACAAGTTTGATTCTACCATACCCACATGAATGCACAAAATAGTGCATGCATCTGAAGTTTGTTTGCAGTGGCTAGTGGCCCTGTCACACTGATTCTCTCTCTCTCTTCTCTCTCTCTCTCTCTATCTATCTGCATACAAGTAAATAAGTAAAAATAAGCAAAACTCCCCATTTTGATGGCAATTACAGTATACTATAAGCCTTTCCAACTAAACAACTTTTAATCAAGCAAAATTTATTTTAGATAATTTTTTAACCCTTCTTTTTATTTTTCATGGGATGCTTTTCCCTACTCCATGACAGGTTTCTATTCCTAACCATTTTCTCATCTACTTTGCCATTTTCTTAAGAAATTGAAAACATTACCATCATTTTAATTTACCAGCAGGCTCTGAGGAGGAAGAGTGACAGAAGCTACCTCTCTCTGTGGCACTCACACACATCTATCAAGGCAGGCGGGGAAGGTGTGATTTCCGAAGTCTGGAGTACCCATCAACCACCGACATGCAAAGCACAAGTGCTTCATAGAAGTCTTAGTTTCCTCCTTGGCCCTGTGCTGGCAGCAGAAGTACAAACACAGATCCCCAGAATTTCTCCACGGAGACCTTTCTTGGCTGATTCCTTATAACTCAATTGTACCGGTTCAGACAAAAATCAACCAAGGTCATGACAGTGAAATGCACATTGCACGCTGATCAGAGACCTTGGATAGGAGTTACAAGCATGAACTCAAAACCAAAACACTGAATTTACCCTGTAATTATTTTATTTTTGACTATAGCAAGTTTCAGTCAAATTGCTATCCTGGGTTTAAAGCACCGTCTTCTGAAAACATCTAAAAGCCAACATATATTTATATGTAAAACATGCAGAATAAATGATTCAGCAACATGACTGATTTCATACAGGATTAAAAAGTTTCCTTTAAATTCAACCAACCAGAGATGACCCTCATCATCTTTAGGAATGTGTTTGAAGAAAAAGTGTTGCCCTCTACCCTAACCAGTAGACAACTGTTGGTATCCCAGGGGCCTGTGCTAAAGTAGTAGAGTTTCTTTAGCCTGTGGTTAATCACTTCCTTGGATCTTGCATTCTTGCTTAAGTCTCCTGATAGTTTTGGCTTCCTGGAAGGTCACCTCTTCCAGATCTACAGCAGTGATGACAGCGGAGATGGAGGAGAATTTCACAATAGGGCACAACTCCAAGGAACTTAGAGAGTTGTCTGGGTTTGACCTTTTGCCAAAGGGGAACAAGTTGGAATCAACTCTTAAAGACTGTCTGTGCCAAGCCAACCTGAACATCCGTGCCCCAGGGTCAGCTGACTAGAAGAGTCCGTGTCTTTGCCTCTATTCTCCTACGAGGAGATCATTATCCTAAACCACAGAAAGCCAGCCTGAGCAGCATGAAAATATGATTTGCTAATGACTTTTTGTTCTTCTTGTTGTTACTGAAAATCTTTGGAGTTTGACCTCCAAGCATCAATCTGGTTTTGAAAAGCGATGATGATCTTTCTGCTGGGGGCTCAGGTCCTACTGAAGGCCAGCAAGAAGCTCAGAGCCTTCAAGTGAGACAGAGGAGAAGAACCTCCAAGAATCATGAGCAGATGGCTAAGACCCCCAGTGGACAAAGTGTCTTACATTTATTTTTCTTCAGGAAATCAAATGCAGAGTCTACCCTCAGCACTATACCTGAGGATAAGAGAATATTCCTTGCATTCTGTCAAACTGGGTGCTTCTCAACTCCCTTCTCTTCTCTCTCACACTTTCCCTGGCCTCACACCTCTAGAGTTGTGAGTTCAGATTCAGACTGACATTCTTCAGTGTTTTGTTCCACTGGATTTGGCATGAACAATATCCTGTTTCAAATAAAAAAGCATATGTGTGTGTGTATATACACACACACACATACACACACACACACACACACACACACACACACACTCAAAAAAACTCCCTGGACATCAAATGACTTACAAAACAGCAATTTGATGAATTGAGTGTAAATGAATCAGAAACATGTGGATTAAATTTCTCTCCAAATGAGCCTGGGCTTAAATATTCGGAGAGAAAGTACTTGGGAAAATGTCTTCTGAATTTTCCTGAACTCAAAATCTTTGAAAAATCATTTCCGACTTGTTTGTCAGCTTCAAACTCCAGATCAAGTTGCGCAGTAAATCCCTGTATAAGCAGGCACCGTGCGGTCACACACAACTCACAACTCGGCTGCCTGAGGTAAGACCCGTTGGTACATGGAGTGTGCTGTGAAGAGGGGCCGTGAGGCTTGCAGCTTGTCTGTGTTCACACTCACAGAGGGTTTGTTTTTGTTTGGTTTTTCATATGAGAGAAGAACGTCGTAATGATTTCCACCACCACTCACCCGCCCCCTCCCAATCATTTTCTTCCCATCGCTGAAACCCTCAGGGAGAATCTACTGTGTGTGACAAAGAAATATGTCTTTGCTCTGTGTTACAGACCTTGGATCACATCCAGGTCCCCCTTTCCCCGGAGGCCAGCTCTCATCGTTTATGATTTGCATTTCATTGCCATACACTGAACCCAGCAAGAAGTTGTCTCAGCAGAATGGTGAAAGCTAAAAGTAGCAAGCAAGAAGTCTCCATTTTCCAGCACTTTCTGCTTACAGTCTGCCAGAAAGCTGAAGCCAGATTTGATTTGAAATTTTCTACGAGAAAAGAACATCAATGAGACCATACTCAGTCCTTCTCCTAGCCTTTCCCAAGACCTCTGTCCACCTGCGAATGTCTAGGTCATGCTTGATTCAGTTCTGGATTGCTAACTTATATCTTTTTCTCACCTCACCCTTACCTAACCTTGCCATTTTCTTTCACAATGTCCTTATTTTCTTAAACTTACCTTACCTATGAATTTTTAATTTGAGAAACTAAACAAAGCAACTTTTGGAATGTGAAAAAGAACCTGAAAGAGGAGGAAGGAACAGCATCAGAAAAAGGAGTCTTTTTTTTTTTTAATCACTTCAATTTGGGTCTAAAGTAATTGAATATATATTTTGCAGGGAAAGAGAATACAGTCACTCCATCCATTACATGTTTGTTCTTATGAACGCTAATAAAAGAGCTATAGGAAAGGTGCAATTTAAATGAAGTCGCATCTAATACTTGGTCAGGCTAGCGAGGACTTGTGATCATGATTGCTGATTTTGAGAAAGAATCCACGTCCCCACCCAGGACTACACGTCTGCTTTTCTAAACTGCTCCCCAAGTATCTCCAAGAGGAGACACAAGTAAAATGTTGACTGCTTCCTCCCCTGTTCTCTAACCTTCCTCAGGATAACCAGATAAAGCCCACTCTTCCCTGCCCAAGAGCCCCCACAGAGCAGTTACTGCCTAAAGTGCTTCCTAGTGAGGTCACAGCTGAGCCCCTCTACCTGACTTTATCAATCACATCTGCTCCTAACTATGTCTCCCATTATCAGGGAAGGTGTTTCTTAAGAGCCAAGGGGCATGTAGAGGGAAAGAGATCATAGACTCTCCCAGAGAACATTCATGTTTGGCACGACTTTTGCACTCACGGGCTTTCATCCCTCCTGATGTTGGTGTGGAGTATGAAGGAGCGTGAAGGGCACTTCGGAAAGATCTCTGGTTCATTCCCCTCTCTGCTCACTGCCTCTTCTCCCTGAAGCCTCTCATACCTCCTGGCCTACAGGATGAAGTCTGAACCCCTTGAAGTATAGGAGGGCTTGCAGTGCTAGGGTCTGGCAGCCCTCCTCAGCCCTGTGCACTGTGGTCACACTTTATACTTGCCCATATCATGGTTCCTGCTTCTCCCTCCATTGGAAATACCCTTTCCTAGATGACACTCACCTCTCCATAAAGACTCAATTTGAACTTTTGGTCCAAACAGAAAGGACTCCTTTACCATCTTGTCCACACCTGGCCTTTCTCATGATGACCTGATATGTGTCACTTGCTTTTCTCCAGAGCAGCATTCCCTGCCAAGTGAGAGCAAACCTCATGAATTTTTCATCCCTATAGTAGATGCTTAATAGTGTGTGGGTGAATAGAAACATAACAGCCTAGAGAGGTGGGTCAGCCATTAAAGGAGCTTGAATCTAATGCCTAGCAACCTGGGTTCAATTACCCAGAACCCATCCATGTAAAGCAAATGCACAAAGTGGCACATACTTCTGAAGTTCGTTTGTAGTGGCAGGAGGCCCTGACATACATGCCCATTCTCTCTCTTTCTCTGTCTCTCAAATAAATACATAAAATATTTTTTTAAAACATAGTTAAGCCAGGCATGGTGGTAGCACATGCCTTTAACCCAGCACTTGGGAGGCAGAGGTAGGAGGATTGCCATAAGTTCAAGGCCACCCTAAGACTACATAGTGAATTCCAGGTCAGCCTGGGCTAGAGCAAAACTCTACCTCAAAAAAAAAAAATAAAAATAAAAATAAATAAAGGAGCAAGGGAAACTGAATTGGTCAACTCTAGATGACCATTTTTTTTCCTTTTATTATTATTATTGTTGTTCCTTTACACTGAGTGGATCTCTTAGCCAATCAGAAAGCTATTGGTTACCCACTGAGGCTATGTGCCACTATTGCACTGGTGTGTTCATCCTATCAAGATGTTTGCTTCTAAGTGGTTTAGACCTCAACCCCAGTCCTAAAGAAGAAAGGCGTATTATTTTTTTTTAATTGAGAGAGAAAGAGAAAGAATGGGTGCACCAGGGCCTTCAGCTGCTGCAAATGAACCCCAGACACATGCATGCCCTGTGCATATGTGCAACATTGTGCATTTGCATCCCTGTACATCTGGCTTATGTTAGACCTGGAAATTCACACATGAGTTCTTAGACTTTGCAGGCAAGCACTTTAACCATTAAGCCACTCTCTCTCCAGGCCAGAAGGGGTTATTATCTTGACTCATGGTTCTTGTCCAAGGTTAAAGGGCCACACACACCTAGCGATGGCCTTCTTGCTGGCAGAAGCCTGAGCTGGCTTTCATAGCAGACTCACTCTGGTGATACCACTGACCACTTGACCCATTAATTCATTCACCTCCTAAAGGTAGCACCTGATCCCACCACTTTATTTCTCATAATGGGAATTAAATCTTAGCATTTGTTTCAGAGGGGACAAACCATATTCAAACCATAGAAAGATGCAAATAAGACTAGCCATTTGTAGATGAAAATGTATCTAAAATAAACCATCCCCATAAAAGCAGAATACACTTAAATATGCTCACCATTATGAGTAAAAAAAAAAAAAAAAAGGTTTGTATTTATTCATTGTTTGATATACACTAGGCAGTCTTAATGTTTTATGTGAACTAATGCACTTAGATTCATCAAATTATGGGAAGAACATGCTATTCTGGCATTCATTTTACAGACCAGAAAGCTACCAACCAGCACAGGCAGAGCTGAGCTCCAAATACAGCCCATTCATTATATTACTTCTGAAGATACAAATGGACATTATAGGGAGCCACTAGAAATAGCAAATGATATTTTCCCATTTGGAGTCATAATTAAACTACCTATAATCTCCACCTTGGTTTCAGCTCATGCAGATGCCACCTGCCAGTTTCTTTACAACTAGATCACATCCTTCCATTGATCCATTTATTCATAAAACACACCAAAAGTCATAGGGAAGAAGTTATTTCTAACTTGATTGAAGAAGCCCTAATGTTTGTCCCCTTCCCCAGAAAACTGATTCTGAGTAAACTTTATCATCACCTGTGGTGATTTGATTCAGGTGTCCCCCATAAACTTAGGTGTTCTGAATGCTAGATTCCCAGCTGATGGAGATTTGGGTATTAACACCTCCTAGAGGGAGTGTATTGTTGAGGATAGACTTATGGGTATAACAGCAGTTTCCCCATGCTAGTGTTTGGCACACTCTCCTGCTATGGTCCACCTTATGTGGGCTAGGTGGTGAAGTCCACCCTCTGGTCATGCCATCATTTTCCCCTGCCATCATGGAGCTTCCCCTCCAGCCTATAAGCCAAAATAATCCTTCCCCCCTCCCACCCCGACAAGCTGCTTGTGGTTGGATGATTTCTACCAGCAATGTGAACCTGACTGCAACATCATCATTACCTACATAGGAGGATATGTGGATGTTCTATGGCATTGAGGATACCAGAATCCAAAAAGTACCCTGAATGACAGGAGGGGTGCAGAAGCTGCAAACAGAGTAGCATAGATGAACCCCACCCTAAGAATTCTGGTGTGGATAGTTTTCCACAACTACCTTATGTCCATATTGTCCCTCAAAATTCTGAATTTTTAAAGAATAGCAAAGATCTTACTTGTCTGTAGATAATCAATTTGTCTAGAACAAGAAATTAGGCTTAAAGGGAATAAGCAAGGTGATTTTCAGCAAGCCATACTTCTGCATTTCTGCATTTCTGTGTTGTTACAAAGTTACATGAACAGCAGTGCACAGGAAAGCAATCATGATGACTTTTATAAAAGGTGGAAGGGTTACCTTCCCCTGTTCACCTGCATGGCTGCCACGTGCTTACCAGAGACCTTCAGTGGAAGCTTCCCTGTCTCTCCAGAGTTAACATAACCTTGCAAGCCTGAGACTGAATCCTATTCCCAGCTCATCAGTGCAAAGTGGATGTAATGCATAACCTCCTTTGCTTCTATCCCTCCATCTGCAAAACAGCCAAAATAATGTGGGCCACCTGCTTCCCTCACAGGAGTGTGGTGAAAATTAACGATATTAGGCTAATGTCATCAGCTTTCGGAAGAGCTCATGTATTTGGAACGAGAGACCCTTCGTGGCTATCAAATGTGGTTCCCTAATCACAGGACTTTAAAACTGTCCATATATCTTCAGAACCGGGGGCATGGGAACATGAGCTCTCCTATTTGTTATTTGAAATGGTGCCCAAAAGAGAAGAGGACAAGACATGACTGAAGGATATGGTCGAGACAACCCTTCTGGTGACAATCCATTCAACATCTGTCCAAGGGGAGGTGATTACGGAGCCTCAGCGTGCCAGAGTCCATTATCATTAGCTTGTTATTCTGCCCTGAGAGGGTTGAAAGGACAGGTCAGGCTTTGTCGAGGGCTGAGCACACCCCGGCCCTGCCCACCCAGCCCAGGCCCTTATAGCGTAAGCTGAGGGGGACACTTTGCCTTGTCTTCTTCCTCCCCTGCACCTATCTGTGTCCTGCTCCACCCTCACCCCTAATTTAAGAATTCACAAATTATTTCTGCCAGTTTAAGCAAAAAAATGTTCTGTGAGGTAAATAGGGCCAGGGTAATTAATTTTGCTCCTTGACTGGAAGGTGAAAAGCTTTTTATTATGTAAATTATAAATGTCCTGAAGGGAAACTTTATCTCCCTCTTACCAATGAGCCCATCAGGCTGGCTACATCAGGATATTTTTTTATGTTTATTAGTCTAGGGGGGCCAGTTAGGATGTTTCATAGCTTCTAAGTGCTGACATTTATCTATTGCTTCCAAATAAACCTAATGGCAGGGAGCCATGGACGGATCACTAACTAGGGAGGAGGGGAGATATGTGGACTGTCCACAGAGAGCAAAGGGCAGCCTCTGGGCTCAAGGCCACAGAGGAGCCACATCCTCCACACTGATGGATGGCTTCTCTCCCCTCCCTGCCTTCCTCCCTCCGACCTGATCTCCCTCCTCACCTGTCTCCTCTCAGCCCTTTCCCACAGCGCACTGGGCCTCTCCACATGCCTAACCATGGGAGGGGGGGAGGGCCTCCTCTTTCCTCCTCACCCACAAGCATCTGCATCCATACTGCTCAGGCTTTCTGTTTAGAGACCACTCTTGTTCATAAAAAGAACATTGGAAGTTTTTCTTCCCTTAGAGGAAGAAATGCGTATGTGCTGCAGGCTATTTTATGTGGTGACTTAGCTGGGCCATGACACCCAGGTACATGAGCACCACTGTTCTCAATATTTCTGTGAGTGCGTTTTAGTGAGGCTAGCATTTAAACTAGTGGACTTAGTCGAGTGAAGAAGACTGTTTTCTCTAATGTGGGTGGCCCCATTCGGTCAGTTGGCTGGAAACACACACACACACACAAGCAGGAGGGAATTCTGCCTACAAATCTCAACTACAGCATGTCTTCTCTGGATCTCCAACTTGACATCCCACCCTAATGATTTTGAACTTGCCAGTCCCCCAATCACATGAGCCAATTTTTAAAAATTAGTCTATCTCTCCCTTCCTCCCATCTCTCTCCTTTTACACACACACTCACACACACACACAGGTTCTGTTCCACTGGAACCCTAACACATACAGTAATGACAATGCTGACCATGAACATGACTCCACCCAGCATGTATAATGTATAGTAGTGACTGAAGCTTATAAGCCTTGAGAAAGGGAAAGCCTTGTTTCTCATGTTATATTTTAATCAGCAGCATCTCTCAATTTGAAGCTGTGGAACATTGTGCAGGCTGCAGGGTAGAGGAGGAAGAGAACAAGGACCTATGAGAGGAGGTGTGTCCCTGGGGCAGTTCTTGAGTCCAGCCCTATAGTGTGTTCTGAGGCAGTTTGACCTCTGGCTGTTAGCTCTCTCTCTCTCTCCCTGTGGATTATGGATCTATGATAAAGCCAGCTTCTCCCACCATGATAAAGGTTCCCCTGGAATCCGTGAGCCTTATATAAACCCTTTCCTTCTATAAGCTTCTTCTAGTTGGGTGTTTGTCCCAGTGACAAGAAGGTAACTGTAGCAGGCCCAAAGCAACAGGGTCAAGGAACCCAGGGCTACCACTTCGGCAACCAGGAGCTGAATGAATGCTTCTCCTTGACCGAATTGATTGACTCAGGTATTTGTCATGGTATGGGAAGTTGATTCATTCTTCCATAGTAGTCAAACCTTTAGTTAGGCAAATGCCCATCCAGAATACAGATGCTATTCCCAGCCTCGTTGCAGTCAGGGTGTGGCCAAATTCTAGCAAATTTGAGGAGTGGGAAGGATGCAGAAAATTCCCAGCTCATGCTCCAAATGGAAGCAGCATGCCCCTCCTAGCTCCTTCTTCCATTTCCGTGGGCCAGATGGGGAGAAAGCTGGAAAGTGATGTTGGATAAAAGGGGAAAGCAACATTTCAGAATCAGGGTCAGGGTCAGGGATGGCAGATGGAAGCAGCCTTGGTTTTGGACACCTTGAAGCCCCACATGTGGTAAAAAGGGCTGATGCCTGAGCTAAAATGAAAGTGAGAAGGAACTTAAGCCTCTCCCCACCCCGAAGTAGGGTCTCACTCTAGCTCAGGTTGACCTGGAATTCACTATGTCCTCTCAGGGCGTCATTGAACTCACAGTGCTCCTCCTACCTTTGCCTCCCCAGTGATAGGATTAAAGGTGTGTGCCACCACACCTGACTTAAGCCAAATTTTAACACAAGTTGTTTCTTAGGGATCCTCCAAGATCTTAGAATTTTCCTCCTCCTTTGGCAGGGAAAAATACTTTCTTCAGTGGGGTAGCCACTGGTAAGGGGCCTGTGCTTCTGCAAGCAATCCCAATGAAACTCATTAGGTCACTTAATAAACTAAGAATGAAATAAAGAAGAACATGCATGTATAAAGAGGGCAGTGGCAGGCTAGAGAGGTGGCTTAGTGGTTAAGCGGTTGGCTGTGAAGCCTAAGGACCCCAGTTCCAGGCTCATTTCCCCAGGACTCACGTTAGCCAGATGCACAAGGGGGCGCACGCATCTGGAGTTCGTTTGCAGTGGCTGGTGGCCCTGGCGTGCCCATTCTCTCTCTCTCTCTCTCTCTCTCTCTCTCTGCCTCTTTCTCTCTGTCTGTTGCTGTCACTCTCAAATAAATAAATAAAAATAAACAAAAACAATTTTAAATAAAGGTAAAAAGGAACTTTAAAAAAAATGGGAGAGGGTTAGTGGGAGGGGATGAGAGAGAATAGTGGGTATGGATATGATTGAAATACATTATGTAAATGTATAACAATGTTGTGTGCTTTTTATGCTAATAATAAAAACCATTTAACAATGAGATTTTTCTCAGGGCTGGAGAGATAGCCCAGTGGTTAAGATGCTTTCCCACAAAGCCTACAACTCAGGTTTAATTCCCTAATACCCACATGAAGCCAGATGCACAAAGTGGCTCATGCATCTGGAATTTGCATTGGTGGAGGCCTGGTGTACCCATATATTCTCTCTCTCTCTTTCTGTGTGTGTGTGTGTGTGTGTGTGTGTGTGTGTGTGTGTG
Source organism: Jaculus jaculus (assembly GCF_020740685.1). Lineage (NCBI taxonomy): Eukaryota > Metazoa > Chordata > Mammalia > Rodentia > Dipodidae > Jaculus > Jaculus jaculus. The sequence continues at coordinate 40,605,859 of NC_059105.1, read as the reverse complement.
TGTGTGTGTGTGCGCACGCGCACGCACATGTACATGTGTGTATCCCTCTGCTTGCAAATAAATAAATAAAATATTTAATTTTTTTTTTAAATGAGATTTTTCTCATTCCCTCCATCTTACAGGTGTGAAAGTAAAAGAACAAGTAGCTTCTTGCCACCACCCTGTCCAAAGATTGGGAATCTGTAGTCTAGGCACAGTGATTCACACAAAGCCCATACCCTTCTATTGTCACATTTTTTAACTGCAATTACTTAAACTTAAAGCTCACGTGTGATTTAAGACTGACTTTACCTAATATGTCTTTTTAATAACAATTTCTAAACATTTGGGGGGTAGACTATTCCAGTCAGACTTTGCAAATCTCTGCAAAAGGCATTACTAGGATGTGGAAACTGTGAAATCCATCCTAGGGAGCATAATTGTGGAGAAAAGGCCTCAAGTTTTACTATCAGCCCGCAACTAACATCAGAGTTCAGTGGCCTGAGGCACTTTCCCATGCTGAACCTCAGTTTCACGACTCCAAAAGGAATGATTGCAACTCTCCTAAGGGAAGACTGGGAAGGTTGTTGCCTGTTAGAGGCTTAAGCAAAAAGGGGCTGTTACAGAGCATATGGACCATGCTGTCTTCATTTCCTGGGTCATTTTCTAGGGAGGTTTCCAGATATGCTGCTAATGTTTGTGATATCAGTGGTAGAGATTTTGCTAGTATGATACATAAAGCAGCTAAAATTTGTTTTATGTCAGATTGCTTTCTTGTAAAGGAAGATATAAAGGGTATTATAGCTAAGTGAAGGGGACGGGCTATGACATCAGCTGCATTTGGCCTTGAAATGCAAAATCACTATTTGTGTGTCCTTGGAAGGACTGTCACTTCATGCCTTGCTTCCTAAGCTATTGTAAAGCAGAGGATGCATGTGAAGATGTCCACAGAACCCAGCACCCGTCCTCAGCACGTGCTGCTAGACTTGCACGACAGTTGCTGATGTCAGTGTTACTTTCTTTTTTATTTTCAAATTTTTATTAACAACTTCCATGATTATTAAAAAATAATCCCATGATAATACCCTCCCTTCCCCCACATTCCCTTCGGAAACTCCATTCTCCATCATATCCCCTCCCCATCTCAATCAGTCTCTCTTTTATTTTGATGTCATGATCTTTTCCTCCTCTTATGATGGTCTTATATAGGTAGTGTTGGGCACTGTGAGGTCATGGATATCCAGGCCATTTTGTGTCTGGGGAGCACGTTGTAAGGAGTCCTACCCTTCATTTGACTCTTACATTCTTACCTCCACCTCTTCTGCATTAGACCCTGAGCCTTGGAAGGTGTGATAGAGATATTACAGTACTGAGCACTCCGGTCACTTCTTTCCAGCACTATGATACCTTTTGAGTTGTCCCAAGGTTACTGCCATCTGAAAAGAGAAGATTCTCTACCAAAAGTGAGGGTAGCATTAATATAAGGGGATGAACATTAAGAGAAGTGCTTACTGGGCAGTTTGATAAGCATAGTATATACATTTAGCCAGACAGCAGCAGACGTTACACCCCTAGGGCTCATGACTACCCCTGTTTTAAGTTTTTGGCATCAAGGATGTATTCCCTCCCATGGAGTGGGCCTCCAGTCCAATTAAAAGGCAGCTGGTTTCCACCATGACAAATGTGCCACTATTGCACCCGTTGGCTCATTTGGCCTGGCTGGCCAAATATAAGGCTTGCAGTGTCCACTGTTGAGTATCTTCACTGGTGATTTCTCTTTCTGCCATTAAACTGCACTGAGAAATCCTGCTGGAACTGAGCTGATAACCTCCTCCATGTAGACTAGCTGACAGAAACCTGGAAGAAGCTGTTCTGTCGGTGTTACTTTCATCATCAGGACTGTTCCTGTCATTTTAGCAGCAGCATAGCTAGACCACCCAGGTTCAAAGCCAGGTGTGCCACTCCCTAGCTGTCTGATCTCGAGTGAGATGCTTTAATGTGCTTTCACATCACCATCTATGAATGAAGGATGATTACAAATATGTCATAGGCTGGGGAGATGGCTCAGGGGTTAAAGGTGTTTGCTTGCAAAGCCTGACTGGGTTCAATTCCCCAGTACCCACAAAAAGCCAGATATGCAAAGTGGCACATATGTCTGGAGTTCATTTGCAATAGCAAGAAGCCCTGGTGTGCCCATGTGTCTTATATATCACATGTTATGTGTGAGAATGAAGCACATAGAAAGTGCACAGCACGTTGAACTTTACCAAGAGTAATGTACCAGTCCCAGCTCTGTCACTACTAAGGCTTCATAGTTCACAGGCATTTACTACATAAGACAACTTGCTATCCAGGAAGTACACTGACCACTGTACATATTCAAAATAAAACGAGACTTTGGTTAGGAAAAGATTACATGGAATCAGCTCTCAATTGTGTGATAAGTAAAGGGGGGGGGTGAGCATGGCTGTGTGGGACCAATGATGAACAAAATGAAAAATCTCTTTCTATTTGTGTTTTTGAGTGAATTTTCTTCTCCGCATATTTCCTTTTGGTAATACTAGTTGTCCTTGAAATGAAGCCACAGCACAAAGAATGAAAATATAGAGTTTAGAGTGTGTAGGTTAAAGGTTAATAGATTTAAGGTTTTCAAATATCTTCTCTTTCCCTGAGTTTTATCTAGGTTTGAACCTTTAGCAGAAAATATAGTCACAAGAAGACAAGAGGGGTACTCCACATCCTCTAGTCTGGGCCACAGTTGAAGCAGCTGGTCACCTTAAAGAGTGTCACCTCATGGTTTTACTCCAATTTCTTCATCCACAAAATGAAGGGGCTTAATTAGAAGAGTTCTGAGATTTCCACAAATTTTCACATTCTACGATCCTGTGTTAAACTGGTTGGAGCCACATGAGTAGGCAAGCATCTAAGTCTAATTTTAAAAAAATAACTTAGCCAGGTATATTGTCACACACCTTTAATCCCAGCATTCAGGAAACAGAGGTAGGAAGATCACTGTGCACTTCAGGACACGCTGAGACTATATAGTGAATTCCAGGTCAGCCTGGGCTATAGCAAGACCCTACCTAGAAAAGCCAAATAATAATAATAATAATGATGATGATGATGATGATAATAATAACAACTTTTCCTACATTTTTCACTTCTATTTTCTGTGTCATCTCAATATATTAATTACAGTTTGTAGCCACTTACAAAAAAGGGTACTGTATCAGTTATAAGATATTCAGGCATGCTGCAGTGACAGAAAATCCCAAATATTTCAGTAGCTTTCCAGAAATCAGTTTTATTTTTGGTGATGGTCCAGTGTTTGGCTGTCCTCTATGTCCTCCCCATCCTGAGACCCAGTCTGACAGTGCTGTGTCCATCTGGGCATTGCTGTTCTGTTCTCTGGGCAGAGGGTAATGAGTCATTTCAAAATATGCTCTGACAATCTGGGTAGAAGGTACATGTATCAGTTCTGCCCACATTGGACAAATTGGCCAGAGCAAGCCACATGACTGCAGATGAATAATGAATTCTCAAGGAGAGATGTTTGACAGGGACATAAAATGGAAGAGTTGGTGAATACTGGGACCAGCTACAATGGATGTCTATGGAGAATTTCTTGCTGATCTGGAGAATGATTGGTTTGTGGCAGGCAGACCACCCCCTCTTTGCTCAGGGGAAAAAAATGCCCCTGCATAGGGACACTTGGAGTCCAAGACACAAATACAAGAACACTTCTAGTAGAACGCTCATTGAGAAAGCAGTTTCTCTTTGATATTTTATGGGGAAAAAAGACAGATAAATAAATAAAAACAATCCCAGGAGAAGGGTGTACTTGGGGATGGGGAGAGAGGCGTGGAGCTGGGGAAACCCAGTCTTAGAAAGATGACACCATTTTCTGCAGTTCCACACAGTTCCAGCTAATGACTGCCTGTAAGCAGAATGCCAGTGCAAAGCATGCCAGCAGGAACATAAAAAGCAGAGGAAGAAGGATCAACATGTTTAGTGGCCATTTCCAGGAAAGGGATGGTGTCCCCAGCAGCCTCCCACAGTAGATGACCGGAAAAAAAAAAAAAAAAAAAAAAAAAAAGCAAATACAACTAACACCCTTGAGAACCCAAGTCCTGACTACTGTGTTTCGCAGCAAGCACTTCCTCCCTCAGATCCTGGCAGCAGCCCAGCCCAGCCACTTGGAGCCGCGCTGGCAGCTTGCTCTCTCTTGGCACCAAGCGTGCAAGGCAGCTGGATGGCTTGTAGTCAGTGTAGGTTTGCAGCTGGTGGTGAGAGCAATTGGCAAAAATGAACTGTCCAGATGGGCATTAAATTTTCTTTAATGTTTATAATATGTCAAAAGAGAATAATCCTATGTCAAAGTGGCTTAGGAGAACTTTGACTCTAGAGCTTACAGACATTCCATATGACAAGATAGAGGTTGCTTTATGTTAACTACATGTGCGACTCTTATTCCCTTAAATGAGTTTGGGGTTCTCTGCTGCCATAGAATATCCCTTGGTTAAGGGGGCGGGGAGCCCTCTAGCCTATTCCTTTCCACAGATCCTGCACACAGTGATGATTACCAGCCAACCATCAGCAAAACATGCACCAGATTTGAGCTGAGGGTCCAAAGCAAAAATAACGTTTTATTTTTATTCTCAAATTTTTATGAACCTCCAAGGGACCAGTACTGTTCAGGTAGTGTTATAAAATTAGTAGCAACGACTGTGCTGTAAAATAGAAAGAGAGCAGAAAAAGACAGAAACAGCTAAATACATAAAACAGAAAGAAGTTGATGTCCAAAAATATGCATTTTAAATTGCTATAAATCGATAACAAATAAACCAATAATCTATTGTTACATGCTTAGGATATGAACACACAGTTCACAGAAGGCCTGTGATATGATAAGTAATTAGTAATCAGGGAGAGACAAGATGCCATCCTCTCCAGAACTACTGAAGAAATAAGTGCCCTCAGGTTTCGTATACACCCGGGGCAGGGGGCTAGTTTCTCCATATGAATTTAAATTTAAAACACACATGTTATATGGCCTAGAAAGTTTTAGGCAGCTGGTTATGGTAGTGACTGACACTTCCATGCAAGAACATTCACAGATGCACATTGCAGTGATATTCATTGTAGCTGTGTCATTCAAAATAGGGGTCTTGGACCACTTGCATTAGTACTCCCTGAAAACTTGTTAGAAATATCACAAATGGAGTGGAAAACCCATCCCAGAACTGCTTAATTCAAGTATAAGGTGATGCATCCCAGCCCTGGATTCTATCCCCAGCATTGCACCACAGCTCAGCAAATTTTGCAGAAGAGGGGGCAGAAAAGATTGTAAGAGCCACAGGTTGAGACACCATTCCCAGGGGTATCCCCTACCCAAAAAAATAACTGCCTACTACTCCCATAATGCATAAACTACAACCCCATGGGGAATACCTGCAACCACACTGAGGAGCATCCCCAGTGGCATGGGGACAGGGACAAGGGAAGAAAGGGCACCAACACATGATGTATCCATAGGAAACATGTTAATAAAACTTTTTTTAAAAAACATTTAAAAAAATGCATATGCCTGTAATCCCACCACTGGTAAGGTAGAGCGATAAGGATCAGGAGAAGTTCAAGGTTACCCTCAGCTACATGGAGAGTTCAAGGGCGTCCTGGCTACATGAGATCCTATATTAAAATAAAATGAAATAATAAACTAAAAATTTAAAAGCCAGGTGTGGTGAGATAGCCCTATGATTCTAGCACTTGAGAAACGAAGGCAGGAGGATTATGAGTTTGAGACCAGACTGACTTACACAGTATGTAGCTCTGAAATTAAATTAAAACATGAAATTAGATTAAAATTAAAGCATACAATGAACACAAAGTGCCCATGATTTCTCACAAATTACCCCAGATCCTCTTTCCCTCTTTCTCTACCCTGCTATGGACACTTGCTACTGACTTCCAACTAGGCCTTGCCTTCAGATGTGGCTAGGTGCTTCCAATGAGAATTAAGGGAAAGAGAGGTTAATATGTAGACTGAGAGACAGGGGCATCACCCCTCTCCCAGGCCCCATCCTTACCCTTGCTGGCAAAAGCCACTTGACAGTCCTCTTCAAGGCTGTTTGACAGTGTGCTCCCTGAGTCACCCTTATTGTGCCTATGAACCAGCCCATACCTTTGCAACTACTCTCTTCACTGTATTTGTTTTTCAGTTATTCCTTCAATTATGCCATCAGCTTCTTACGAGAGCCCTGGCTACTCTCTGCACAGTAATAAGAAGCCTGTGGCTCTCCATGAACATTGAAATAAAGCCAGCTGGTAAATGAGGTCCCATGCCATCTCTGAATAAATCCTGGCAGGACCACACTGGTTCTGCACAACCTGGACCTGCTTCTCGGCATGCTCTAACACTTGAGCTTTCTGCTTGCTCCTGTGACATAGGCTAGAATGAGAGGCCCTGGCTGCTCTTGACCCTGACTGGTAGGATGATATAAGGTCCCTCTCCAGGAAAGTGCCAGGCTGCTGACTATCTATAAATAAAGCAGTGGGTTCCAGACTACAGTGTTCCTCAGCTCTGCACAGACCCAGAGAGCGTGCTGTATCTGTGTGACCCCGTGGTACTTGGAGGGACAAAGGCAACTGACGTAAATGTGGTGCTCAAATTGCCTGCTGTGCTGTGACCCAGGAGACCCAGTAGTGTCAGTGTTCTCCCAGCATCCATGAAATGTAACAGGCTGAGCTGTAAATGTGGGAGCAAGGCAAGATTCGAGCCCTAGCATCACCATCCTCTACCATCATGGCTCCCTGAGACCTGGATTCAGGATTTCATACTTTCTATGGAATGTTCAGTCCCAAAGTCTGCATTGGCCTGGTGGCCCTTTTCTTCAGAATGCTTGGTACCACTGGAGTCACTCTGTTTTATTTTCTTAACTTTTTTTAAACCACATCGTTGTATCGGTTCAGTTGTTTATCTGACAGCTCATCTTCCTCCCACCAAAATATATTGTCCAAAACAACTGGGTCTTTTTCAGCCCTGTCTTTTACTATGTTACTCAATTTTCCATCATTGTAACAAATACTTGGAAACAGCTTAAAGGAGGAAAGATTGCTTTGGGCTTACAGTTTTAGGGGTTTCAACAAATGGTCCATTGTTACTATTGCTATAGGCCTGCAGTTAGGATGAATATTATGACAAGAGAGCCTAAGGTGGACCCAAACTGCTCACCTTCTAGCAGTCAGGAAGAAGAAAGAGACATGTGGAAGGTTCTGGGCTCAATGTATACCCTTCAAAGGCATGCACTCAGTGACCTACTTTCTCCAAACACACATTATCTCCTATTTTCCACTATCTCCAAGTAGTCCATTCCGTTATAAATCTATTGGTTGGAAAAGAACCCTCATGATCTAATCGCCTTATAGTGACTGGATACACCAGCTGGGGAGCAAGCCTTCAGTGCATTAGCCTTTGGTGAAAGGCTTCATACACAAACCATAACATGTTATCTCACCAGAACTGAGAAGTGCACCAGACCCAGTGAAGTAGTACAAATGGACATTTGGTGAGCAAATGCATGATTAATGAGTGAATGAGGTCTTAAAATATCACCCTTTATTATGTAATGTAGGATAAAAAATTGTTTCATATTTATTAATATAATTGTATGTATAATTGTATGTCACTTAATTGTAGATGTGCATATAGTAACATATCTCATCTGATATATTATCTACAACCAAATGAAATGAAATAATGTAACAATAGCCTGAGAATTGTAAAAATGCATTATTCCTTTAAATTACAAGGTTCAGTTTTAGCATAAAAGCACACATTTACAATCAATCTTAATATTTTCTACCTTGCAATATCACTTAAATAAGCCAACTAGTTGTCAAAAGACTCATGTTCAACTCTTTTGATTTCTTTACATAAAAAAGAGGAATGTTTGAAAATGCAGGGCCTGAGAGGGCTCTAAGTGATAACACATCCCTCACCACAAAGCGCTGCTAGGGACCCCTCCAGGTCTAAGTCACCACAATTACAGCGACATCATGCAGAGTTGACAACTCTCCAATGATGCACAGAGCTTCACCCTGGCTAATGAGGGAGAATCCACCAGTACCCAGGATGACCGAGCTCAGTGCTAGAGGCTCCAGTTGAGGTTCACAATATTCACACTCTCCTCTCTTCTAACATGACTTCTAGGCATCATTGTTATTTCCATCCTACACATGAAAATGTGAGGCACAGAGAAGCTAAGTAGCCCAAAGTCATGCAGAAGGAAAGGAAGTGGTCTGGGTTTTGAGCCCTGGTAGCCAAGCAGCATCTCTCAGGCCACTGGGTCATGCTGACAAGTTGGTGTGCTAGGCTACTACGATTTGGATCTTGAATGTCTCCAGAAGCCCCGGTGTTAAAGGCATAGTTGCAGGAAAGCACCACTGGGAGGTGGTGAAACACTTAAGAGGCAGGGCCTGAGAGGGGGAGGTCCTTAGGTCTCCAAGCCAGGCATGGTGGCTCATGCTTGTTATCCTAGGACTTGTGAGGCTGAGGCAGTAGGATCAAGGGCTCAAGGACAGCCAAGACCACAAGGTACACCAAAATAAACAAGTAAGTAAATAAAATAAGATATATTCATCCACACAAATCACTAGACTTCCCATTAATTTTCTATACTTAATATAGTTAAACCTAGATTTCCCATGCTAATCTTGTCAGGTAAAAAGAGGTAAAAATCCTTCCAAAAATCCCCCCCACCCCCGCCCATGCACTGTTTTGTTTTTTTCTGAGGTAGGGTCTCACTCTAGCCCAGGCTGACCTCGAATTCTCTATGTAATCTCAGGCTGGCCTTGAACTCACCTACCTCTGCCTCCCAAGTACTGGGATTAAAGGTGTGTGCCACCACCACGCCCCACACACACACCTTTTTTTCCTTTTGTTCATTTTTTTAAAATTGATTTGAGAGTGACAGACAGAGAAAGAGGCAGACAGAGAGAGAGAGAGAGAATGGGTGTGCCAGGGCCTCTAGCTACTGCAAACGAACTGCAGACGCATGTGCCCCCTTGTGCATCTGGCTAACATGGGTCCTGGAGAATCAAGCCTTAAACCTGGGTCCTTAGGCTTCCCAGGCAAGCGCTTAACTGCTAAGCCATCTCTCCAGCCCACACACACTTTTTTTTAAAATAGAGAATTACTGTATAAAGAGATCATTGTCAATTAAATCCCACTTCATTATATAAGTATGTGGAAATTAATTTGTATGTAAATGCCCTACTGGGTCTCCAATTCAAAGTAAAAGTTTTATTATGGATTTAAAACCAAAAAGAATTGACAGAAGGGGCTGGGAAGAAGTTAAAGGTGTTTGCTCCACAAGCCTGATAACTGAAGCTCAGGTCCCCGGAAACCATGTAAAGATGGATGCCAGTAAAACACACCTATGTAACCATGCACTTGCAGTGATGGGAGGCAGAGTCAGGAGAATGCCAAGGCTTGTGGGACAGCTACTCTGACATTGTCAGTGGTGAACAAGAGAGAAGCTAGCTCAAATAAGGTGGAAGGTGAGGAAAGAAACGTCCCAATACTGTCTTCACACACACACACACACACACACACACACACACACACACACACACACACACATGAGAGAGAGAGAGAGAGAGAGAGAGAGAGAGAGAGAGAGAGAGAATTAACAGAAGGGATGAATGGGCAGAGCACAGAGAATTTTTCAGACCATGTAACTGTTTTTCTAAGATATTATACAATACATAAATGTCATTATACAGTTGTTGATGTCTATAGACTAAAAATAACAACAAGAATGACTCTGATAGACTTTGGAGAACCTTGGTATGCCCATGATGGTTCCTCAGCACCACTCTGAGAGAGATATTGACAGCAAGAGTCTGTGCACATAATGGTAGAGAATTACAGGTACATGAGAATTTGTTATTTCTTTTAAGTTTTTTTTTTTTTTGCTACAAACCCAAAACTGCTCTAAAAAACAAAACCTATTTAAAATAATGAGGGATGGAAAGATGGCTTAGTGGTTAAGCACTTGCCTGTGAAGCCTAGGGACCCCGGTTCAAGGCTCGATTCCCCAGAACCCACGTTAGCCAGATGCACAAGGGGGGTGCATGCATCTGGAGTATGCTTGCACTGGCTGAAGGCCCTGGTGCACCCATTTTCTCTCTCTCTCTCTCTCTCTCTCTCTCTCTCTCTCTCTCTTTCTCTCTCTCTCTCTGCCACTTTCTCTCTGTGTTGCTCTCAAATACATAAAAAGAAAAAATAATGATAAAATAGGTTTTCACTTCAGCTTCATAAAGTTAAGGCAAAAAGGGAAGCCTTTCCCCAACTTTATGGCAGTGCTGGGAATGGAACTCAGGGCACTGTGGGATTCATGCAAGCCCTCTACCACAAAGCTATCCCCCTGCCCCAGGAAATCTTATCTTGGAACTACAGACACATGGCATCTCTGTTTGCCTCCATCCTGCTTTTCACTTCACGCCACCCACATGTGGTCTTCCTGCCTCCTCATCCTGCTTTCTCTCTGGGTCTCTTTCTCATTCTATATCTGCAGGTTTGCATGTTTCTTTCTACCTACAAGTTCATAAACAAGCATAGCGCCCATATCTCCATCCCACCCCAGCAGCAACAAACTTATTCATGTTCTCTTGGCAGCTTCCTCACACCAGTTGCCCCATTAATTAGTGCAACAAACTACAGACAACCTGGGCAAGGCCTACACAAACCTCCCCCCCCCACATTTATATTGTCAAATAGCTATAAAAGCTGTTCGTGCAAGGTGACAGTAGTGAATATTTAAATTTAAAATTATACACACAACGAAATGTGTGGTTTTAACACTGCTGTTTCACCTTATGCACAAAATTTGAAATAGTGTGTATTCTCCACAAATAAACATGTTATAAAACATACCTGACTTACAGGTAGCAGTAAAAATTGTAAATTTAATCTAACCATTGACATAGCCTTACTCCATCCATCTATGAATATAAATACCTGCCCCCTTTCCACATGATTTGCCCTGAACTTGGGCAGATTTGAGCTATATAACAAATGCATCTTTCAGGTCTGTATCTTTTGATCAAATGAATATGATTGTTGTTAAACTTTCATAATCTTGTTTCTAATGCATGAATTAAATACTTAAATAATCACACTATACTACATTAATTGTAGTTTTAATATGAAGTTCACTATTTACTTTTCGACTTTCAGTGTCAAGTGTTTTCTAATGAAAAATAATCTGTGTACAAAATAGTGCTTTTCAGAGCATATAGCCCTGAACTTAAGCATTGCTTGATATGTGATGATGTCTCTGCTAAGTGTGCAGATTGTAAAGAAAGTACTTGCTATTGTTCAATAATATGTCCTATTTAATTGCTCTTATTATTGAATGAAAGTCCCTAAGGAATTTTCACTTCCAGCAATGTTTTCTGACCTTCTTTTGGTGTCTAGACAATAACGATTTACTGAAATGTTTGGGAAAACATATAAGAAAAGGCCTTACACTATATATACAATTTTTGAGGTTATTGGAGTGGGAGAAGGGAAGAGAAAACAAAGCATTTTTGTGCATCAATACTAAATTTCTAAATCAAAATGTTTATTTTGATGTGAGTAGGATTTCATTGTCAGAATTCCCAGTGTAAAATGGTCATATTTCACAAATTTGACAATGCTAATATCAGAGGTAAAAGTTTACAAAATCAAATGTTTTTCCAAAAAATTTTCAAGGTAAAGTGATGGTATTTTAGTAAACAAAAAGATTATTTAAAAATTGGATTATTGGGCTGGAGAGATGGCTTAGCCATTAAGGTGCTTGTCTGTAAAGCCATGTAAGCCATGTTTGACTCACCAGATCCCACGTACGCCAGACACACAAGATGACACAAGTGTGCAAGGTCACACATGCACACAAGGTGGCACATGCATCTGGAGTTCAATTACAGTGGCTAGAGGCCCTGGCGTGCCAATTTCCTTCCTCCCCCCACCTCTCTCTCATTAAAAAAAAAAACACATTTTCAATGAGTTTGTAGGTTTCAGTTTTCATGTTATCTTGGAACTCAGGACCCAGAATCCCCAAGACCTAACCTTTCCTTCAGCCTCTGAATCCTCTAAGGTTTGACATCCAAACAGCTAGTCCAACCTCTGCATGAGTCCTTCTAGTTTTCACCCTGCTCCATTTCCACAGTATGCGTCAAGTTAATCTTCACCCATTGGTATTAGCTCAGTCTTTCAAGACCCTAAAATATTTATTCCCTTATGAGAAATGCTTCAGAGAACTGTCTGTTCCTCCCATCTCTTCCATCCATTTCACCACTGTATCTCCTTCTCTAGAGAACTCCATGTTCAAGGTGCCCCCTTGGAAGCAGAGTGCCAGCCCTTACTTCACACCAGTCTGCTAGCACCTGGATCTTAGACTTTGCTGCTTCCAGAAGTGTGAGAAATAGTTTTATTGTTTATAACTTGTCCAGATAAAGATATGCTGCTACAGTACTAGGAATGAACTAAGGCAATTTTTGCATAATCTAACCTTTTAACTCTCTATATAAACACTACATTTTATTTAAGTGACTTAAAAGACATATACAAAGTCATGCAATTCTCAGTTCAGCACCGAGTTCTGCTTATCTTCAAACATATGCACATCTGACATTTAGACCATTTGCTAGGATTGATAAGCAGGGAGTGAAAAAGGCAGTGTATATCATGACACATATCTCAACAGAGTATAGATGTTTGGGTTCATTGAAAGATACGTAAGGTGCTTGGGAGATACCTCAGTGATTAAAGGTGCTTGCTCGCAAGGCCTGCTGGTTTGGGTTCAACTCCCCAGCCACCTATGCAAAGCTGGATGCTGGATAGACTTTTTTTTTTTTTTTTCCCAGTGGCAAGAGACCCTGACATACACACACACAAAATAAATAAATGAATATTTTTCTTTCTTTTTTTGGTTTTTCGAGGTAGTGTCTCACTGTAGCCCAGGCAGACCTGGAATTCACTATGGAGTCTCAGGGTGGCCTCAAACTCAAGGCAAACCTCCTACCTCTGCCTCACGAGTGCTGGGATTAAAGGCGTGCACCACCACACCCAGCTAAATGAATATTTTTTAAGAAAGAGATGTAAAGTATGAGAATGAATTATGCTGACTCCAGTTTGTATTCTGGAAGTTATGGATTCTTAATAAGCACAAAAATTAATTCTACATAAAAATTGTATCATTTGGTTCTTGTAGTTGCATGAAGGAACTCCCTCACATAACATTGTGCTGACCCAAAAAATATTACAGGTGTGATTACAGAGCAGGAAGGGTAAAGAACACTTCTGCATCACTTTATGTTTTTATATATGTTTACAGCTAACACTTGCCAGGCAAACAGGAGCCTCTTTAGTCATCTTGTGCCCTCTGAAAGAAGATAAACTCCTTAGTTTTCCTGGCCTAAAAGAAGGTAAGTTTTGCATTTGATATTTCTCCATTTGCCTTTCTGAGATAAGGGGTTTTTTTTCTTCTTTTTTAATTTTTAGTTCAGAAATAAGAAAACTAACATTTAAAGGAGACAAAACCCACTTAAAGAGTCATGGCAGGGCAGCCAAAATAGCTCAGTTTGGACAGCATTAGCCTGAAGAAGAGAAATGGCCGTGATCTAGAGTGCAAACTCAAGTTCACGAAAGGTGCATCTGTGGATGACCAGGTGTGTGGGTGGGTACTGAAGGCCTTCTCTGGGCCATTCTCATGGGAACAGTGAGCATTATTCTCTTGTTTGCTTAGGCTCCAGCATTCCCTATCTGCTTAACACTTCACTCCTGAGATTAGGGGAAGAATGAGAACGGATGAGTGGACTTTTTATCTTTCCGAAGGGAAGGTGGGCTTGGGTGAACACTCACAGCAGCTGGAATGTTGGCAGGCTTTCTCTGGGCTTTCACAAGCTACAGGCTCTCTCAGCAATTGTCTACTGCTTGGCAATCAGTGCAAAGTGCTCCGGGGCTGGAGGTGCCTGACTTCCCTTCCTGCTTTCAAGGACCTCCTCAGAGAAACCCCTCTTCTCTAAATTTTTCTTTTCACTATTTATTTTGGTTTCCAACTGGGTGTCTGCTTTGCATTTTTGTCTTTTTTCTCCAGATCCCCTTTCATTCTTCCCTGCTGGTGCTAGCCTTCAGAATCTTCCAGCTGAATATAGCCAGGATAAGTTTCAGAGGGAAAGTGAAGGCAAGGAGCCTGAGGATGTCACTCAGCTGGTAGAGTGTTTGCCTAGCATGCAGGAAGCACTCAGTTCAATCGCCAGCAGTACACAGATAAGGTGTGGTGGTGCCTGCCTGAGGGGGGAAGCAGGAGATCCAAGTCACCCTCAGCTACATAGAGAGGGTGCGGAAGCACAGTCTGCATAGTACCCTGTTCAAAGGAACAGGGGAAGGGAAAGGAAGGGAAGGGGGAAGGGAAGAGAAGAGAAGTTTTAGAAAGGGAGAGGAGAGAAAGGAAAAGGAGAGGAGAGGAGAGGAAAAGAGAGGAGAGGAGGAAAGCACCGGTGTGAGATTCGGGTATTTCTCTCTCTAGGTCCTGCTGGCCAGGTTGCACTGAGTTAGCTTCCATCAATTCCTTCTACTGAAGACTTCCATAATTTCAGACAGAATGGTTGCCATCCCCCAAATTCTTTCTTCTTCAGGCTAACCCAAGATCTTTTCCCCACCATCCGAAATACTACTGGTCCCCTAAAATCCAGCTTACCTTTAGTCAAACTCTCACCTTTATACTAACACGCTTACATTGATCTCTTCTTTCCATTGTGCTGTTTCAGTTTCTTTGGCCTCTTTGTGATCTTCGGCATACACTGCGCATAGGCATCCCACAGCTTGGTCCTGCGCTAGTCATACATTAGGCATTCCACAAGCATCTTTCTTGGGGTGTAAGGATCACTCCCTCCCTTAAAAGGGAGGGATAAGTGCATGTTCCCCCATAAGTTTTAAGAGCATGTCATAGGATCACATTCACAAGGAGGGAATGTGGCTCAATCCACCAATGGTGGCAATAAAAAATAAATAAATAAACCTGAGGCTTGGCAAGGAGACTTAACAGGCCAGCATCTTATAGTGAGCAGAAAATCTGGGCCCAAAGAGGCCCAAAGCCAGAGCTTTTTTTTTTTTTAAACAAAACAAAACAAAACAAAACAAACAAACAAACCAAAAAACAGGATTCCTTCTTGCTTCTGATGCTAGTTTTAGTATTCAGTATCTTATTATCAAAAAATTCACCTCATCATATTTAGATCCTTAGTCTATCCCTTTCCTTTCAAAGATAGCATACCTTTGCTCCTCCTGGTGAAATATAATTTTCCCTAGCCCCCAGAGCTGTTAGTCATTCATGTATTATCCCAGCACACACCACTTTAAACGCTAACCATGCAGACAAAGACTAGATCCTATTCTTCCCTGTGTTTCTGGGAACAGAAGAATAGAGCCCTTTGACTTTCTACTTCAATATTCTCAGATATATTCAGGCTAGCACAAAGACTGTTCTGGCCATTGTCTCTAGTTTTACTCACAGCTACATGCTGCATAGAAAAGGGAGCAACGAGTCACATTTGAAATACTCATAATTGCATACTCTGTCCTACAAGATGCACCTGGCTGCCAGGAGACACATAGGGAGAAAGGCACCGAGCCATCAGCTATTATTCTGCCATGGAATCCAGCTCTTTTAGAGGCAGCACACTGGAGCTCTGCCTATTCAGATCCAAGAGAAGCTTACAGTGCACATTGCACCAAAGGAGCACATTTTTTCTCAGTCATTATAAAGCAGTGTGCTAGGGATCCTGGACATGAAATAATAGAGAATTTACCCCTAGATATGATATACAAAATGGTAGGCATTAGTGGATTCATCACCCTAATTGTTATTAAATACAAATATAAAAATTCACATTTGTTCACACCATCCTGTCAGTCTTGACAAGCCAACTATAGGACAATAGAGAACACGAAGATGATGGCGAGCTGCGGCTCATGACGTGACCTGGAAAACGGGCTGTGGGTTTCAGGCAATGACTGTCCCTCCCCTTCCTTTATGAGGCATTTCATTTAGTGCACCACTTTTTATTGCAGTAAAGGAAGCTCCACACGTCAGCAGCTTCGAGTTGACTCATGGAATTGAGAACTGTGCATTCGCTGCCGATTTAAATTAATTTTGCTTCTTGAACCATGAAAAATAATTCTTTGAACAAGAATTCATGATAAATACACATGTGTAAAAATGCCTTTTATCATAATTATTTTAAATAGACAAAAACACAGTTTAAGACTCTCAGCCTCATTAATTTCTTATGGTACAAAAGGACACAAACAAATGGTGAATGAGGAAAGTATAAGTCATAATTTAAATGTATTATGCATGGTCATTTAGCTCATCAAATGAAAAGATTCTCTATAAACTCTGGGCAGAAGAGCACTTCTATATTACCCAATGACAGACAGCAATGCTGAAGTTTTCATGTACAGAACCAATTTTTATAGTGTCTCTTCAAAGAAGACTGGATTGCTTTTCAGACTTTTGGTTGAAAAGTTTAGAATTATATTAGTTTAAAGCAATACTATATCCAATTGAAACAGTAGAATTAAAATAACTGAAGTCACCTTGTAACACTTTAAATTTCCTCTCTGAGAACAGGCAGCTCTTACCTGTCAGATCCTGAGAACAGTCAGCATATTTCCAAGGTCTAGCCCATAAGAAGAACTGAGTAAATATCAGCCAGCTTGAGACACAGCCAAACACTATTCTGTGTGGACTCTAACCCCGTGCACATTCAGGTCTGAGTCATTGTAGGGTTTATCTCTTACCTTCTGAAGCACCTGTATTTTACCAGAGGCTTCCAATATGCTTGTTCATCTGGCCTGACTGACACATGTCATCATCAATATGCCGTATCAGCATAACAATGATGCTTGGGGCATTGGCACCATCCAGGTCTCTTTGCATTATGGAAGAGGATGGGAGAGCTAGCCATTCTGAACAAGACATTGCTGTCTGTTTCATGTGCATGGAAACTTGCTCCTGTTTCTTGGCAAAGGTGACAAAGAGCACATCTTCCAGATGTGTGGCCACACAGCTTGGGGGTTATTACCTCTGTGTCATTTAAGTCTTAAGAATGACACTAATTGTCACTATTTCCCATAGATACAATATTGCCTTTTTCCTTATTATCTTGGTTTTGATAAGGGTGGTGTGGCTAGATAGAGTTGTAAATGCTCCCAGTTGGCTTCCATAAATGATGGCTGTGAATACTCAAGGCAAGAAATCAGTAGGGTAGGAAAAAGGGCTCACTAACTGCAAAGCACATACACTCCAATTATATGTTTAGACTATGACCACTGGGTTGTTGACTCATGGACCCAAGGCCAGCACTCCACTTTCTGCCAGCTTCCATTACGTCTCCACTGTAACATAACAGTCATGATAGCCTTTTAGCTCCATGGATAGCATTGTTGCTTTGAACTCCGCACCCAGCAGTCCTCACAAACATCTGAGTGGATCCCCTTTCCCAATGTACAGTTGTCTGATTAAACAGTCTTTGGAGGAAAATATGGCCGAGTCATTGCAACATCTACATGATTACAGTGTCATAGATCCTCCTAAAGACCCACCTGCTTTGCTCTGTTGGCTCAGACAAAGGTGATGAAATAAAATCTCCCCCACAGGCTCATGTATTTGAAAAACTTGGTCCCCCTAGCTGGTGGTTCTACTTTGAGAGGTTGTGGGACCTTTTGAACATGAGGCCTAGCTGGCAGATATACGTTGTAGGGCTAGAGGCTTGAGGGTTATAGACTAGGTCAGCTTCTAGCTGGAGCTCTCTGCTTCTTTGACTACTGCTGTGACATAACCAGCCATCTCACACCAGTGCTGCCACTGCCAACAGCTCCCACTGCCATGCCTTTCCACCATGATGGATGGATCTCCTGAACTGAGCCAGAATAAGTCCTTCCTCCTTTAGGGTGTTTCTGCCAGGTATTCTCTCACAGTGACAAGGACAATAACAATAAACTTAGTCTCCTTGCTTTTTCTGAATTGTGTGGATGTGAGATTACCTTCTTAACAGTCCACATGTCCTCTGTGTTTTGTTAAACATCTCCTGTCTCTGTGTGGGCCACATCCCCCTGACCGCTAAGATGACCTGCTTATTATGATACTAACATCACACCTTGCTTCTGAGTTTAAGCACACTGATTTGGAGATACCTTCATTCCTACCTCAGTCAAGGAGCTCAGTTCTCTGTTGGCAAGTCCTTGGCTTAGAGATGACACCTGCTGATGAGCTTCTTCATGATGCTGGTCCCATTCAGTCTGCATTACTTTTCACTTTTCTTATGGAAGATCCCTGAACTATCTTTGAAACTTCAACAACTGAGAGCATTTGGAGTCTAATATAGCATATACATTCTTGTATATCTTTATTGTTGACCCTTTTGGACCTTTTCTAACACAGTATTTTGGGTCTTCTACTTCACTTAGTAGGTGATATTCTATGTAGTCTACTTCAGAGTTCCTTTATCAACATCCTGCCCCTTACCCAACAATCCAGCGCCATTGGGGTCCAGCTCCAGATAGATTATGACAACACTATATTGCTAGGTCTCATGTCTCTTTTACTATGCTGTCCCTTTCCTCTCTTTGAAGGACCAGCACTTCCCTGGACAAGTCTAGTGGTGAGAAGTGAAGGGGATAAGTCCTGAAAATGCTTTGTTTCCCAAAGCACAGACCTTTGCACTCTTTTTAATTCAGGGGAGAGGGGCAATATCAGCCTTCAAAAGCATAAACACATTTCTCAGAGGGTGCAGTAGAATTGAACTTTTAGGATTATTTTCATTTATTGACCTTTATAAGACTTAAGGTCCTAGAATTGCCCAAACAGAGCCTCGTCTTGACATAACAGATCTTATGGGTTGAGAATACCATCTTTTCTAGAGTTCTGCTATCCTGGGAATTATGTCAATTATGTTTTCTATCCTCCATTATAGGAGGTAAGAGCTTCTTTAAATGTTCTTCATGAGTTTCACTGACATTCAGAGGACTTCATAAATTGGTAAATTGGAAGTTAATCACCCAAAGCCTTTTTCTGTAGTGGACAGGATTGCACATAACAACATACATTTCCATCAGCCTTATAAGTAATATCTTCTTCAGAGTCCCATAAGCCTGAGCTATTTATGAGTGCATTCTCTTCTACCACTATCCCATCTTTGTTCACCACCGACAGAATTTTAATGCTTTCAATATTATAGAGCATCTCAGAACACTGGGGCTCTCAAACAACTGCTAGCTTTGTCTTGTTGCCAGCTGGCCAGAGTACCGTAGCTCTCAAACATTTCTTTTTCTGCTTCTGCTACGTGATGTGAGATCCAGTTCTCTAAGAAGTACATTCTGAAGCTGGGAGTAGTGGCGCACACCTTTAACCCCAGCACTCAGGAAGCAGAGGATTGCTGTGAGACGACATAGTGAATTCCAGATCAGCCTGGGCTTCCGTAAAACCCTACCTTGAAAAAAAGGGGGGTGGGAATATATCCTGAGATTACCATTCCTGCCTTGGAGCAATTTTATGAATACCACATGAGATGGAGTGAATGCAGTAAGATTAACAGAAGGAAAAGATGAACACAATGTTACTATAATGAAAGCTTCAAATGGTCTTCCATGGAGTTCTCCAGATGGACATGAAATGGATTGTACCTTCTGAGTTGGTCAAAGTTGAGGCAAGGGGGATCATCTTTGTTTCCTTACATGAAGCAGTCATTTCCCTTGGAATAGATGAAAACCTGAATGAGGCAACCCCATTAAGGCCAGGCATCTCCTTGGTGGGGGACTGAGTAACGAATTTTCCAGTGAACACTGCCAGAAATTGGGAAATGAGTGGCTTGGATCTGAAAGCAGGTGACTCACGACAACCACAGTGTTCTCAACACCTCCACGTTATAAATCAGAAAGGAAAACTAAAGAAGTATAATCAGCTTTTGCCTGCACACCACCTTTGGAAAATCTGACCCCATAGATCTGAATCCAGGTGCACACTTGTCTAAATACTGTAGTTTTTATATGAAGGTGTATTGTCCAAAACAGGACACTATGTTTATGGTTGCTTTCTGGCTATGTCAATACCATTGTAGGGAAGTTTCAGCTTTACTCACATTCTTCTGAATGAGGCTTTGGAGTTCCTTCTTGAAGGGAAGAGTGGAGATGTACTTCAAGCTGTGTGTACTGTTAAGCATTGATGGACAGCAGTCCTTATGCTCCAGTTATACTTAGGTTGCAGGTCACTCTCCACAAGGACAGCACTGAGTAAAAAGTATCCACCCTCCACATTGCCCCTCTTCCCACAAGCAACTTTAGAAAAAAATAATAATAAAAGGAAATTGACAAGGAAAAAAGGAAGAAAGGCAAGCAACACAACTTACAAACCTGACATATGCCAGGCTCAGTGAAATCCCTTTAGTATGCTTCCTCACTGGCTCTTCAGAACCCAGTGAAATGAAAATTCTAATTGAGGATAGAGTAGATAGTTACAGTTTACAGTAGTGGAATCCCCAAGTGGCCATGGCCTCCTGAAATGTTGAAGCCATAAACTGATCCTGTTCAAATAGTCTTATATTTCAGACATACATCCATAAAATAATGAGAGTGAGAATGCAGACATCTGTCCCCTGGCTCTAACAAGCACCTTTTAGCCATGGTCTGTATATGTCACGAATACATCTCACAGTGTGCATATCAAGGCTAACACACTATTTGCCTTTATTCACATTGGCATCCCCATCAACCCAACACTTTCAGACCCATCACAAATGGCAAGAATATTACCTTTTATCTAATGATGTATCTTGTCCCAAAAGTTTCCCACGAAAGTATAAATTTATCATACTTGTATCATGGAGCCACTTGAGTCCCTTTCTACCTCAGGTTATCCAAATTTCATACAGCCAAAAAGTTAATCAAAGAAGAGAAAAAGTTGAGAGGTAAAAGAAAAGTATTCTAAGTATCTTGGGATACAGGTTGGACCATACTCAAGATAGTTTCAGACACTAAGACTAATGACACCAAACACAATATACCAGAAAGGATAGATAAGATTATTGTTTGCGGAATCAGTTTCTCCAGAGAAACTGAATAAATAGGAGGTGTGTGTGTGTGGAAAGGAGAAAATCCAAAATCTTCAGGTTGCCAGCACTCTGGAGAACAGAGGAGAGTTATGCTACAGTTCAAGTCTAAAGGTTATCAGCTAGCAGAATTCTCTTTCCTTGAAGAGAAGTGAGGGAGGAGCATCTTTTCCTCGCAGGGACTTTAGAGAAGTGAGTGAGGCTCATCCATGTTATAGAGGGTCATTTGTTGATTTAAATATTAATTTCACCTTAAAATAAACCTTTATAGAAATATGTAGAAAAGCCTAGTCATCACATATCATGGGGGGCTTCTTAGGGAAAAAAGCAAGGTGGCTCCAAAGCAAACCCAAAAATGGTTTGAGAGAACTTGGAAAAGAGATTGCCTTAATTTTTTTAAGGGTGGGTGAGGGTATGGGGCCAAGGTGAGAGTGCCAGCACACCAACAAGAGCTTGCAGCATTTGAATGTCCTTCCAGCACCAAAGAAGAGTCCGTTCAGGTATTCTTATCCTGAATGTCCAGATGTGAACATGAAAGAGGAGGACAGTGCTTAGAGGATGTCAATAGTCATATACCAGAACATGTGATCAGACTCAGTTTCAAAAGGATATGCAGATTTAATTCAGCTTAATGGATAACACAATGAAAGAGGTAGAGAATCAATATTAAGAGAAGCAAAGTAGAGTTAACTACATGTAACTACCACTTAAATAGGAAGTCCAAACCCTCCATCTTTGTGACTTCAAGTGACACTATCACCAACCACAATAGAGATCAAGGAGGTTACAGCCCCCAGTGGAATGTGGGCAGCTGCAACATTAATGGGTCTAGAGAGACACCTGACTATCTTTGTAATTTCACAATGATATTTGTCCTCTCTATATTGAGAGCATATTTGAAAGAGCAAACATCTAAAGTCCACTGAGCAATAAAAATTGGGAATATGTTATCTGGAGAGATGGCTTAATAGTTAAGAGTATTTACTGCAGAAACATGATGGCTTGAAGGAGCCTGAGACTACTAAATTCACACAAATAGTTGGGTGTGACCACACAGGTCTATAACTCATTACTCATGTAGGCAGCAGAGACCAGAGAACCACAGGTGCTTATGAAAACAGCAAGCTGTGGAATCAGTGAAGAGAATTTGTATCAAGGAAATATATGGATGAACAATGAAGGAAAACACCTGGCATTCTCTACTGACCTTCACGAGTACACATAGGGCACTGAATCTGCACACACGCGTGTCTATACCACGCACACCACATCACACCTACTTGGAAAAATGGGAAAAACAGGAGATGGACAGCATTTCTACACTGTGGCATTACCCAGAAATATCTTAAATAAACTAACTTTGTGGAAATCTATTTTAAATATATTTTATATTTATTTATTTATGAGAGAGAGAGAGAGAGAGAAAGAGAATGGGTATACCAGGGCCTCTAGCCACTGCAAACTAACTCCAGATTTGTGTACCACCATGTGTATCTGGCTTATGTGGGCACCAGGAAGTCAGACCTTGGTCCTTAGGCTTCGCATGCAAGCACCCTAACTGCTAATACAGCTCTCCAGCCTTGGAAATCCTTTTTGGAACTACATAGTACTTAAAGTAATATTCAAATATCAAAATTCAGTGTCCTTTATTCCAAATGCCTCAGGGTACCTGACAGCATGTTAGGTCCCTTTAAACCATTAGGAGATACTAACTCCTTCCAGAAAGCCAGGAGGGTGGTGGCCTCCACAAGCCTATAAATTAAGTCATGAGTCCTATTTTCCCAGCAAAGAAAGCTCAGAATGTACCATATAATTCTCCAGACTTGACATACTTCCATTAAAGAGGATGCCCACTGAGTGTGGGATTACAAAAAGAAATTACAGATTTTCTAATAAATGCCTCAAACTGCCGAGAAAATCTGGTTCTCAGGATTTTTTTTTTCTCTGTGGCTGAAAATAAACATGTTCATTGCTTTATAGTTTCCTGAAATGATGACATTCTCATATAATTGCAAATTCTTGTGACAGGCAAATGATATTCCCTTTCTGCAGTGCTCCATAAAGCTCATGAGTAATGGCTCAGGATGGCCTCTGTCAGTGGACAGTATCAAGTAAATCACCATGGGGACTTTTTTGTTAAAAGAGGGATTTGGTGATGTACTTTTCCCATCAGACTATAAGAGAAATATGTTTAGTCTTAGTAGGTGCCTCTCCAGGTTCCTCAGTGTAAGCTGGCAACAAGCCACCTAATACAAACAGCTGTTTTCCTCCCTATTTAAGTAAACAGAAAGAGAATCTACTATACCTGATACTATCTCCAAATCAGTCCCAAAGAAGATGAATGCTTTTTACATAAATCGACAAAATCTCTTGGGCAAAGACTTCATTAGTATTTGCTGAAGTAAAAATTTAAGGACTATAAAGATGAAGAACAAAGAGGTATTTGGTGTGCCAAGGAGTCCCAATGTCCTAAGTTTATTTGATAATTGCTAATCATCTAGGAAGTCCTGGCATATATCATAGGAAGTCTTATCACACACAACTAGGATAAGCAACACATGTCACAACAAGTGGGACTGGGCATGGTGGCACACTTCTGAAATCCTTGCACTTGGGAGGAGTTTGAAGCTGTCTCTTTTGAACCAAACAGCTAGAGCTCTTGAGGTCTGCCACACCTTTAAAGGAGAGCCTCCACAAGCCAATCAGCTAATTCTGGAGAGCAACGTGAGGACAGACAACAGCGAAGACACAAAGGCAATCAATCCTGGGAAACTACAGCTCAAGAACACAAGCAAAACATGGGAGATGGGTGAGGATGGTGGGGAGAGGTTTGACTGGCATCACCCTCAGGAAAATGTGCTGAGCCTGTAACTCTGAAGAGATGGCTGACATTAACTCTAGGGTGCAGGGCTGTCATGACCCCAAGAGGAACTTAATAGCCAGACTACATCCTCCCTAACTCTGAAAGAACAAAGAGGCAAGACATCCATTTCAGTTACTTTCTCATTGGTTGAACTAAATAAATACCCGACGAAATACATCTTGTGGGAGAAAAGGGTTTATTTCAGCTGCACTTTGGATGGGAAGTTTCATCTTGCCAGGGAAAGCACAGCATGAGTGAGACAGCAAGGAACAGAAGTAGTTCAAGTCAGCTAGCCAGCTAACACTTAGTAGGGCTGAGCTAGAAGACCTCCAGGTCTGCCGCCAGGGCTCCTCCAGCGAGACTCCACCAGCTGGGGATTGAGTATGAGGCTTGATTACAAACACATGATGTTATGGGGGACAGTTCACATTCACCACAGCTCAGGAGCAAAGGAACAACAGCACCAAAGGGCAGAGACACTTTGCTTTTCACCATCGTAGCACTGCCATCACTCCTCATGTGCCAACAGGCAGGTGTGAATGTGTTAAAAAGCAAGAAAAATCTAGATTCATGAATTTCCCTGGTGACTGTGATTGAATATCATATGAAAGACACTCTCAGGAACACATGTGGAATTAGGGAACCAAGATTGAACAGAGACATTGAATTTTAAAGGAAAGACCTTGAGATGGGGAAATGGCTCAATGGATAAAGCAGATCCCCAGAACCCACATAAAGTCAGGCACAGTTGTGTGCATCTGTAACCCCAGAACTCATTCAGCAAGACATAAGAGAATGCCCCAGAAAGCCCGGGGGTCAGCTTCCCTGGAGATCACAGCAGTGAACAAGAGACCTTGCCTCAAAGAGGACTTCCACACATGCTCTGCGGCAAGCATACTCCCACACTCACACACATATGAATACGCGCACATGGACACAACATATATACACACAAATACAGAGATATTATCCTACAGGGAGCTTGACAGTAGAGGCGGGAATGAGTCAAGATCACTGGGTCTTACTAGTCCTATATCCATCACTAAGCCCATCTGCCTTCTGGTTGAGATTTAGCCAAGAGCAAGGCCCAGGTAGGGATTCCGTGAGCCCAGCCAACACTCCCAGCAGCTTGCAGAAGAGCATTTTAGCCCCAGTGGGACAACTAGTAGCATTCTTCGGTGCACCCTCACACCATGCAGATCTCTGTGCTTCATCTACCATGCTCTGGAATCTGTTTCTGCAGGATTATGGTAGGTCTTTTTTTTTTTTTTCTTGCAAAGTTAGAAGATGAAAGTTAGAGGGATGAATTGCAGGACCTTCCCTCTTTCTCAGGCCAGCCCATCTCCTTCCTTTATCTATTCTAGGTGCCCCCCATGCTCACATAGCACTTCTGCTCGTCTAGGTGGACTGAGGCAATGACTAAGATCTTCAACCCGCAGTGTTTTGAGTTCAAGCTTTTTGCATGGCTGACATACTTGTCTATTTGACAACTCAATTGTATAGGGGCAATACCAGAGAGAAATCACTAAGAGGCTTGAGTGCCCAATTATCCACTACATTTATGAATTGCCCATGACAGAGGGCCTCCCAGTACAGATATAATGAGACTTCCCAACTATACAGGGAAGGGGTAAGGACCAACACCAAGCTCACCTCCCCACTCACATCTGTTCTGCTTCATTTGCAATTTAGTGAGAGCACATTCTTTTTTATTTTTATGTTTTTATTGGTTATGGGCATGCTCAGTATGTGACCTCAGGTGTGTGTGTGTGTGTGCGCACACGTGCGCATGCGTGTGTGTGTGTGTGTGTGTGTGTGTGTGTGTGTCCCTTGCTCTCTGGATTCACTCTCTCTCATCTCTGCTTGGAAATACATGAGTGGTTTCTCCTCTTACCCAGCCTAGCTGGGGAGAGGGGACATGGATAGAATGTTCTTCTTTGGTCTAGATGGTCTCCCTGTTTGCCTCTGCTTTATATTTTGGGCAAGTTCTCACTTTAATCACATGTATGATTTTCCTCTGGCCTCTGACCTACCACATGGATATTCTCTCACTAAGGCCTGCTACCTGTGTACTTTCCCAAACAGGACAATCATGAGGATAAACCTCTTTATCACTCATTCCTCCTCTGAATTTCTTGCTCTCTGCTTTGATATTTACCCTCTTCAGGAAAGCACATGGCAAGTGCCAAGTATATTCTTTCTAAGTGTCTCTACCAATACATCTAAGTTCTATCCTCCACATGCTTAAGACTCTACTCCAGTTTTTCCCAGAAACCTTTGGTTTCTCTTAAGTGAACATGATAAACACTATAGCATTTCAATTTCTCCCTTAAATATACTCTATAATTTGTGATTTCCCTTTAAATAAACTTAATAATTTATGATTTATCCTTCTTGAGTTCATCTTTATTAGTTCTTTATTAAAGGTAGGACCAAACCCAAAACTTGGGGTTCATAAATTCCAAGGGACTCTTCCTGAACCCAAAATCCTGTACCTTTTTTTTTTAAATTTTTTACTTATTTATTTGAGAGCGACAGACACAGAGAAAAAGACAGATAGAGGGAGAGAGAGAGAATGGGCTTGCCAGGGCTTCCAGCCTCTGCAAACGAACTCCAGACACATGTGCCCCCTTGTGCATCTGGCTAACATGGGACCTGGGGAACCAAGCCTCGAACCAGGGTCCTTAGGCTTCACAGGCAAGTGCTTAACTGCAAAGCCATCTCTCCAGCCCTGTACCTTTTTTTCCTGATTGGGTACTGCCATGATTATTTCAGATATTAACATGATATATAACTAAATCTTGAGGATCACAAAACTCTCTCAGTCTAGTTACCATTTCCAAGATGGTCCTTCCTGATATGCCATTAATGAACATTTATCATATTTGATAAAATTTTAGGTAATTTTTCAACTTTTGATTGACAACTTTCATAAATATAGACAATATACCATGGTCATAATCTCCTCTCAACCCCTCTCCCCCCCCAACTAAAGCTCTTCTTTCCAACTAGTCTCTCATCTGTTTTGATGGTATCATTTTCCCCTTCCTATTATTCATGTCTTATGTAGGTAGTGTTAGCCACAGTACACACATGAATACCAGGACCACATTGTGTCTGGAATACAGTATTGTACGCACTCCTCACCTTCCTAGCTCTTACTTTTATTTTTCCTGCAACCTCTTCCACAATGGTCCCTGATCTTGGAGTGTCATTGAGATGTCTCAGTGCTGAACACTCCACTTTTACTTCTTTTCAGCACTGTGGTGTGTTTGGAGTCACCCCAGTGGTCACTGCCACTTGAAAAGAGAAGTATCTGCGGCCAAAACATTTTTTTTTGTACTCTAATGTCTCTGGATCAAGATGTGTGTTCAAATTGATGCCAGTCAGATGTCCACCTTGCAGTGTCCCTACTGGTTGCATGTTGATTTCCTGTAGCTGCTGTGACAGTTGACAAAGGCCTATTGCCTTAAGCAACACAAATGTCTTAACGTGTCTTGCAGTTCTAGTCTTCAGAAGTCTCACTGGGCTAAAACCAAGGTGCTGGAAAGACTTCCTTTGTAGAGACATTCTAGGCAGAATCTGTTTCCTTGTCTCTTCCAGTTTCTAGAAGCTGCACTCTTTTCTTGGTTTATAGTGCTCCTTCCTCTTCAAGGCCCACATTAAAGGTTTTAATTCTCTCATTCTGATTATCCCCTTTGTCCTGTCTCCCTCTTCTGTGTTGTGTTATGCTCACTCATGCAAATAATCAAGGATAATCTCAGCATTTTAATTCTATACCCATAATTCTGTACCCATAATCCCCCGTTGAGCCTAATGTATTCACAGATTACAGGGATTAAATGAAGACATCTTTCGGGTGGGGATATTATATTTTGGGGCTGGAGAGATGGCGTATCAGTTAAAATGCTTGCCTGCCAAGACTAAGGACCCAGGTTTGATTCCCCAGTACCCATGTAAGCACAAGGTGGTGCATGCATCTGGAATTTATTTGCAGTGACTACAGGCCCTGATGTGCCCATTCTCTATCTGCCTCTCTCTCTCTTTCTCTCTCTCTCTCTCTCTCTCTCTCTCTCTCTCTCTCTCTTTCTCTCTCTCCCCTCTCATAAACAAATAAAGTATTTTTAAAATTGGAGTTTGTTTTGGTGTAGAAATCCATCACAATGTACTGATGGGTAGGCCATCTTTCCACAGGAGCATGGATGATCCCCATGTAGACATATCACCAAAATGTCCAACCCTAATATAGATGACGTCTTTTCCATGCCTGCATAGAGGGAGTTTCTCCCAATTTTCAATCTTTTGACTCTAACTTGAATCAATCTTTTAACAACAACCTAAACCAAACAGAGCATTACAGATAGTCAAGTTTTAAGCTTTCACATTTAAACACAATACAGAATATACACAAAATACTTACAAACATCTTTGTACTTTTTCTCATTTGAAATTTTGCTTTATGCTCTGTGGTGAGAGTTCCAATAATGCTAAGTTAAAAATGATAATAAGTGATGAAAGTTTTTCTACATGGTTTTGAAGGGAGTAGTTCTGGTGGCTCTGCCTTCCCCATGGGTGAGCATAACACAATGCAGAAGAGGGAGACAGGACAAAGGGGATAATCAGAATTTTTGTGTGCCATGACCATGAGGCAGGAGCCAGCACATCTGGAGTCTAGTTTAAAAGGAAGAAAGAGAGGAACTAAAGGGAAAAGGGTTTAAAGTACAAATGTTACCAGGGCATGCCACATGACTATAACAGAGCATAATTCAAAATAAGTAATAGAAGGGTGATTAAAATCATCTCCACAACCTGGGAACTGAAGAACAGCCTCTTAACTAAACCTTAAATAAATCCCAAAAGCAAAATAAGGAACTGTTTAGATCATAAAACTATGAGCTACACCAAGTTCTTCAGAGAAGGGAATGTCTGGCCTTAAATTACTTAAATGATTTAAAAAGGCTGAAAATCACAATAATAAAGCCATTCATATTTTTAAAATTCCAAGATTGAATATTAAATAAAGCTAAACAAACTAGGAAGCAAGACTTAATGCTGAGATATGAAATAAGTAAACAAACACAAAATGGAAAATATGTATATTTCATTCTTTGAAAAGAAAAAAAGAATTCAAAAACATGATTAAGCATAAAGGAAAGATCATACACATACATACTGTGATAGTTAAGGTGTTGTCAACTTGATCTGTTTAGTAATCCACAGGCTGCTTCTAGGAAGGATCAACTAAAGGAGGAGGTCTTTCTCCCAGGGTGAGCCCTTCCCCCAGAGTGGGCGGTCCCGCTCAGAGAGGGACTTGATATAAGGAAGCTCTGGGTAGAAGAGTGCCCTTTTTCCTTCCTTCCTTCCACTTGGCTGCCGGAGCTGCTCCCTACCTTCTAGTGTGGATTGAAGACCAGTGCGGACTAAAGACCAACATCAACCGAAGACCCACGTGGATCGAAACCCAGCGGCTCCTCAGGAAGCCTCCAGGCTTTCCGGCTCCTCAGGAGGCCTCCAGGCTTTCTGGCACCATCTGCAGTGCCGGGTCGGGACTGCTGAGGCATCTGGCCACGTGGACTGAGCAGCTACCAGGTTCGGTGATTCTCAGGCCTGCAACTGCTATTGGACTACTGTAAGCTAATCCAATAAATTCCCTTTATAAAATAATTCATTCTAGTAATTCTGTTCCTCTAGAGAACCCTGACTAATACACATACACACACACACACACACACACACACCCACAAAGGGCTGGTGAAATGGCTCAGAGGTTAAAGTGCTTGCCTGCACTGCCTAACGACCCAGGTTCAATTCCCCAGTACTCACATACAGCCAGATGCACAAAATGGTGCATGCATCTGGAATTCATTTGAAGTGGCTAGAGGACCTGGCACACTCATCCCCCCCATCCTTGCAAATAAATAAAAGATAATAATGATGTAAATAACAAAAAATGTAAGAATGATAAAAATTTATAGAATTTTCTTGGTGTGGTGGCACACACCTTTAATCCCACCACTCGTAGGAGGATCACTATGAGTTTGAGGCCACCCTGAGACTATGTAGTGAATTCCAGGGCAGCCTGGACCAGAGTGAGACCCTACCTTCTACCTTGAAAAACAAAACAAAACAAACAAACAAATATATATACATATATATATATATACATATATATATTTACATATATATACACATATATATACACATACATATACATATATATATACACATATATATACATATATATATACACACACAGACACATATATATTTCTTTGAAAATTGATAAAGCTGATAAATACCTTCAGCAAAGTATCAAAATACAAAATTAACACACAGAAATCAGTAGCCTAGCTATATAGAGCAATAACAAACATGGTGAGGATGAAATCGGGAGAAAAAATCCCATTCACAATTGCCTCAAAAATAATAAGATACCTAGTAATAAACCTAACCAAGGAAGTGAAAGAATCCTACAATGAAAACTATAAGACTAAAAAGAAAAATTGAAGAAAATATTGAAAAAAATATTGAAAAAAATTGAAGAAAAATACAGGAATATATATTATCTTGCCAAAAGCAATCTATAGACCTAATGCAATCCCCATCAAAATTCCATTCTTTACTGAAATGAAATAATCCTAATGTTCATTTTGGAATACAAAAATGCTCAGCTAGCTAAAGCAACCCTAAGCAACAAAAATATGGCTACAGGTTTCACTATACCAGATTTCAAGATAAATTACAGAGACATAGTAACAAAAGCACCATGGTACTGGCACAAACAGACATGTAGAAAAATAGAACAGAATAGAGGATCCAGATATAAACCCATATAGCTACAGCCATTTTGTTTTTGACAAAAATGCCAAAAAATATTCACTAGAGAAAAGACAGCCTCTTTAACAAATGGTACCGGGCAAAGTGGAGATCTATATAGAGAAGGTTGCATACACCTTTAATCCCAGCACTTGGGAAGCAGAGGTAGAAGGATTGCCATGAGTTCAAGGCCACCCTGAGATTATGTAGTGAATTTCAAGTCAGCCTGGGCTAGAGTGAGACTCCATCTTGGAAAAAAAAAAAAAAAAGAGCCAGGCGTGGTGGCGCACACCTTTACTCCCAGAACTCGGGAGGCAGAGGTAGGAGGATCATCATGAGTTCGAGGCCACCCTGAGACTACATAGAGAATTACAGGTCAACCAGGACTAGAGTAAAACCCTACCACAAAAAAACAAACAAACAAACAAAAGAATGAAACTAGATCCTTATCTCTCTATGAACAAGAGTAGACTCCAAACAGATCAAAGACCTTAACGTCATAACGTAAAACGATGACACTGCTGGAGGAAAACACATGAGGCAACACTTTAACATACAGGCCTAGGCAACTGACTGAATAAAACTCAAGTTACTCAGGAAATAAGGCTCTTAAGTGGCCATTACAAGGAATAAGCAGCAACAACTTTGTATAAGATAGTTTGTAAGGATTTCTGTAAAACATTTTCCAAATCCTTTTTTTTTTTTTGAAACATGTATATATGTCCATATATAATTGTATGGGAATACAGAAAAACAAAAAGGGCAGGTACCATTTGTAAACATAGGTTACTGGATGGAGAAGGAAAAAGGATAGAAAATAGAATATAAGAGCACAAGAGGAAGAAAAAGAGAAAACTGAGATTTCACTTTAAAATGTGAGACATGATCAAATTATATATGTATATAAAGTTATAAACCAACATGTGCAAGCAACAGTTGTTTTAAGTAGGAAAATATAAACGACAACCATTGGATTGTGATTAAGAAAACATTCAACTGAATTCAAACCCAGGGGAAAGACAACACCATAAAGCAATACAATTTAGTCACTATGGAAACGTGCAAAGTATTTCTGCAGAGCTGTTCTCACAGCTCCCACACGTACAATCAAAACAAATATGCTAAACACTAAAATTTAAAGAGAATTGGTCATTTTATGTGTTGTATTAACACATTTAATAGTGTCATTGTACATAATGTGAAATTTATGTTAAATCCATATAATATTAGGCAGTCAAAGCCATCCATTTTGTTTACTTTGCTGACTGTGGTTTCCAAAGGACTAATAGTATAAAGAAAAACTTGTGATGCTACAGTGATGAGTGTCTACATGTAAATATGTACCCCTTTTCAAATGTATATTACATATATGTGTGTATACCTATGTATAGATGTGAAATACGCTGCAGTATATATAGTATTTGTATATACATAATTTATCTATATACTACTGTTACCTTCTAAAGGAGGTGACCTAGTCAATTCTTTTAGCACCACTAGGAAATATAACTTGTATAAGTGAAAAGTTTTTTAAAGCAACATTATATACATTATGAATTTTGACTTTTACTCCATTCAGTTGTTTTAAATTTTTTTTTTTTTTTTATTTGAGAGAGACAGAGAAAGAGGCAGACAGAGAATGGGCATGCCAGGGCCTCCAGCCACTGCAAACAAACTCCAGACGCATGCGCCCCCTTGTGTATCTGGCTTACGTAGGTCTTGGGGAATTGAACTGGCATCCTTTGGCTTTGCAGGCAAGTGCCTTAACTGCTAAGCCATCTCTCCAGCCCTCCATTCAGTTTTTTGTATTAGCCACAATTGCAGTGAATGTTACTGAAAAGGAAAAACCTTAAAATGGTAGAAGATGAAATAAATTTGAGACAAATTATATTTTTCTATCATACTTTATAAATCAAATTTCACAAACACTTGAAATGTGAAGCTCCAAAGCAATTATGCAACAAGGTCTCACAAATACCAAACTTTAAGGTACATTGAAGATTATTTCTCGTCATCAGAAATTTCATTTCTATTCAGCCAACCTGGTACACCCTTTCAGAGTCTCTACCTTTTTCTTTAAAGTTCTTGCCCATATGAGAAGCCCTTCCTGACTCCTGCAAGCAGAGGATATTTTTGTGTTTATCTTCTCTCCTCATAAGTACTCATATAATAAGAGGTCGCCGTGGGCCATGCATGGTGGCTCACACCATTAATCCCAGCACTTGGGAGGCAGTAGAAGTACTGCCATGTGTTCAAGGCCAGCCTGAACTATAGAGTGAGTTCCAGGTCAGCCAAGGCTAGAGGGAGACTCTGCCTCAAAAGAGCAAAACATAAATAAAAAATAAAACTAAGAGGTGGTCTGTATATTCCTCCCTTGTTTGACTCTGAGACCCTGGAAGTCCCAAGTCACATGCCCACAACTACTCACTTAAGCATCATGACTTGCCTATTTCCGTGCTCTTACCTATCTTAATCCATTACTGAACGTTTTTACCTTACCCACTAATCTGTGTTTCCTGCAAAACTGTGCTTGTTATGGTGATTTCTTATCTCTATGGTCCAGTCATGGGCAGCTAAGGCATTTATCTCTTTTCTATGAACATGCTATGTCATATTGTTCTACATGGGCATGCTCTGGATCCAAAACAAGATCCTAAAAAAGCCACTGGGATAAGTGATTTGTTTTCAATTTCCTAACATTAGAGTCAAGCATAAATAAGATAACCATTAGGGATAGTTAATAGAGGAGCACATCTTTGTTTCTTATCAATTCTCATCTTTCTGTCAAATATGTTGGAAAATTGGCAACATGAAACAATAACCTGGAAATGCCTCTGGAATCCTACAACAACCAGTTCAGACGCTGGGGAGAGCTGCTGCGAGAACACAAGCACCTTTCTCCTGCTAGAAAAGCTTTTGGGTGGCAACTGCCACACCGGGACATTTCTAACTGCTACCTCTAAATGTTTGAAAGTATCTCTATATCCAAAGCCTCCTTAGAAACATAATGAGATGGAAATAATACATGAGCTTAAAAATGAAGAATGGCTGGCATGGTGGCACACACCTTAAATCCCTAGCACTTGGGAGGCAGAAGTAGGAGGACTGCTGCAAGTTCAAGGCCAGCCTGGAGCTGTAGAGTGAGTTCCAGGTCAGCCTGAGTTACTGTGAGACCCTGCCTTGAAAAACAAACAAACAAAAAAGAATAATGAGGACTGGAAAGATGCTTAGTGGTTAAGAGCTTGCCTGTGAAGCCTAAGGACCCCGGTTCAAGGCTCGGTTCCCCAAGACCCATGTGAGCCAGATGCACAAGGGGTCGCACACATCTAGAGTTAGTTTGCAGTGGCTCCAGGCCCTGGCACACCCATTCTTTCTATTTCTCTCTATCTGCCTCTTTCTCTGTCTGTTGCTCTCAAATAGATAAATAAAAATAAACAAAAATATTTTTTTAATTTGATTTATTAGTTTTCTTTTCATCAAATACAGGCAGTTTGGTACCATTGTTTAGGCTCATCTATGATCTACCCCTCCCATTAGACCCTCCTTGTTGATGTAAATGGGTCGTGCATTGTGGAGTTAGCCCCCAGTTATTGGTATGCTAAATATCTCTGCAAATCATGACCCAACATGTGACTCTGACATTCTTTCCGCCCCCTCTTCCGCAAAATTTCCCTGAGCCATGTTGGGTTCATTTTTGGTCTGCTTCAGTGTAAACAAAAATATTTTTAAAAACAATAATGAGGTGGGATTGGAAAGTCGGCTGCATGAATAAAGCTTTCATGTCTCTAGTGTGAGTACTGGAGTCAGATCCTCATACCCTATGTAAAAAGCTAGAGGCCATGGTGGACTTCTGTAATCTTAGCATACTGACAGTGAGATGCGGGTCATACAGGATCTTCCCAAAGCTCTCAGTGAATGCAACAAAAGGAATAATAGCAGAGTGCGATCTAGAGAAGCCCTGCTTAGATGAAGTGAACCAGCAAGGGCAGATCTGGAAGTTGTCCTCTGACCTCCTCACCGGCACTGGATCACATAACCTGCCCATGCTCATAAATATTCAACACAAATAAATAAATAAATCATTGTAAGTTAATTACAAAGTAGGTAAGGTGTGAGTAAAAAGGTGCCCCAAGTCATTAATTTCACATAGTGCTAAATGAAACAAAGCTAAATTACGTATGAATACTCATCATCAGTTAAAAAGTCATAATAAAGGTATCACAGACAAACTAAAGAACAAAGAAAGGATGGGAGTATTCTGAAATTTTGGTGCAGACCCTCTGACCTTGTGACTATCACAGAATCTTATTAATTCTTTAAAACTTGGGGCTGGAGAGATGGCTTAGATGTTAAGGACCCAGGTTCAATTCCCCAGGACCCACATAAGCCAGATGCACAAGGTGGCACATGCGTATGGAGTTCATTTGCAGTGGCTGGAGGCCCTGGCACTCACTCTCTGACTCTTTGTCTGTCAAACAAATATCTGAAGGAGAGAGAGAAAAAGAGAGAGAGAGAGAATGGGTGTTCCAGGGCCTCCAGCCATTGCAAATGAACTCCAGACGCATGTGCCAAGTTGTGCATCTGGCTTATGTAGGTCCTGGGGAATCAAACCTGAGTACTTAGGTTTCGTAGGCAAGCACCTTAACTGCTAAGCCATCTCTCCAGCCCTTATGATCATTTGTTAAAGATGGCAGATTCCAGAATTGCAATAAATGTATAGCATTCTCAAATGAAAAGAAAGTCCAAATGGCTATTGAATTGATATCTGCCTCCTCCCCCAAACATATGGCATTGACATCAAGAACTTAAAACTGCTTAGGCCAAGACCTAAGACCAGCAATAATATGAATCTGCTAAAGAAGTCAAGGAAAATCCCATGTTACATTAAACTTTAGTTTCCTTCCAGGCCTATGACTTTACCAGATACTCGTTATGTACACTTCACTTCGTGGTCATTTCTCCTGTACAAGGTTAGTTTAAAATAGAGAATTGAAACTTTATAGAAGGAGTAGCACCAAGTAAGAGCTGCCTCTCTAATTACCCTGGTAAAAGATTACTTTTCTACCCTAATATGCAAGTGAGTCAATGCATTCTGACATGTCTTAAATTGACAGAAATGTTCTCAATATTACCACTGAAAATACAGAGGGCCTGGAAATATAACAGTTATGGATGATGATAATAGATACTTGTGGTGGTTTGATTCAGATGTCCCCCATAAACTTAGGTGTTCTGAATACTAGGTTTCTAGCTCATGGAAATTTGGGAATTAATGCCTCTTGGAGGCAGTATATTTGGGGGCGCAGGCTTATGGGCATTATATTATGGCCAGTTTCACCTTGCCAGTGCTTGGCACACTCTCCTGTTGCTGTTGTCCTCCTTATGTTGGCCAGGGGGTGATGTCCACCCTCTGCTCATGCCACCATTTTCCCCTGCCATCATGGAGCTTCTTCTCAAGTCTGTAAGCCAAAATAAACCCTTTTTCCCACAACTTGCTCTTGGTCAGGTGATTTCTGCCAGCAATGTGAACCCGACTGCAACAATGCTCATCTTATTAATATTATGTGTTTGCAAAGAAAAGCCAACATTCCTTCCAAAGTGCACAAATGAAAAGAAAGTATTGTATTATAAGCAATGATTTCCCATTTCCAGGGAAAGGGGTTGTGGATTATGGAACTGAGTACTAGCTCAAAGACTCCAGACTTCCCAACTAGAAGCCCGATGCCATTTGTTAGTCTGACTTTTCATAGCATACAACTAGGTCTTTCCATTCAATCGAGAACACTAATATGTATCACATTTAGGAAACAGTCATATAATTTACATGCTTTTCCCTCTCAGGCACCTTGGAGATGGCACAATCTAGGGACTTTAAAGTCTGACAACCTGATGCTACATTGTAGCCTCACTACTCAAAGCCATGTATGTGGTTCTCAGAAAGTCACTTAATTTCAGACGGACATCAGTGTCCTTGTTAGCAGAAAAGGAAACAATAAATATCAACTTATATAATGTGTACTACTGTACAATGTCCAGCTCAGTTCTGTATACATGGTACCCAAATAATGACAGTTGCTGAAATTTTTCCAGGATTATACTTAGTGAACACTTAGTGGGATCCTTTAACCTGAGTCATGTTCTAAGTTTCCTTTTTACTCACTGATGCTCAGCCAAACCTGACAGCTGAAAACAAGCTGACTTCAGGGATGGGATTATCTGCTTCATTTCCACTGCCTTGGAAGCCCTGTGCTCCCCCAGTACAACAAACTCCGGCCGTTCTTCTTTGCCCTGTTCAAAGGGCAGCTTAACAGTAAGACCTTTTGGACCTCTTTAAAGCCTCTTCCTTATCCTGCTTCACATTTTTACATGGCACCTGAAGGTGTTGCTGTTTACTTGTGTATTTTCTGACTCCCTGTTGTCTCCCTCCACAAGGATGTAAGCTGCTGGGGGACAGGAGCTTTGAATTGTCAATCTTAAAATACCCCCCAGAACGAGTAGATCCTCAATAAATATTTATTGAATAAAGGGGTGTTTTTGTTTTTTTGTTTTGTTTTATTTTGTCTTGGTTTGGTTTGGTTTGGTTTTGCTTCAAACCATTAATTGCTTCTTTCTGGACAGTGATTTGGAACTATCAGGAGGCTGGCACACTTACTAATCTCTTGTGGATTACCCTCTGTAGTGATCCTCAGACTAAAAATGATGGAGCATTTAAGAAATGTTTGACCCTCACATTGGTCAGGTAGCTGTCTAACAGTCTCACATCATGCATCTTTTACTTATTTGGGGTAAATGCCAATTCTCCTAACTTCAAGTGCTTAGGAAAAGGTAACATATCTGTATAACTTTCATTTTTTTCTTTTTTGTTTTCTTGTTATTAGAGAGAGAGAAAAACAAATGAGAGAATGGGTGCACCAGGGCCTCTAGCCATTGCAAACTCAGACACATGTATTACCATGTGTATCTGGTATATGTGGGATATGGGGAATCAAAGCTGGGTTCTTAGGCTTTGCAGATAAGCACCTTATGTACTAAGCCATCTCTCAAGCCCATGTCTGTATAACTTTCTATAGCCACTACCTTTTAGGTGCTTGATAAAAGCTGAGGAATGCTGATTTCTGCTATGCTATGTGGAAGAGATATAGTCCTCTTAACTTTAGCCTTAGAGACTACCTTCCCACAATAGGTTGGGAGTTATCATCTGTCTCTCAGAAGTTTGTTATTAAGAGCATTTAAGAGAACATGAAGATGTGATCATGAATTTAAAATTTTAACACTATTAAAACAATTTTTGGCCAGGCATGGTTGTGCATGCCTTTAATTCCAGCACTCAGGAGGCAGAGGTAGGAGGATTGCTGTGAGTTCATGGCCACTCTGAGACTCCATAGCGAATTTCAAGTCAGCCTGGGCTACAGCGACATCCTACCTTGAAACCCCCCCCCCCAAAAAAAAATCTTGAGCAGGAGATATGGCTTAGCAGTTAAGGCACTTGCCTACAAAGCCTAAAGATTCATGTTTGACTCTCCAGATCCAACATAAGCCAGACACACAGTGATGCAATCATACAAGGTCACACATGCACACAAGGGGGCACATGTATTTGGAGTTCAAGTGCTGTGAATGTAGGCCCTGGTGCACCAATTTTTTCTCTCTCATTTTCTCATACTTGATTTAAAAAAAAATGGCCATCTATTGGGTTGCCTCAAAAAAAAAAAGCCTTTAATCCCATCACTCAGGAGACAGAAGTAGGAGGATCACTGTGAGTTTGAGGACACCCTGGACAACATAGTGAATTCCAAGTCATCCTGGGCTACAGTGAGATCCTACCTCAAATAAACAAAAAAAATTTTTTTTTAGATACTTAGTACTGTTATTTCTAAGCTAAGTAATGACAATAAAAGCAATGAATAATAGCAAGAAAAATCAAGCAGCACAAATTTACCTACATTATTTAGAATCACTGCTTAAATTGTTGACACTCCCTGGATCATTAGATAATAAACTTAAAATATTAATAATCGGGGGATTGGAAGATGGCTCAGTGATTAAAGATTCTTGCTTACAAAGGCTGTGACCCACCTTCAATTTCAAAACAAAACAAAGTAGCATAAGTATGTTTGTTTGCAGTGGCAAGAGGCACCTGCATGCCCCCCACACTAATAAACATCTAAAAAGAAATATTAATAATTATTAAAATGCACTCATTGGACTTACCTTCAACTGAAGCAAATTTCTCTAGCAAACAGTATTATGATTGGATTTTAAATATGTGAACTATATACTCACAAATTGTATACCACTAAAATTGACTTCATTGGATTGCAATTAAGAGACTACTGACTTGGATATTGAGTGCACTTGGTTTTAACTCCAGGTCAACCATTTCTTCAAGTCAATGTGAAGATTTTAATGGATAATTAAAGATTTCAAATCATATACTCATAAACTGATTAATTGTGATTGACACAGTCCCTGCTGCTAAAGACTGGATCAATGTCAAATTTCCTCATGTTATAAGAGCTGCTTGTGCAGAAATTTCTTTTTGTTAAGTATTACTCCTCCCCCGCCCTTTTTTTAATTTAGGTTTCAAACAGCCTATACCAAAATGTCCTTCCTCATTCAGAAAACAAATGGCTCTTTAAATGTATAACGACAGAGTGGGCTGCATTAGACTACAGGATGATATGCCATAAGCACTCATTGAATGAGCCAACACAGTGAGATCAAAACGTAACACTGTCTTCTTCACAGCTTCTCACAGAACTGACCATCATAATAGTCCAGGAAAGAAGGTAAAACATACAAGTCCCACTTTAAAAAAAAATTACTAAGCACTGGACTCACATCCATAATTATAGCAAAAAGCAGTATCAATATGCAGCATGTATGCTCACAAGCTACGTAATCATTTCTAATGAGAAATATAATATTGAATAAAGATATACTTTCAATTTCATTTTCAATCTATGCTCATTAGCAATAGTGCAAGCTAAATCTTATTTAAGAAGAAATGAATTTCAATATGCAAGAGAATGAATCAATTTATACTGCAGGTAAAATTCTATGAGATAACCATGTATTTATTCTAAGTATGTAGAAAGCTACATATTATACTGTCAAGATATAGGAATACCTGAAATTTCATGCTTTTGAGTGCCTTGAGTCTTTTTTATTTACAAAAAAGTCACACATCCAAAATGCTATTTTAAAATCAAAGAAATCTGCTCTGCATCTCATTTGACTATTTAATAGAGCAGCTGAAAAATGACTTAAAGATGTGGCCATATGGTGTGAAAATCCAGAATCAAGGAAAGAATGAGATACTGTAAACACGTAAAAAGCAATAAAAGGAGACTACTTGGAGCTCAGTTAATGAAAAGCTGATGATGGAGGCTGTCTTTTATTGATTACATTTGAGGACATTGACTCACTGGTGTTTTCCAAAACACAGTTCTGCATCTCAAGTGCTTGAGAGATTCAGCTAATTCTCTTTCACTCAGCCTGGGATTGTTTGCACAGAAAGGTTCCATAGCATAAATTACTGAGCTTCCAGCACAGCTCAATTAACTGAAGGAAGCAAGGAGAGAAAAGCTCCAATCTGGTAGCCACAGAACCTGGCATGGTTTTTGCTTAAAGAGTTTACAAGTGGATCAGGGGCATTTAAACAACAGCCTGAATTTCAGAGTTAAGATAACAGGAAGGGGCATAAGGAGCTCAGACTAGCACTTTGTCCCTACAGATGTCTCTGTAGGAAGTTAGGTGTTTGCATACTCAAGACATTTTATGTCTGTCTTTATGAGGAATTTTGATGTCTCCACTCCTTTTCTGTGGCCTCACACATAAGACAAGCTAGACTTTCTGTTCCCTTGCAGTTCCAAACAGTTCTTTCTTTTAACTGTACCCTCATAAATGTACTCAACTATATGTAACAAACCCTAAAATCAGTTGACATATGATTAATTATCTATGGCCTAGTGTTGTCTAATTTTGACCCAATGCCAGGGTTTTGAACCTAAGTTACTTGTACATTAATTTATTCAACAAAAATTTTCTGAGTCCTGGCATTGGAATTACCAGGCGGAATAAAATATTCTCTTTTCTCAAAGAGCTCCTAGCCTAGTGGGGGGATAAACTCTACAAATAAAACTGACGCTGATAAATGAATGAAATACCCCAGCCAGAGCACTTGAACGCTGAACCAAGGGAAGCACTACAGGGTCCGCTAAGTGACCTGGCATCACAGAGCAACTTTTGATTTAATTTTCTAAGGAACAAGTAGAAACTTGCTATTTATCTGAGACGGTTTCCCTGTTTATTAGACAGTATGATGTGACCCTCCCCATCCACCCCTTGCTCTTAATTCCACTATTTGGGTGGCAGAAAGAAATCAGGAAGATGTTGAGAACAAGGACCTTAGATTCTCTGTCTCTTGGTGCTCTCAAACCACTCGGTGACAGGACTACAATAAAAGAGGAATGATGTTGACACCCTTAGGGTTAGCTTACACATCAACAACTGACTGTCGTTCCCCACCATACACAGTCCCACAGTCAGTCAGTAGCGGAGGAAGTAGGGAAAACCACAACTGAAAGGCTGAAAGCCTCACATTGCAGCAACAGCATTTTCTCACAAATAGATGACATCCTTTTCAGTAGCAAGTGCTGAAAACGCAAGGATTGACTGGAAGATAGGAGGGGTAGGCCTGTGAGTGAATTTTGTGGAAGGAAAAAGATACTTGCGACAGCTGAAAGGAAATCCTAACACACCAACCTCCACAATCACTAGGCTTCCTTCTGGTCCAATCTTCCCTTCTGCCTGGAGAATTTGGCTTCATTCCAACAACAGTGCCCTCATGTGCTACACTGAAAATAAAACAAAGGACACCATTCATCACAGTTTTCAACAACTGGTTTCTTTTCTAAGTTTGAAAGAAAAACTTGGCAATCATAAAGCTGAGTTTTTTATTTTTATATATTTTCTTCTTAGTGTCAAAATAAACTAGAAGAGAAAAAAAATAGCCCAATGGTAAGAAAAGGAAAATACACAAAACCCTTCAGAACTCAGTGGGCCACACACTGCCATTCGACTGACACCAAACCATGGAATGCATCACTCTCAAATTCTCCCAACGCAAAGAGCCAGCTGCCTCCTGCTTCTGTAAGATGTGGCTACTTAAGGAAACTCAAATAGGCTCCCAGTGTTAACTATGTTGAATATTTACTTTAATCAAAGTGACATTTCCCAGATGGTGTCATCCAGAAACCCTCATCTGAAATGAGGAGTATAAGAGAATTCACTTGTACATTCCAAGGAAATTGAATACAGGTGTTCCTTCATTTTAAGATGATTTGGTTTGTGAAAATGCAAAACTGTGAAACAGACACAATGACGGCATGGATATTCCTCCCTGTTGGTATCTGATACCTGAAATAGGTACCAGGAAATCCTTCAGAAGGTGTGAGGTATGAATGCATGACAACATTGCTGATTATTTACTGCACAACCCAATTCTCTTAGGTATTAATTCTAAGCCTCAGTGTTTCATAGTTACAAGACCCACTAAAGGAAATGCAAAAAAAAAAAAAAAAATGTAAGAAACTGCTCTAAAATGCCTCTGAAAATTATTAACCTAGAGAAACAATTCATAAAATACATACAGAGTTCCTATGGTATAAATCAGTTTCCTCCATGAATGCTCAAGTATGATGATATTCATTTTGAAAATATGAAAGCAATCTGAGCTATGAAAGAGAGGCTAGCCATTATAGAACCTATCACCTTGCCTACTTGCTCTGAGAGGGCTTCTCAGCATTGATATAACCACTGTTCCAGGAATTAGAGCACAATGGGTAGATTCACAGACTTTAGGAAGGACAGACTGAGAAAGAAATTTGTCCTGCAGTTGATGGGTGGTCTCCATGTCTGCCTCTGCAGAACAGAAACTACAAGGACTGGGAGGGATACAGTGAGGAGTGTGGTAAATCACGTGCCCAGTGTCTCTTGTGTGTTCGGTACGCACAGGTAGGCCCCAGATTCTGTGAGGACTGATGCTTAAAGATCATCTTTAAGGGCTGGAGAGATGGCTTAGCGGTTAAGCGCTTGCCTGTGAAGCCTAAGGACCCCGGTTCGAGGCTCGGTTCCCCAGGTCCCACGTTAGCCAGATGCACAAGGGGGAGCACGTGTCTGGAGTTCGTTTGCAGTGGCTGGAAGCCCTGGCGCGCCCATTCTCTCTCTCTCCCTCTATCTGTCTTTCTCTCTATGTCTGTCCCTCTCAAATAAATAAAAATAAAAAAATGAACAAAAAAATTTAAAAAAAAGATCATCTTTAAGAAAAACAACACAAAACTTAGTTTGTAAGGGAATTTAGAATGAGGAAGTCATGGCAAACTACACTTCGAAAACTAAGAAATATAATTATTGCAAATTCTTTAAAAATAGCATCCCTTTATTAGCTACATACTTTTTCTACATGTATTTTTCCTTTATTATATTTTTTCTCAAAACTTTTTATGTAGAAACAAACAAAAAAAGGAGAAAAAGAACAATGAAAAATGATGGGACATTTTATAGATCAAATGGGGAGAAAAGATAGTAGGATGTGGAGCTAGTGCCTTGCCCTGAGAAGTCCTCACCATGGGGTGAGCAGAGCTGGGTCAGCCCTGGCAAACTACTCTCCAGCTGGGAAGAGTGCAATCACTGTGGTCCAAGGGCCAGAGAGGCTGGGGCTGAGGGGCCACAGGAAGCCATCAGCCACAGGGTTTGTGAAGGGATGCCATGTGTCTCCTGGAGTATAGCCTTAAAAATGATAAAATTTTTCTGGAGATGCTCATCCGGCTCCAGGATGGTTGCCATATTCCCACAGCGGTGGCATTAGTTGGGTGCCAGCCATGTAATGAGTGTGGTCTCAATGAAGTGTTACTTGCATCCTTCCATCACCAGCTGGTGGGCATAGCAGATCACATCCATGTCATCAGCTTCACTGAACTGGGCCACCATGTCACTGCCAAGTAGGTGGCAGCCCCACAGGGCATCATGACCCAGCCTGATGTGTCTTCAAGGGTCAGACCACAAAAGGTGACACACAGGCCTGTTATGAGGCATCGCTTGCTTTCTGTAAACTGTTCGAATCTGATCCAGGGTCTGGAGGGAGAGAAGCCCCCATGCACATAGGAGATCTTGCCATCGATGATGGCTGACAGACCAAGCAGAGAGAGACAGAGAGAGAGAGAGAGAGAGAGGGAGGGAGGGATAGAGGGAGGGAGGGAGGGAAGGAGGGAGGGAAGGAGGGAAGGAGAGGAGATAGAGAGAGAGAGAGGAGATAGAGAGACAATGGGCAGGCCAGGGCCTCCAACCACTGCAAACAAACTCCAGAAGCATGCACTACTTTGTGGATCTGGATTTACATGGGCACTGGGAAATCAAGCTCCAGTGGTTAGGCTTTGCACACAAGCACCTTAACCACTGAACCACATCTCCAGCCATCTACATGTACTTTTGCAGGCACAAATGAGTAATTACGTGACAATCATTTGCTATTTGATCAGCTGTCATTTTATTGTTTATAATTTTAATTTTTTTCAAGGCACAGTCTCTCTCTCTCTCTCTAACCCAGGCTAAACTTGAACTCTGTAGTCCAGGCTGGCCTCAAACTATCCTCTTACACATACCTCCCAAGTGCTAGGCTTATAGGCATGCACCACCATGCATGGCTCGTCTTCTTTTTTTTTTTTTTTTTTTCTTTTTGAGGCCAGCCCAACAGACTGGCCTTTTTATTTTTTATGCAAGAGAGTGAGAGAGCTGGAGAAAGAAAGAGAAAATTGGCATGCCAGGGCCTCCAACCACTGTAATAGAACTCCATACTCTTGAGCCATCTTGTGTGCATGTGAGACTTTGCACGATTGTGTCACCTTGTATGTCTGGCTCTCCAGCATGAGTCATTAGGCTTT
This sequence comes from Jaculus jaculus, assembly GCF_020740685.1. Classification (NCBI taxonomy): domain Eukaryota; kingdom Metazoa; phylum Chordata; class Mammalia; order Rodentia; family Dipodidae; genus Jaculus; species Jaculus jaculus. The sequence continues at coordinate 40,561,099 of NC_059105.1, read as the reverse complement.
GCAGGCAAGTGTCTTAACCACTAAGCCATCTCATCAGCCCTCATCTGTCTTTTTACTTACTTATTTATTTATTTATTGACAACTTCCATAATTATACACAATAAACCATGGTAATTCCCTCCCTCCCCCCACTTTCCCCTTTGAATCTTCACTCTCCATCATACCCCTATCCCCTCTCAATCAGTCTCTTGTATTTTGATGTCACCATCTTTTCCTCCTATTATGATGGTCTTATGCAGGTAGTGTCAGGCACTTCGATATCCAGGCCATTTTGTGTCTTAAGGAGCATTCTGTAAGGAGTCCTACCCTTCCTTTGGTTCGTACATTCTTTACACTACCTCTTCCACAATGGACCCTGATCATTCGTCTTTTTAAAAAGAATGTAAAACTAACTCATTCTTCTGCAATTGTTGCTATCTGGTTTGCCATTAATACTAGAGATGCAACATTCCTCATGTGCAACTTCCCACTTGTTCTTGGTGGTTTTGCGACTTTTGTTTACCAAAACTAGAAATTCTGATCAGTTCTACTTCTTAGGATTATCATGGTGTTGCAGTCAGGATTGAATTGCTGGCAGAAATCACCCAACCAAGAGCAGCTTGTGGGAAAAAAAAGATTTATTTTGGCTTATTGGCTCAAGGGGAAGCTTCATGATGGCAGGGGAAAACGATGGCATGAGCAGAGGGTGGACATCACCCCCTGGCCAACATAAGATGGACAATAGCAACAGGAGAGTGTGCCAAACACTTGCAAGAGGACACCGGCTATAACACCCATAAGTCCGTCCCCCAAAATACACTCCCTCCAGGAGGCATTAATTCCCAAATCTCTATCAGCTGGGAACCTGGCACTCAGAACACCTAAGTTTATGGGGGACACCTGAATCAAAGCACCACACATGGAGAAGGGAATAATACTGTGTATTTGTTATTGTATGTTCTGTGACAACATATGCATTCCTGTAGCACAACACTTCTGTTGGGGATGGAGATTCTCAGTAGCTACATCCTTTACTTACAACTTCATGTTCCTGTTGCTAGAAAGGTTTATTTTTAGTTTTTATGTATCTGGTTATCTTTGTGGGTATGTTGGGGGCATACACATGTCATGGCACACATGTGGAGGTCCTAAGACAACCGCAAAGGTCTGTGCTCTTTGTCCATCTTCTTTGAGGCAGAATCTATTGCCACAGCAAAGGACCACTCATCTAGCTGGCCCAGTGAGCTTCACATTTTCTTGGCTCCACCTCCCATCATATGAGAATTGGGATCACAGGCACATGTGCCCCTTTGTGTCTGCTTTATCTGGATGCTGGGGAGGACTGAACACATATCATATCAGCAGGCTTTGCAAGCAAGCACCTCTAACTGCTGAACCAACTCCTCAGCCCCAGAAGTATTTTTACAGGTTAGGCCATGGTTCCATATCTTCTCTCCCACCTCTTCCATACTGCTGGTACCTCTGTGATATGCCTCTGGCTCTGCTTCATGCATCATGCCCTGAGGGAACCATGGAGTATTCCTGGAAGCCATTCTGTACTGTAGAGCTGGCAAGAACTTAACTCCACATGGAAGTGACTATGAACCACATAACTATATCCCACTAAGTCCTCATTATCGTCAGTTCAACTTTCCCTTTATCTGGATCCAAAAATGTCTCTCGCCACTCCCAGAGCCAGTCACATAACTGGTGGGGCCTAGTGCAGAATGAAAATGTGAGTCGTCATCTTTAAAAGTTTTCGGAATTTCATTAGAAAAATGACAAAACATTGAGCCAAGCCTAGGACCTTGTGCCACTACACTAGATGCAAGCCTATGAGGCTTACCCTGGTTACTCAAAGACCACCTGTCATAAGACAAAGTAAAATGAAGAAGAGTTGGGCAAACAGCTGTTTTAGTCAACTGTGCCCAGAATATCTATCTCTCTTGCAGATTTTACAAAATGACACAGCCCCATGGTATAACACTGCAGCCTGTGAATATGTTACCATTAAAAGGTCTGCATATAAGTAAAGACACCTACAGCTTATGTGTCATTAGTATAATGTTTAATTTGCTTCTGCTGAAATACAGTAGGTGCTTAATAAACACTTGGAAAGGAAGTTTTACCCTCAGGGACTTTACAGTCTAGCCAGCAAAACAAAGGAGAAGATCAGCAGAACTCTGCCAGCAACTCAGCGTATCCAAGCCAAACCTGTAATTGCAAGAACATGTGGGCGGGGAGGCGAACCAGAATCAAGGACCAAGTCATGCACAGCCAGCCAGCCAGGCATTCTGGAGTGGTGGCTGCATCACCGGAATCCATCCTGCTCTGAACTGCAGTGTTGGCCCCACCTGCTGGCAGCCTTACGCCTGGATTTCAATACTATTGGGAACATTCTTAGTCCTATGGCTAACTTGGCTCTTCCACACAGTAGGAGTGAGCCCCGGAATTTCCCAATTTGTTAGAACAACTTTATGACTCAACTCAGAGAGATTCATCAAGGAGAAACTTGAAGCTGTGGATTCCTCATGTTCCCTCTTGAGACAGGGTTGCGCACAGCAGTGTCAGATGGGCCTCAGCAGAGGAGGCCTGGACGGCCCAGGAAGAAAGCCACAACAACAGTAAGGAATACATGGGCAACTCGGGATAAGATAACTGTGGAAAAGACAGACTTGGAAGAAGTTTTGAATGAAGAAAGAATCCAGAAGTAGGAGCAATCTGAGGTCTGAAGGAACTCTCAGAATCTTGATGTTGGGTCATTGGGTCATCCTAGAGAACTGCCAAGAAGGGGCAGATCAACCAATTGAACATATAGTTTTTAACTAGAACACAAAACATGAGACCACAGATGACCAGGCCCATAAAAAGAGGCCTGAAGTCCTGACAATGTAGATCTAAGAGGATTGTTGAGGATTATGGCCGAGGTATAGCCGTACAGGATATGAGGCATGATTGGAGAGAGTTTCTGGTGACTGAAGCAGCTAAAAGAAACTGGAGAGAACTGAAATAGTAGTTTATGGTCACGTATCTCAGTAGCTTGTTGAGAAAATCATGTAGTAGTACCTAATGTTTAGTTGGTACTCAACAACACTGAAATGTGATGTCAATCGTGACTCACTCAAGACTTCTTGTAGATTTCTATTTTGCCTTCCTTTTATCATTGATAAAATATTGGGATACCATGAATGAAAATTAGCTACTAAACGTAATTTTTGTATAAACAGAGAACAGTATGAATCAGTGACTAAAAATTCTTTATATTTACTAGAAATAATGGTTATAGGGGCTTGGGGAGATGTCTCAGTAGTTGAAAGCACTATTGCAAAGCCTGCCAACCCAGATTCAGCTCCCCAGTCACCCACATCAAGCTAGACCCAAAAGTGGTACAAGTATCTAGTGTTCTATTTGCAGTGACAAGAGACCCTGACATATGTTTGTATGTGCACACACACACAAATAAATAAATAAATTTAAAGATAGTTCTATATGCAGAATGGCAACACTAAACTATCTTCACCATAATTATTATTTTTTCCATAGTATTTAGTCTTCATGGAGATACTGGTGCCTAAAAAAAAAAAAAAAACTCAGAAAACAGGGCTGGAGAGATGGCTTAGCGGTTAAGCATTTGCCTGTGAAACCTAAGGACCCTGGCTCGAGGTTCTGCTCCCCAGGACCCATGTTAGCCAGATGCACAAGGGGGCGCACACCTCTGGAGTTCGTGTGCAGTGCTGGAGGCCCTGGAGCACCCATTCTCTATCTATCTCTATCTGCTTCTTTCTCTCTCTGTCTGCCACTCTCAAATAAATAAATAAAATAATTTTTAAAAATCAGAAAACAGTAACTGAAGGCAGATGTGGTTTCCTTAGTAAAATTGATAGGATAGCACACACAAGAGCTGGGAAAGGTATTTGGCTGAGAGCCTGCCACATCTCAAAAGCACCTGGCAGATGTAGATCTACAAAAGGAGTGTCAAGTGACTATTATAGAATCAGAAAAGACATTAACTTTTGAAATAGCACTAGTTTCTATTTTGGGCAACACAATAAACTACTACAAGAATATAAAGGTCAGGGGCTAACCCACCTTTACTTAGTTAACTTTCAGACCCTACTAGATGGAGGAACAATATGAATGTCAAAGGGGACATGGAACCTGGTAACACAAAGACAGTGATACAAGAGAATAAGGTGCTAAGTTAGAAAAGTAATCATTGGTGATGTGGTCATGGTTTCATCAGACCCTGTCCACATTTTCTGTCTTTTCTATGCCTTCTGTTTTGTTTGCATATTGGTTTGTTTCTAACAAGACTCAGTATGACCCCCATCAGGAAAACCAAAAGCATACTCAGTGTTTCTAAAGAGACATCATTAAAATCTGGTCAAGAACCAGAAAACTAAGAAAGCAAGAGTATGTAACCACAGAGCTGGGGCTATTGGAAGCACTGCCCACCTAGGTTGAAGTCAGAGAGGAAGCTAAGGTTCTGAGGGCCTAGAAGTTTCCAGGAAAGGCCTTACAGATCTGAAACTTAGATTTGTGAGCAGGTGGCATTGCTCAGCCCATGGGAAGGCTTTGGCGAATCATCAAGCTAGTTCTGGAAGTATACAATACCAAAGGGGAAGCAGGCACTGGTGAGGTGGGGCTGCCTGATGGGAGATAACGCAGGGAAGAGCAAGTCTCTCACCCCTCCCAGCCTGCAGCTTGTCCTGTCTGGCACCTCACATTTTGCTGCCTAACAAGAAATTGGCTGGCTAAGAGGATAGGTGGTTTACAGAGACCCAGTATCACAAAGCCAAGCGGTGTGGAAGGGTGGGTGGGAGCCAAGAGACAATAGGCTGACCCCACACACTAAAGATATAGAAATTCTTCCCAGGTTTACATCTGTCTCTCACATCTTAACTCACATTAAGCTCATTTGTCTCAAAAATACTGCAACCAGGGACAAAAGTTGGCAGAGTGACCCAAAGGCAGTCAGAATTCAACTCAAGCCATGTTCACGAGAGTGTCTTGTCTTCTCACACCTTCAAGAAGCATTCTAAGAGACTACTGTCAGGGTCCTAATTGTTCTTACCTATGAAGCCATGTGTGGCCTTGCTTAAAACAATAAGCTTTTATAACCCCTAAGGACAACATACTCCAGGAGCAAGTTCTGGATGCTTATCAAACAAGTCCCTGGATGGTTCTCTGAAGTTTCTAGGCAAGTACAAACAACAGAGTCAAATAAATGTCTTTAAAAGCGGGCCACAGAGCACGTGCCCTGCCAGTGAGATCTTCACATTCCCACAGAGTAAACAGTAACATGAGAATATTTATACAAAACAAAACTGTATATCAAGCCTGCTTCAGCTCAGCCAGAGGGAATGATAAATTCCTTGCAGATCTCTCACAGAGTGGTCCTTTGTTGACCACGGACGCCACTTCCAAGACAGTACAAACCAATTACTGAGCAAGGCTTTTCATTATGTAGAAGAATGAAAATATTACTCCCCCCATTTTGTTTTATTTCATAGTTATGTTTTGCTTACCCCTCCCCCCCCCACAGCCTTTGTTGAAATAGTTTTAATTTATCATGAGTCAAGCCCAAATTTAGCCTGGAAACAAATGGCAGCTCCTCACCACACACCCACAAGTAAACGTATCACTCTCATAGCCCAGCGTGTCACTCTCCTTAGTCCTCTTTTAAGAAAATTAAAGCTGGAGTTTAAAGTTGGGTAGAACAAAAACACTGAAGAGCTGATCAAAGGTAAACTCCATTTCTCCACATGGATTTGAGCCTATTCACAACTGGCACAAGTCACGGACAAAGTCAACCGGCAGGAGCTGGAGGTGAAATGAGCTATGAAACCACATACCGTACAATGTCCACTTTGGGGTAAGATGAAAAAAAAGTACTGAGGAAACAGTTGCACAAACTTGGTTTGTTTCTGAAGAGATCCACTAAAGAAAAGGGAACATCAATCAGGAGAAAATGTTACTTCATTTGTCAGACTTTTATTCAGTCCAATGGGTAACCCTTGTTAGTTCTTAGAGAACTATCCCGGCCGCTTGGGCCAGCTCAGGCATGGGAAGGGCTGGCAGTGCTCTAGCTATACATGGGGAAAGCTTCACAGTTCACAGCTGTCTCAGATTCCCTAAAGAAACTTGATGGAGCTCGGAAGAAGGGAAGAAAGATAAAGAGAATGAAAAAAGTAATTATAATAGGAATGAAGTAAGAAATGTAACTGTACCTACTTTTAAAATTATTGATAACATCCTTGTTTTTTAATTTTTTTAACTTCATGGAGAAAATATATAACTTTTATTCTTTAAACTGTGGTTAAAAGATAACATAAAATTTATCAGTTTCATGTCAAAATATATAATTGTCATTTAAGTAGCTTTTGTACAACAATTATCACCATCCATCTTCAGAACATTTTTCCTCTTCCAGAACTGAAACACTGTACCCATTCAACAGATGTTTGCTTTAATAGGCCTTGCCCAAAGCCAGCAGTTTGGAATAGAGTGGCAGGAACCTGGAGAGGTTAACTTAGGTAACTGGCAAATCAGTGGGCCTCTCCTACAATCCAAAATGAATCAACAGCATCATGTGTCTTTACCCTCTCTCATCTGTTTAATACAGACTCTCAAAACTGAAGTAAAGCTCTAGTGTAGGCTGCCAAATGCTATTAAAAACACATTCTAACCCTAATACCATATGTAGTTGGTACAGAACATGGAGTGACCTGGCTGGAATCTGGAAGAGAGTCAGTCCCCAGACAGCTTGTCTAGTGCCAGGAGGTGCTACATGAGAGACTGGGGGTAAATGACCAACATCTGTCCAAGCAACCTCATAGTCTAAGCTACTCAGCAGCAAATAACCTGATGTGATGCTCACACAAGTGCAATAGTGGCATGCAGCCATGGTGGTCACCAATTACTCTTGATTTGGCTAATAGATCCATTCAGTGGAATGGAACCCAAAGTAGGGTCTGGGAAACAAGTCAGAACCATATTCAAAAAAATGAGCCTGCTCTCCATTATCAAGCTCCCACCAATTGTGGGCTATAAGAGATCCTACACCTATTAAATTCTCTCTAAAATAATAATAGTTATCCCATTTATCTGGTACTGATTTCACTCTCCATTGGAGAATTTGCTTCTCTTTTCAGATGGACACAGATCCTGAGGAGAGAATCAGCCCATCACACCTCACCAGGACCCCAGCTGAAACCAAGAGTAGTTGGAGAAATGAGCAAGAGTGCTGCTTTCTCTGGTCCCAGCAGAAGGGTGAAGGAGATAGACACAAAGAACACTCAACTCCTACAAAACCAGATATCCAGAGACACAGAGGCTCCCAAGACCTTATCACTGAAGTAGACCTAAAACGAACCCAACATGGCTCAGGGAAATTCACAGAAGAGGGACAGAAAGTTTTTAGAGAAACATGTGAGAACATTATGCCCTTAGACATAGCCTCTTACCCATAACTGATGGCTAACCCCACAATGCACAATCCACATTCCCCAATGTGGAGGGTCCCTGCCAAGGGGTCCAGGGAGGAGGCTAATAATGGTACCAACATGGCTGCATACATACTGTGAACATAACTAATAATAACAATAAAATAAACTCTTCTAATAGACCACATGTCCTCTTACTAATAGGGACTACTGCTTCTCAGTTTCCTGGGTCTAGCTGCAACCTCTTTCCTCCTCACCAAAGCAAATAAAATTCCTGTTTGATGCCATACTTTGTCTATCATTCTTCTGTCTTTCTTGTAATTACATCAATAGAATTCATAATTGTGGAACAGAATAAACACAGGTGCAAAAGTCAAACATAGGTAAAAGACACACACACACAGTAGAATGGGCTGAGGAGAGAGCACAGCAGTTAAAGTCACTTGCTTTCAAAGCCTGCCAGACCAGATTCAGTTCCCCAATACCCAAATAATTATATTAGAATAGGGTTGGGGAGATGGATCAGCAGCTTCAAGAGACCCTGGTATGCCCAGTTACTCTCTCTCTTATTCAAATGAATAAGTAAATTTTTTTTTAAGTATATGTTAGGATAGGGCTAGAGAGATGGTTTAGTGGTTAAGGCACTTTCCTGCGAAGCCTAAGGACCCAATGTTCAACTGTCCAGATCATACATAAGCCAGATACAAAATGTGATGTAAGTCCATAAGGTTGCACATGCACACAAGATGGCACACACATCTGGAGTTCAATTGCAGTGGCTGGAGGCCTTGGCATGCCAATTTTCTCTCTCTCTCTCTTTCTTTCTCATAAAAAAAAATACAAAAAAATAGGATAGATCATTGGATCCTATAGATAAACTTCATTTTTTTTCTTTCAATTCCTGAAAGTAAACTTGCATTATGTGTTCTTTTGGGAGAAGTTCATAATCTTTTGTGGTAAAGAACATTTAAAAACATAAAAACAACACAGAGAAAATCAACTCCTACCAAATCAGAGAGCCAGAGCCTCAGAGACCCCCAACACCTCATCACTGAAGCAGACCAAAAATGAACCCAACATGGTTCAGGGAAATTTTGTGTAAGAGGGGGCAGAAAGAATGTCAGAGCCATATGTTGGGTCATGATATGCAAAGACATTTATCATACCAATAACTGTGGGCTAACTCCACAATGCACGACCCATATACCTCAACAAGGAGGGGCCAATGGGGAGAGGGTAGATCATGGATGAGCCTGATAATGGTAGCAAACTGCCTGTATTTGCTGAATAGAAAACTAATTTAAAAAAAAAAAAAACATAAGAATAATGAGACAAATCTGGTATATGGAATTTTCTTTGGGAAAAACAAGAGGCTAGCCTAAAAGTGGCCAAGAAGACAAGAAAGGATAATCATGGCTTAAAAGGGAGATTTTATTTTATGTTTCTCCCCATATTTTAGTCATTTTGGACTTGGTGTTTTTAGTACCATTTTAAAAGAATGACTACTCAAAAACAAAAAGTTGAATGCCAATCTTGGAGACAGAGTTCATATACAGAGTTAAAATATTTAGAAAACCAAATCAAGCCCATTTTTGATTTTACATACAAAAATTAAACGTGGTTCAACAGCAATAGTCATTGTACCCAAAATATTCAGAGTGACATTTAATGTACCAATAGAGTAGATTCCAGTGAATTTTAATGATAATCACAAACTATAGATTATCTATAAAAAAATTTTTGTTTTTAAAAAGGGAATGCTTCAGGAACTGGAGAAATGGATTAGTTGTTAAGGCGCTGGCCTGCAAAGCCAAAAGACCTCAGTTCGATTCCCCAGGACCCATGTATGCCAGATGCACAAGGTGGTGCATGCATCTGGAGTTCATTTACAGTGGCTGGAAGCCCTGGCATGCCCATTTTTTTTTTCTCTCTCTCTCTCCCTCCCTCCCTCTTTCCTTCTCTCAAGTAAGTAAATAAAAATAAAATATTAGGAAAAGGAATGCTTCCAGTTTTTCCAATATATAGCAGAAAAAATGCTATTTGTATCTCCTCATCTTTACTAGTGAAAACTCAATTGTTTCACCCCCATTACCTTCTCAATCTTCCTCTCCCCCAAGTCTTCCTTATGATTTCATGTTGTGTGTGTGTGTGTGTGTGTGTGTGTGTGTGTGTGTGTGTATTTTAAATCTAGATCCCATGAGATAAAACACTCAGTATTTATCTTTCTTTCCTACCATTACCCTTTCTTGTTCCCACCCCTCCATAATTTTAGACCCCTTCCTCTCTCCACATTGTCCTCATTCTTTCACAACACATATATAATATACATAGTGTCACATGTATGTATACATATATTATATCTAGATTCCACATACGCAGAAAAGCATATTTCTGAATGTGGCTTATCTCACTTAACATGAAGATTTCCAGTTCTATCCATTTTTCTGCAAATAATATTTCATTCATTACAGCTGAACAAAACTCCACTGTATATGTAAACATATTATTCATCCAGCCATATTTTTCATTTTTTAAAATATTTATTTGAGAAAGAGAGAGGGAGAATGGGCATGCCAAGGCCTCTAGCCACTGCAAACTCCAGATGCACATGCCACCTAGTGCATCTGGCTTACATGGGTAGTAAGGAATTTGAACCTGGGTCCTTAGGCTTGGCAGGCAGGTGTCTTAATCACTAAGCCATCTTTCCAGCCCCCCTTTTTGATGTAGGGTCTTGATCTATTCACTATGTACTCTCAGGCTGGTCTTGAACTGATACAATCCTCCTATATCTGCCTCCCAAGTGTTGGGATTAAAGGTGTGTGCCACCACACCTAGGCCATTCATCTTTTGATGGGTATCTAGGTTGCTGCCATATCTTGGCTATTGTAGCAATATGGAGACAAAGGCAGAATTGCAAGAATTGCTGCAGTAGACAAACGTAGATTTCTTTGAGCATATACTCAGGAATGCAATAGATGGATCACATGGTAGTTCTACTGTTAGTTTTTTAGGTACTTCCATATTGGTTTCTGTGGTGGCTGCACCAATTTCCATTCTTTTTCTTTTTTAATATTTTATTTTTAGTATTTTATTTATTTATTTTACAGAGAAAGGAAAAGAGAATGAGAATGGGAGCATAAGGGCCTCCAGTCACTGCAAATGAACTCCAGATTTGTATACCCCCTTGTGCAACTGGCTAATGTTCATCTGGGGAATCAAACCTGGGTCCTTTGGCTTGGCAGGCAAACACCTAAACCACTAAGCCATCCCTCCAGCCCCAATTTCCATTCCTTTTGTTGCTACTATTTATTTTTATTTATTTATTTGAGAGTAGTGGACAGAGAAAGGAATGGGGAGGGAACGGGTGCACCAGGGCCTCTAGCAACTGCAAACAAACTCCATACACATGTGCCACTTTGTGCATCTGGCTAACGTGGGTACTAGGGAATTAAGCCTCAAACCAGGATCCTTAGGCTTCACAGGCAAGTGCTTAACAGCTAAGCCATCGCTCCAGCACCCCCCCCCCCATTTCCATTCTTACCAGCAGTGTTTAAGAGTTCTCCCTGCCCCCAAACTTACCAGCATTTGTTTTCTTGATGATAGCCATCCTGAATCTGAGAGCACAATGAATCTCCATTCAGTTTCAGTTTGCATTTCCCTGATGGCTAAGGATGTTCAACAATCTTTAAATTTTTAAAAATACTTTATTTATTTTATTTTATTTATTTGACAGAGAACGAAGGAGAGAGAAAGAGAATGGGAACACCAAGGTGTCCAACCACTGCAGATGAACTCCACATGCATGCACCCCCTTGTGCATCTGGCTAACGTGGGTCCTGGGGAATCAAACCTAGGTCCTTTGGCTTGGCAGGCAAACGTCTTAACCTCTAAGCCATCCCTCCAGCCCATATTTAAGTTTTTATTGGGCATTTGTATTTCTTCCTCTGAAAATTGTTCAGTTCAATTGTCTGTTTACTGATTGATTTGGTAGGGTCTTGGAGGCTTATTTAAAAAAATTTTTTTGAGGGCTGGAGAGATGGCTTAGCGGTTAAGTGCTTGCCTGTGAAGCCTAAGGACCCCGGTTCGAGGCTCAGTTCCCCAGGTCCCACGTTAGCCAGATGCACAAGGGGGCGCACGCATCTGGAGTTTGTTTGCAGAGGCTGGAAGCCCTGGCGTGCCCATTCTCTCTCTCTTCCTCTATCTGTCTTTCTCTCTGTGTCTGTCGCTCTCAAATAAATAAATAAATAAATAATTTTTTTTGAGTTCTTTGTAGGTTCTAGATAATAATGCCATCATAAAGGTTGGAGGAAGATTTTCTCCAGTTCTGTAGGTTTTCTTTTCATTCCACTGACTTTCCATGCAAAAACTTTTTTAGTTTCATGTAATTCCACTTGTCAATTCTTGCTACTAATTCCTGAGTCACTGGAGTCCTTTTTAGAAAGTCCTTGGGCAGAAAGAATGTCAGAGCCACATGTCATGATATGCAGAGACATTTATTCTACCCATAACTGTGGGCTAACTCCACAATGCATGACCCATATACCTCGACAAGGAGGGGCCAAGAGGAAGGGGTAGGTCACAGATGAGGCTAATAATGGTACCAAACTGACTGTATTTGCTGAATACAAAACTAATTAATAAAAAAAATAAAAAATTTTAAAAAAGAAAGTCCTTGTGTATGCCTAGGCATATACTCTAGCAGTTTCAAAGTTTCAGGTCTTACATTAAGGCCTTTGATCCATTTTGAATATTTTTTATACAAGTGAGAAATAGAGACCTAGTTCATTCTTCTATGCATGGATATCCAATTTTCCCAAGACCATTTTGTTGAAGAGGCTGTCTTCTCTCAGAAGTAGGCATTTGGCGCCCTTGACAAAAATCATGTGGCAATAGCTGTGTAGGTTGATTTCTGGGTCCTCTGCTCTAGTCCACTGATTTACTTGTCTGTTTTTGTTCCAGTATGTAAATTCATGTGTTCTGAAAGCTTGGTCTCCAGCTTGTGACTGTCCACTGTTCTCTGCTATGAATGTATGATGAAGTGAGCCAGCATCCTCCACCCTGATGAAGCTTCTCCTAGAAACTGTAAGCCTGAAATAAACTCTTTTCTGTTTCTTATCAAGTGTTTTGTACAAGAAGCAATAGACTATTGGTACCAGAGGAATGGGGTTGCTGACCATGTGGATTTTGGCCTTTTTCAACTGGTTTGTGAATGGATTTGAAACCCTGGCCTATGAGACACCTTGAAGTGCTCTAAGCAGAATTTGCTGGGTCAGTTTGGTCAGATTTGAAAGACCTAAATGAAGAAATAACTGTGGACTATAAGGCTTGACTTATCAGGAAGAAAGAGTTTTGTTCAAAGTGTACTAGAGGCCGTCTGTGAGCAAGGTTGGCTGTGTTCATCCCATGTTCTGAAAACCTGAGCTGGGTTGAGTTTAGAAGAAATGGACTGATGTGAGAAGGATATAGCACAGAAAGATATGAAAGTTTTGCACAGGAGATATCAGGCCCATTCAGTTGCAAGTGTTTTGAAAGATCACTCTCGTTGAGATCAGGCCAGCTGTTCTGCACTGGGACAGCAGGAAGAATGCTGACTGACTCTTTTCAAAGTAGGAGGCCAGAATGCTGAAGGAGCTTTACTGTTCTTAAAAGTTGGCTTTATTCCCCTCCAGATTCACAAATTAGGTAGACCACCTGGTATTATGGGAGATACAACAAATGCAGGAAAAGTCATTGGATTTGTAACATGGTGGGTTTTTTTTAAATGTCCAATGGGCAGTATAATGCAGTTGACTGGAGTCCCTACATGGAGTCCTGATGGAGCCATGAGAATAAACCATGGGTTGTAGTGGAGACTCCAGGATTTTTTGGACATGCCATACCTATGGGACAGCCACCAAGGAGAACTGCTGGCTCAGGATGGAGTTTTCCCATGGGCTATAGGCAGTCCAGCTATAGGGACAGAATCCCTAAAGATTTCATCACTGTTTATAGGTGTCAGACTTGGAGTTATAGGATTTGACATTTGCTCTGTTTGTTGTAGATCTTGCATTGGTTTAATCTTTCCTTGCAATGTCATATTTTACAGTATGAATGTTTACTCTGTACCATTATGTGTTTCTAGTTTTACAAACTCACAGACCTTGGACAATGGGGCTGTTGGGGACATTTGAACAGTGTTGGGATTGATAAATCTGTGGGACTTTTAACATTGGACTGAATGTATTGCATTTTACATCACAAGTGGTCTTGAGTTTATAAGGTCTATGGGCAGAATATGGTGGTTGAATCAGATATCATCCATAAACTCATGTGTTCTGAATGTTTGATCCCCAGCTGGTAGCAATCCGGGAGGTAGAGCCTTACTGGAGGAGTTGTGTTGTTGAAGGTGGACTTTGGGGTGTTATAACCAGCTCTCCTTTACCACAGCTTAGCTCATTCTCCTGCTGCTATTTTATACTGTAAGCCAAAATAAACACTTTCCTCCCATCAGCTGCTTTTGGTTGGGTGCTTTGTCCCAGCAACAAGAAGGAAACTACACCACGGTTCCATGCTGTTTTTGTTACTATGGATAACTTGCAATCAAGTATTGTGATACTTTCACATTACTCTTTCATGAGAGTTTTAAAATTGATTTTCTAGTTCTGTGAATAGTATCAGAATTTTTATGGGGATTATAATGAATCTGTAAATTGCTCCTGGCAATGTAGTTATTTTCACAATACTAATTATACCAATCCATGAACATGGGAGGTTTTTCTTTCTAGTAGAAAGAAAACCTTATAATGACTGAATTTTCCCTTATTATTGCAATGAAACCTTAGGTTTGCTCACATAAAAGCACTCCTTCAAATCTTCCAGAATTCCTTAATGGCATAGTCAGCATAGTTCTTGCATTCTTGGGGTATAAATCCAACAACTGCTCTCCCTATGGTACCAATTTCCTGATCACTTGCCAACTTTTTAACCTGAGCTTCTATGGACTGAAGAGACACATAGAAAAAAATGATCACCAAGTACACTGTAAGACACATATGGAGAGTCTCCAGCAGAATATATGGCTTCTGGGTCTTTGTTTTTTGTTTTTTGTTTTGTTTTGTTTGTTTGTTTTTTGACATGGGATCTCACTCTAGCCCAGGCTGACCTGGAATTCACCCTGTATTCTCAGGGTGGCCTCAAACTCATACTGATCCTCCTACCTCTGCCTCCTGAGTGCTGGGATTAAAGGTGTATACCACCATGCCCAGCTGGCTTCTGGGTCTTTAAAAATATCTACATTGCAAGCTATCTTAATTTTCCCTTCATGGGAAAATCCATCACTTGGATACCCTTCAACCCATGAGAACTTGAGCATCCGGGGATGGTACTAGATATCTCTTTTCCTGTCTTGAGAATCTATGGTAATGGAATTCATCACGTATGGGCTAGCATCAACACCTAAACCAGGGGAAAAATATATTGGCTAAGCAGAGCAAAAACCCTCACCTCAGAAATTCTATTTTTCAGTTCATTTTAAGCAAACATGTTTCCTTTACTTGATTTTAGCTTAAAATTGTAGAACTATTTCTCATTATTACTGCTAGAATATTCTAAAGGGTTTTTTCTCTCTCTTTTGGTCTTTTGAAACAGAGTCTCACCAGGTAGCTCATGCTGTCCTTATATTTGTAATCCTTCTTACTCAGCCTCTCAAGTGCTGGGATTATAGTTAATTATGTACCATCACACCTAATTTTTAGATGGGATAGACAATTAATATATAGATAGATAGATCATATATACAGAGGGGATTAGTATTTGAGCTTCAAGCATGTAATTTTATCTATCTTAAAAGTATTTGAAGGATATTTGTTTCTAGAAGAACTTAAGACAGTCCAGATACTCTAAAAATACCAAAGGGGGAAAAACCGGGTTATAGAGATGACTCAGTAGTTAAAGGCAGTTGTTTGTAAAGCTTGATAGCCTTGGTTTGATTCCCCAGTACCCACATGCCAAGTGCACAAAGTGGCACATGCATCTGGAGTTCATTTGCAGTGGTCAGAAGCCCTGGTATACTCATGCTCGCTTGCTCTCTCTCTCTCTCTCTCTCTCTCTCTCTCTCTCTCTCTCTCTCTCTTTCTCTTTATCTCTCCTTGCAAACAAAAAATTGTTTTTGAAAAAATGAAGTACACATATGAATCACCTATCATTAGGCCTTGGACTTCTACTAATTTCTAAGATCATCCCCACAGAGGTTGGAATTCAATGCCAGGCTAAGGATCTTGGAGACACCTCTGTGCCTACACCTTCTTCCCCAAACAAATAACTGTCATCACTGAATTATAAAAAACCTCAGCATGAATCTTGGGTTAGAAAAGGATGTCACTGGAAAAAAATTAACATATGGCCTTGAAATGGGAAAGGCAAAGGATGCCAATGTCTCCTGGTGATGTAAGGCTGAAGGGGTTTAGAAACTTTTAAGAATTTTTTATTTTTATTATTTATTTATGAGAGAGAGAGAGAGAGAAAAGAAGAAGTGGCATATGATAGATAGCTAGAGAATAGATAGATGGATGGATGGATGGATGGATGGATGGATGGATGGATGGATGGATGGGCAGGCAGGCAAGAGAGAGACTGGGCATAGAGCCTTCAGCCATGGCAAACGAAGTACAGACACACGAGCCACCTTGTGCATCTGGCTTATGTGGGTCCTGGGGAATAGAACCTGTGTCCTTTGGCTTCTCAGGCAAGACCCTTAACTCCAGCCCTGGAAATTTTAATTTCATTCTTTTGTTCAACCTATTGAGGGCACCTCTTTCTTCCATCTCAAACTTTTCAAAACATTATTACCATTACCAAGAAGAGCCCTGTTATTCTAGAGCTCAGAGGCAAACACCCCACTCTTCACTGCTTAAGGGATAGAGTAACTCACATTACATAAATAGCTCTGCTCTAATTATAGTTTACGTTGCAAGACAGACAACTTGGTTAAATTAGCATCAGTATAAAAAGCTTAAGTTTGCAGTTTCCTACTTTTCAGGGAACCTTATTGGGAATGGAGTGGGAAGCAAAGCTGACTGCGGACTGACAGGGAGAAAAGCTGACCTCAGCTTCAGTGTATGACAATTCCTGAGCTACTGCCTGAGCGCACTCTTACTGCCTTTGTTTTACTTGCTGCTTCCTAACTTGTTGCTCATGCTATTAGGAAAATGCTTTCTGGCCTCACTCTCCCCTGTACTGCAGGGTTTTAGGGGCTTTACTGCTTAGTCTGGCTACTCTCAGACTAATTTACATTCTACAGAAAATTAGCCCACAGAAACCACATTTCATCTTTTTCCCACACCACGCATAGATGAAACATCTCAACTCCCAATGCAAGGCCTCTTTTTACTGGGAATTCTCCAGGAATGAATCAGATTACAGAATTTCCCCACAATGTTGATTTCAAAAAAAAATTAAATTTCATATATATCATAGTCTCATATGCCAATCAGTTCCTCTAAGTATCTTTGAGAATCATATAATCTTTAATATTTCAAAGAATAAAACTAGAATATTTTGTCAGTGTAGTTCATGAACAGAAAATATCCAAACATGTTTTTATCTCTTACAGAAAATATTATAAATAGTGCTATTTCCTAAGATCTGATATATATAGCCTCTTCTGACTCAAGAAGTAGTGACATCTTTACCATGCTTCCAACAAATAGTTGGGTCATACTCAAGTCGGGCAAAAAAAAGGATATACACAGTGTTTGCATCATCAGTACACCTGTTCAAGATACTTGTCAGTCTACAGTGATTCATATTGTGCTTGGTTGGTTCATACCTTTTCATTTCTTTACAAGGAGTTTACCAGCTTGGAGAGTCAAGTCATCATGCTCCTTCACATGGACCATGCTACTGTGGCATTATCCATCCATCCCTATAGTCATCAGACTTCCTGAAACCACAAGCAAATTCCAAATCATCTTTTACCCCTCTGTGGTCAATGGCTGTCACATTTCTAGTAGAATTTCTAAAACAATTATTCCTGCTAATTAATGACCTTGCTGCCTGCAATACATCATTAAGATAGAACGAGTTTAGGTGTTAGGCCTTATACATGAAAGTTCCTTATAGACTACCTGTATACACTATACCAATACTGATTTACTTAGGAAAAAAAGAGAACTTCTATATATAAATTGCTTCCACTGCATTAAAGTTATTTATTTCATAAATAAAATTAAACAGCAGAAAATATATATATGCTTTTTTAAAATCAAAGAAGCAAATAAATATAGAAGAATCATTTTTTCAAATATGCTCATGATAAGTGTATTTTTATATATAGAACAATTTTGAGTGGTTTCATTGCTGATCCTCTTCAAGCAGGGAAGGGACAGAGGCAGTCAATGTATCTGAGAGTCTCTGACCTGTTCAGAGTGGTGATTTTCTCTCTGAGGGGTTATGAGGCCATAACTTATTTTTCCTGGGGAGGAGGGAGAAAGAAAGTAAAGAAATTTTCTCTTCCTGTCCAAATGCATGCTTTCCAATTTCCTCCATTTAATCTTTCTAAATCAATGCCAATATGGTGATCCAATTATACAGAATCAAATTCTGTATTTAAATCCAGCAGTCCAATTGACCTTATTTAAATGCTGAATTTGATTTTTTTATGTTAACTTAAAACTACTAAGAAGGTATTTTAAATGAGAGTGATAATCTCAGCAAATCATATTTCTAGTTAAATGTCATATAATTAAAGTAATTCCATTTTTTGCTCTAAAATTAGAAACCTGATGTGAAAGTTTGTTTCTCAGTTTGCAGTTTCGCTCCTCTCCTGCCTCCTGCAGATTGGCACTCGACTACTTTGGTGGCAGCATGAATCCCCTCACTTCAAGGCTGAAGTTCCAATTTTATTCCAACACAACTGTCACAACGCCCTGAAGCAAGCTAAAAACAAGGGTGAAAAATCTCTGGTACGATTTCACTTTCCATGTGTTCTTTAATGAAAAATTTATCATTCTAAATATTGGTATTTACTCCTAAATACTTTTTTACCAAAAAGAAAAACTGAGATTCAGTTGCTATTATTTCACAGGGAAATAAAATAGGCCTGATGTTTTCCTGACAATTCTGTTATTTTCTTATGCAGAAAAACTGTATTTACCCTATATTGTATGGCTGGTGATTCAGATATTGTGGAGACCTTATGGTGAACTGAGATAGATGTAAGCCCTTTATGCCAGATTGTTTAAGCAAGGAGGAAAAACCTAAATGCACTTAATTAACATCTGATGTGTAGCTTTTGCAAACATAAATGCAATATTTGTGTTTGAGCACTGACAGTAATGACTGTGAACTATGCTATTAATGTCTGGTTTAAAGATGCTTGTGGTGGAACCACGTCTGGAATAGCACAAAGGAAAAACTGTATTCAGACAAAACAATAGTGAAGAGTACATTACAAAAATGAAAAAGCAGCATGCAGAAGAAACACATGTATTTCTCCCTTTAGATCAAAATTATTTTCAAAAATAGTTTCAGACAATATCATTTTCAATCAATCAGAAGTAAAAAGATTCTATATTTTCACTCCACAAAAATGAGTTTCATTTGAGGAGGTCAGAAGTTGTGTAGGTTGTCTTTAGAAGTTCTATTTATTATTTTAAGCTCCTCTGTAGTGGCTAATATTAACACATGCAAAAAGAGAAGCCTGAAGTGGTATGTTAGGATAGTTGACATTTTTATATCTAAAGAAAGAACTTCAAATTTTTGTATTATATTACAGTTTGAATAAATAGATTCTCTTCAGCCCATTCAACTCCTTTGTTAACTGCTTTCTTACTGAAAATCTGAAGTGCTAGAAGCCCTGCAGGTCACTGGGTATAAATATATATACATATGAATACAGTTAAAATAAGGTAAACTCCCTTACCTAAATGTGGTCTTTGCTTCCCAGTAACAAGTAGAACAAAGCACCAGACTTGGAACTAGTTTCAAAAATATAAACAGTTACTGCACCAAAAGTAATTAGTTATTACATATGGGTGATTTAAATTTTGTAGGGCAGGCACTAAAGGGAAACCACAGCTGAAACTGGACATTTGATGACTAAGGCCATAAAACCAACATAATTGCTAGGTGCAATGCTTCCACAGAAGGAGGAATGCTGGACTCTCATCCACGTGGCTGAATCCACAGGGAAGAAAGCTAAGAGAAAGCCACTTGGCTCAGTGTTGGCATGGGTTCCCAGTGGGTCTGTATTCTAGTTCCACACTGGCAGGACGCTGCCTCTGCCCAACTGTCTTTCTGTAAAATGGTTCGGACATTTTCTACCCTGTGTTGAACTGTGACCCTACACCCACTTTATAGACTTTAAAACTTCCAAAACCTCAGGAATTTAGAAAGGTAATTACAGAAGCGGTTATACATTAGTATCAGGTAATGAGGCCAGCCCAGATGAGGGGACCTCGGGTAACCTGCCTGCTCCCAGCTGTTGCAACAGAGCAGTACCCTTCCAGAGTTGAGGTCAAGCTGATGTCCTTGTGTGTCAGTTATAAGCGGCATATGTAGCTGCACATTGGCTGTCATTCCCATCACACCAAGCAGACTTGCTGGAAAGAACTAGAAAATAATAAAAACAGGCTTCTTAAAACAAGAATCTCAAGCTGAAAAGATGGCTCAGCAGTAAAAGGTGCTTGTTTTCAAAGCCTGACAGCCTGGTTTAATACCCCAGTACCCACGTAAAGCCAGATGCACAAAGTGGCACATGCAACTAGAGTTCATTTGCAGTGGCAGGAGGCCCCGGCATGTCCATAGCCTCTCTGTCCCTCTCTCTTCCTCCCCCAACCCCGCCACTCTCTCTCTCAAAAAAAGTGCCTCTTTCTGTCTTCCTCTCTCAAATAAATAAAAAAAGACTTTTAAATTAGAAATTAACTTTTCTATTTTCAGAAAAATGTTTGGTATGGTATAAACTAGAAAATGCCCAGTGAGACATTTCTTTTTAACAAAATGAAAAGAAGTAAGGAAAGGAAGTTTTCAGTAAGCTATTTAAATAACTCAACAGAAACCTCTGATTTCAATATACATCAATTACCTTCATCATCATTTGAAACTATAATGTAAATTTTCCCTGTATTTTTAAACAGTGATGCATAAATCTGGGCTAGTCACACATATAAGAGACAATGATGTTTAAATTATTCCACAAGTGCCTAAGGTTTGAAATGTAAAGTATTTATTTATAGATTGAAAGGTATCCACTATTACTGCTTTGCCTTTACTTATGTTCCTCATGAGCTGGCCAAATACAACTTCTAGAAGGAATTTAACTGCAAAGATTTTGGGCAGTTGGCTCTGATGAAGGGTGTTAACAATCTCTAAGTTCACTTATTTTCTCTTCTGTTTATGATACTCTCCTGAACAGAAACCTGTGCCCTTAAAGATTCTGCTTCCCCCCCAGGACTGTGTAAATTAGTTTGTCACTGGAATGATGATGATAATATCCAGTTACCAATCATTTCTATTTAGTTCTTTTTTTTTTTTCAGGAAAAGAAATAAACATAACAACAATGTGTTAATGTTCTGTTTTGTGGAAGAAGTAGAAAAATATGTTGGGAAACACTGACATAACCAAAGAAATAGTTTGGAAAAGTATAAAGCCATTAAACTAAAAAAAATAAATAAGAAAAATAAAACTATTATTGGCAACCAAATTCATTAAAACATGAGAAGAATAACATTTATTCTGAATGAAAGAGGTGTTATAAATTTTCTTCAGTGGCAATTATTTCAAAATGTAAAAGCAACTCTCTCCTTTATAAATAAAAATTTAAGAAAGGATATATAAAATAGAGTTATAACAATCCAGTTCAGGATCCTAAACTTAAATTACTATGTAGTCTCAGGCTGGCCTCAAACTCACATCAATCCTCCTACCTTTGCTTACTGAATGCTTAGATTAAAGATATGTGCCACTGGGCTGGAGAGATGGCTTAGTGGTTAAGTGCTTGCCTGTAAGGAAAGCTGGTTTGAGGCTTGATTCCCCAGGACCCAAGTTAGCCAGATGCACAGGGGGCGCATGCATCTGGAGTTCGTTTGCAGTGTCTGGAGGCCCTGGCGTGCCCATTCGCTCTCTTTTTCTCTCTCTGTCTCTCTCAAATGAATAAATAAAAAAATAATTAAACAAAAAGATATGTGCCACAACACCTGGCTCTAAATTTAAATTACTGTCTGACATATGAGATATTAGAAATTAATTATTCCTCCATTAAAACATTTTACTTTTCTGCTTACCACGCCTGTTTAAGATGCTAAGAGAAGAGATTAACAAGGGTTTGTATAAATTTAGCCAATCATCATTTTCATGGTTCTTCTACAAACTAAAAATTTTAACCTTGATCCTCCAATAGCACTAAAAGAGACATCTGGGGGGAAATTTGTGCTATTTTGCTCCTTCCCTCATCACCAATTTTCCCTCAACTGTAACCTGGATGTATACATTCACACCTTAATAATCACCCTTTAAGGAAGATGTAAATAATCACAAGATTGATTTAGGAAAAATAAATTGGAAAATTTAAGAATGGCCCAGGGTGATGGCACATGGTTTTAATCTCAGCAATGAAGAGACTGTCATAGGAGGATCCACGAGTTTGAGGCCATCCTGTGAGTACAGAGTGAGTTCCAGGTCAGCCTGGGCTAGAGTGAGACCCTACATCAAAACCAAAACAAACAAACAGGAATAAGAAAACATAAAAATGATTTTTGTGCTGGGGACTTAGTTCAGTGGAATTCAGTGGTAGAGCACTTTCCCAGCCTGCTCAAAGCCCTGTGTTTGATCCCTGGCACTACAATATAAAAAGAAAACCATGAATGTTTTTATATGTAATTTTGTAAGTAAATTATAAGCATATTATTTTACACTGTTGAGATCATACTGTTTACACTATTCTGTATCCTTTTGCCTCGATACTGGCTGTTTCCTAAACCTCTTGACCACATCTCCACGTGGCTAATAGCCTCACTCCTTCCAATCTTTGTTCCAATATCAACTTATTATGATGTCTAATTTGGATCATCTTATTTAAGATCATTACTTACTTCCATCCCAGAACTCTTGTTTATTTTTCTTTTGGGTATAGAACTTATTATTTTCTTATATAAAATATAATTTATTTATTTATTAAGCTTGTTATTTATTGTCTGCTTCTTCATCCCTCCCCAATTATAACATAAGTTCTTAGAAAGCATAGAAATTCTACTCTGCATACTTCCTGGCAGGATACTTAATAAATATTCTACATAATTAATTGCCTAGAAATTCTCTCTACATTGTTATATTTTCTATGTCCAAAAATTGTTTTAAATATTTATGCCTGGGGATATGCTAGAGTCTACTTCATCAATTCTAAATACCAGGTATTTACATTGTCTCTAATATTTGCTTGTATGTTATGAGTAATGTTTTATTTTTATTTTTTACAGGGAGAATGAATTGGTACGCCAGGATCTCCAGCTGCTACAATCCAATTCCAGACATGTGTGCCACCTTGTGCACATGTTCAACCTTGCAACCTTGTGCATGCATCACCCTGTGTGTCTGGCTTACTTGTGATCTGGAGAGTCAAACATGGGTCCTTAGGCTTCACAGGCAAGTGCCTTAACCACTAAGCCAAATGTTTTGATAGATATACATGTTTTATTATCGCTTTGAGATTTATCATTAGAATTAGAATCCCTAGGATGAAGTTATGTAAATTTTTGCTATATATCACGAACTGACTTCTAAAAAGTACCAATTTACACTGTCACTGGCAGTATGGATGTCTACACCATTACCGGTATTAAATATTGCCTTTAAGGTATCATCTGTAAAGAGTTTGTGCCCATTTTTGGCATCTTACAGTTGTAACTTTGGGTCTAGGAATTTTGATGAAATTCTTCATATAAATCACAGACTTCTATGTTAAAGATTTTTAAATCCTCATGGATAATCCATTTCAAGTCCAACAATATGGAATTAGTGAAGATGGAGTAGACAAGCAGATTTTCACAGACATGGCTAATCAGACACAGAACTGGAAGCAATTGTCAGTTTGTTTTAAAGAATTACACATCAAGTTTGCTCTTGCCAGACTGAAATGATTAATAATAACATTAGCAATTGGTCCTTGAATCAGACATGCTTTTTATATCAGGTGAAAGTTTGTCCCATATACAGGCCCATTTCTCCTGATAGTACAACAAAAATGAGAACCAAGCTACTCCAGTGTTTGCTTTTCCTACTTGAGAAACAGAAGCTTTTGAACTTTTTTGCCAGGATGCCTCCTCTTGGGTCATGTCCACCTGATTTGTAATACAAGTCCATCAGATGATCACCTCAGTCCACTTGGCACTGAACTGACTACATTTTCAGTATGATACCTACAGTCTCTAGAGAAGCTCAAATTAGAAACCAGGATATCTGCTTATGAAAATTTAGTCATAAAACTTATACTTCTTCATTTGTGAGACAAATCATGGGAAAGTCAAAATGGCAGAGGGCAAACTCTTCTTGGTAAGAAAATATTGAACAGGACTGGAGGGATGGCTTAGTGGTTAAGGCACTTCCTACAAAGTCAGATTTCATTCCCTAGGACCCATGTAAGCTAAATGCACAATGTGGCACATGCATCTGGAGTTTGTTTGCAGTGGCTGGAGGCCCTGGTACACCCATTGTCTCTGTCTCTCTCGCTTACTCACTGGCTCGCTCTCAAATAAATAAATTTTTTAAAAAATACTGAATGAAGGTCTACATATTATATGGAAGAAAAAATAATCTTTTAGTAGCATGTTGGGCACTTTACAGACATTATTTCAACTTTACAATATTAGAGGGAGACACTAGGATTGTGTCCACCTTATAGATATGGGATTGGGGCATCACAAGATTAAAGACGTGTTCAAAGTCACACAGCCTCTAAACAGCAAGGCCAGGATTTGACAGCTTCAAAACCTCTGAGTTTCATTATACATAACTATAGAGGGCTATAATACTATCAGTTAAGAGCAGAATTCTAGTGTAAATGATTCTGGAGGCTTTGGCAGAGTTGTATACCATGAAAAGTGTTTCTTACACTTACCTACTTCTAGCACCTGGGGTATCTGGTATTTAAATTTTTTAAAAAATACTGAATGAAGGTCTACATATTATATGGAAGAAAAAATAATCTTTTAGTAGCATGTTGGGCACTTTACAGACATTATTTCAACTGACCAGCAAAATGTGACCTAACATGGTTGATTTGTGATGCTTTTAGAAAGTATTTAAGAATTCATAATCAAACAAGGGGCTGGGGAGATAACTCAGTCAGTAAAGTCGTGGTCTTGTGAACATGAGGACCTGATTTCAAACTCCAGAGCCCACATAACTAGAAGCTAGGCATGGTGTGCACATTTGTAATGCCAGTGCTAACAGCAGGCAGAGCCTGGATGACCCCCACAGCTCACTGGTCAGCCAGTCTAGCCTACTTGGCAGGGTCCAGGCCAGTGAGAGACTCTGTCTCAAAAAAAAAAAAAAAAAAAAAAAAGGTGAATGGCACCTGAGGAACAATACACACTTCAAACAAAACACCCTAAAATGGCAAAGTATAGGTGAAAGAGAGGACTTTGCCTTTTCCTAAGGCAATCTCTGGGGAGAAGGTCACTGAAATGGCAGAGGAAAGGAAAGGGGCACTGAGAATCCAAGGGAAGGAAATACTCTTCAGTTTCTGTGCTCTCTGTTCTAGAAGACTATTGCCTAACAAAGCTTTGCTTCAAGGTGACTAGTACTAACATCCAGCTATGAGCCCCAACTTGCCTATAGGATGCTCAAATACACAAATATGTTCCTAGCAGCTAGAAGGAAACTCTTACTCTATCCCAGATGTTTCCATTGCATACAGGATATAACTGCAAAGCAGGCAGAGATCTTCCATGTCATCCCTGGGCAACCCAACACATGCCTGACAAGAGCTTCCAGGTTCACTGGCTATCTCACTGGGGGTCTTCAAGGAGATCCTCGCCAGGTACAAGAAGGTGCCATTACTATAACTCTCCTGGCACTGGCTTAAGTGAATGAGGAGAGTTTAAGATGCTATTACCAAATTTAAAAGACAGAGCAGAAGGAATGGAGAAATGGCTCAGTGGTTCAAAGGGATTTGCTTTCAAAGCCTGCTTGCAATTCCTCAGCACTCATGTAAAACAAGATATAGAACATGCACATCCTTCTGGCAGCAAGAGATCCTTGTGCACCCATACATATGCAAATAAACAGAGATATATGTTTACACATGCAAATAGACAGAGATACATGTTTAAGACAAAAACAGAACAGAAGCTGGCCATGGTGGTGCATGCCTTTAATCCCAACACTCAGGAGGCAGAGGTAGGAGGATTGCCATGAGTTCAAGACCACCCTGAGACTGCATAGTTAATTCCAGGTTAGCCTGAGCCAGAGTGAGACCCTACCTTGAAAGAAAAAAAAGGGCACAACCAAGACCATACACAGAACCTGTTAAACAGCATCCTCTGGCAGGGGAGGCTCCCAGGTCAGGTTCCAGAGCACTGAAAATCCCTCCTTGTGAACCAGCCCAGCTACTTCCTTCTCTGGACAAGACTTCGCTTCTCGGGCAGGTCGACTTCACCAAAGAGATACATGCTTCAGCCAGGTATATGCCAGACCAGATTATCAGCAAGGCCCGTGGCAGTGGGAAACTGTACAAGGTCAGCTCAAAATCAGACCCAGGGAAATGAAGCATATGCCTTTGGTTGTGGTGGTAACGCATTATCTAACATGATATTCATCACTTGAACCCTTTCTAAAGTATAGCCCATCAGCATGAAGTTGCACATTGTCATGCAGCCATCACCACTAAAGGATATGATGTATACAATTATTAAATTCAGATTTTAAGCATAATTAATTTTCACTTAAAGATAGTCTTATAATTTTGCCTTTATGTGTGAAAAGGCTTGGATTTCTAACCAGTGACAAACCCAATTTCTGAAGGAAAAGCTGCGTCATGAATATTAATGGAAGTGATGGCTTTCATTTTTGAACAACTTTATTTATTTATGTGCATATGGGTGTGTACACTCACACATGTGCTGCAAATGAATGCCAGATGCTTGCACCACTTTGTTTTGCATCTGGCTTTTATGTGAGTGCTCAGGAATCAAACCTAGGCCAGCAGGCTTTGCAAAAAGCAAGTTCCTATAATTCCTGATTCATCTCTCCAGCCCCAATTTTTAACAATTTTATATTTTGAACAACAGCTTCAAACTACATATATTGTTAGAAAATATGAAAATTTAAGCATCCAGAGGCCAGATCTTCATTGTCCAACACAACTCCTAACTATATATGCTACTCAAACTTAATTAAAAGTTTCTAATTAAAATTAAAAATGTCTCAACTGGACTCATTACATCCCAAGTGCTTGGTGACCACATGTGGTCTCCACACTGGACAACACAGACATACACCATCCCAGAAAGTTCTTCTGAACAGCTTTGGACCAGATGTTCTCTAAGGAGACCAGCACTTCAGCATAGAAGCTGCTGTCAATGACAGAACAGTTTTCATTGTGACATTTTCTAATAACAATCTGTCATCCTAGTACCTGACCATCTTCTCAAAGCAGATTACAGAATGGCTTTCCTTTTTTTTTTTTTTTTTTTTTTTTTGCTAAATCATTGCTTCAGAGAACCTACTTGTCAGCATATCATCTTCTCAAAGGATGAATTACAACCTTCAGTGAGCAAGGACAGTAGTAGCATGAATCTTTCTGTTGCTATGTAAAATGTAGGTGCTTAAGGAATGTTAGTACAGATCTGGAGTAGCAGGAGACTAAGACAGGGAATCTAGGCACAATAAGAAAAGGAAACCTGTCTAACTGAAATTTTAGAGTTTGTTACCTGTCCATGTGTCCATTGGTTTTAATGTAGGTTGCCTCATTGATGTCAAGACATCTGAGCATCTGACCACTCTCCTAAGTGGTCATGTGCATCTGCTCTAATCATAACTTAGACTGACGTATATGTAGGCTGCCACAGTAGCCCTAAACACAAAATAAAATGACTAGCTGCCTACCCCAGTAAATTCTTTAACACATGTTCTGGCTTTGTCCAGCTGTTTGCCTCTCCAGGCCAAGACCTCTCCCTGAAGCTGTTTTTCCTAAATAGTGAATAATTTTACAGAACACAAAATGCCTATTAAGAGGAGTCCTTGGAGCCTAATTTGTAAAGGTAAAAGCATCAGATGTTTACAGTACCACCATCCTCCAGCTGCTAGCAACTGGGAGGGCACAGGTGCATTCTAGTTTAGTGCAAATAACATATGCATTCCATATATGATTGATTGACATTCCTGTTCCTTAACAACTATTTGGGATCTTGAACAATTTGTTGACATTTATGAGTTTCAACTTCTCTTTCTAAAAAATGAAAAAAGAAAAACTTTCCCCAAAGCATCAATTCCTTTGCTTAAAACTTGCCACTTGTGAGGGGGAAAAAAAGACACATTTATCCTGTACTTCCTGTAATAAATATTTCAGAGTGACCAGACAGCTCAAACTGATGAGGGAAAGATGTTCTTAATATAAAAATCTAATTAATGAACATGGAAGTAATGACAAAACATAAAAATCAAATGACTTTAGACAAAGATTTAAAATGAGTGAAACAATCATGCAAGGTCGGTTTGAAGCTGAGCTGTCCAATGGAAGTCAAAGGCAATTTGTCTTCACATCACCTTAGGTGAGACAGCCAAATGGTGGCCTCCTGGTGCCATGCAGTATGAAGCACAAAGGCTACCTTTAATAATTCTTGCCCAAAACTTGAACTTCAGATCAAAAAGTCTCTAGAGCTAACGGTTTATAGGAAATATAAGGTGTGGATACAAATTACATGATACTATAAAGTATATCCTATAAAGATGCAGACAGATCAAGAATGTGGAAATTCTAAGGCAACTAAGCTATTTTCTACAAGTGGTAAAAAAAAAAAAAATGAGGTGAAAGACACAAAGGAACTGGTCTTAGCCACAGAAAAAGCAATTAATGTAAAGTGTAAACCATGCATGTTAGTTAATTTCCCCTTGCTGTTACAAATACCTGAAAGAATTTTTTTTTTTTTTTTGGTTTTTTCGAGGTAGGGTCTCACTCTGGCTCAGGCTGACCTGGAATTCACTATGTAGTCTCAGGGTGGCCTCGAACTCTCGGAGATCTTCCTACCTCTGCCTCCCGAGTGCTGGGATTAAAGGCATGCGCCACCACGCCTGGCTTGAAAGAATTTTTTAAGGAGGAAAGATTTATTTTGGCCCATAGCTTCAGAGGTTTGGGTCCACAGGCAGTGGGCTCCACTGTGGTGGCTGCATGGTGAGGCAGAACACCAATGCAGCAAGAGTGTGTGGAAGAGCAAAGTTGCTCACTGCATGGCTCCAGGAGGAGTTGGGGGTCAGGCAGAGAGAGAACACCTGCACTAGTGGGCCTCCTTCTTCTTCCTTACCCTTCTGCAAGCTACAGTACTATTCTGAATTCTGAAAGTTTTGAATGCCCTTCTGGAGTGGCATGTTTCTGTACCCAGAAATCACTAAATCTTTAAATCTTTTTGATAATTTAATACATATATATTTTGATCATATTCATCCTCATTATCATCTCTTATCTCCCTCTCTCTCCCACTGAAACCCTTCTTCTTCCTCCTTCAACTTCCACTTTTTTTTTTAAGTTTTTTTTTTAATTTTTTATTTATTTATTTGAGAGTGACAGACATAGAGAGAAAGACAGATAGAGGGAGAGAAAGAATGGGCGCGCCAGGGCTTCCAGCCTCTGCAAACGAACTCCAGACGCGTGCGCCCCCTTGTGCATCTGGCTAACGTGGGACCTGGAGAACCGAGCCTCGAACCGGGGTCCTTAGGCTTCACAGGCAAGCACTTAACCGCTAAGCCATCTCTCCAGCCCTCAACTTCCACTTTAATGTGTTTTGTTTTTTTTTTTTAAACCCACTGAGCTTAATCAGGGTTGTTTACGTGAGCTTGGGTGGGGGTTATTTCATGAAGCATGGGCAACTCGCCAGTGGCTACACTAAAGAAAGTATCTTCCTTCTTCCAGCAACCAATACCTTCCAGTGGCTCCTCACGAAGGAGTGGAGCCTCTTGTGATGGAATGTTGATGAGGCCAATCCTGTGTAGATCTCGTGCAGGTAATCACAGCCACTGTGAGTTTATGAGTATAAAGGCCAAGTCATGTCCGCAAGACAGTGTTCCACAGCACTGCTTCTCATTCTATGGCTCTAATATTGCTTTCTCTTTTTTTTTTTCTTCTTCTTCCTTTTTTTTTTGTTTAAACTTTTTGAGGTAGGGTCTCTCTCTAGCCCAGGCTTACCTAGAATTCACTATGTAGTCTTAGGCTGGCCTTGAACTCACAGAGATCCTCATACCTAAACCTCCCAACTGCTGGGATTAAAGGTGTGTGCCACCATGCCTGGCAGGGAGAGAATGGATGCACCAGGGTCTCTAGCTACAAACGAACTCCAGATGCATGTGCTACTTTGTGCATCTGGCTTTACACTGGTACTGGGAAATCAAACTGGGTTGTTAGGTTTACAGACAAGTGCCCTAACCACTGAAAAATCCCTCCAAACCTAATATTTTTTTCTGCCCCTCTTCCACAATGTTCAATGAGTCTAAGAACAGTGACATAGATAACAGCCACTTATTCTTAGCACTCTGACAAGCTTTGAGTCTCCCCAGTAAGGAAAAAGAAGCTTCTCTGACCAAAGGTGACAGCAGCACTAATCTATGAACATAAACATAAATATTTAAAGGATAATTTGATGGGAAAACATGTCCAGTTAGCAAAATAGTAGTAGGTTCCCTACTATGGCCATTGACTTCCCAGCCAAAGGCTTTAGATTAGGTTTTCTGTACCAGGTATGATATGAATTTTCTCCAGTGGAATGGGCCTCAGTTCCAATTAGAAAGCACTGGGTTACTCCACAATAGTCATGCCACTATTACACCAGTGGACACTTCTTGCCTGGCTGGTCAATAGCACAAAGGTTCTACTACTGGGAAAGACTATTGATGACTCTTCTCCCCAGCAGCCTATGTAGCACCTTCCAGCTCTGTGAAATCCAGTCAGCTGGGAAGAAGCCTCCAGCTTAGTTCTGTGTCCTGTAGTCAAAGCACATGGTATCTTCAGCAGTAGTGTCTTATCATCTGATTCTAGTGTGTAACCAAGAACAGTGACAACCTGCATTGTTTTGGGGGCCTCGATTGCCTCTGAACAGCCTAAGAAATCTCTGTATATTTTAACACTCCTCTTTCATTATCACTTATATATAAATTTATGATAAAAGAATTCAAAATTAATTTTTATTTTCTAATGAAGCAAGAAAATGATTATTCTCCTTACATTGAATAGACAACAAGGCACAAATGGCATTTCGTAATAGAGAAGTATTAAGAGCTCTTCCCACACAAGGGAACATATTTGTGTTCCTAAAGAACCCAGTGGTCAATGGGCAGGTAGATATTTCTTATTTTGTTGAAAAATAAATTTAGAGAACTTATACTTCAAAATGTCTTATAATTGGATTACTTACTATCAAACTTATGGTATCTATTACATATTCAAAAGAACTAGTTTCAACTTTATCATTTGATTTTTCTCAGTGCATCTACATAAAAACTACCCCTATAATTTCAAATGTCTACATCATACAAACCAAATAGTCTGTTGAAGAAGATGAAAGCTGAATGCTTTAAGTTCAAGACTATGGGGAACTTAGCTCATCACTCTTCCAGTAAGCAGCATCATTATGTAAGGCAACAGTTCTGAGCACATTTGCTGAACAGCCACTGCCAACTATAGCTGTCTTAGCTGTGTGTTATACTTCCTTATGCAGCGGAGTTAAACATTTCTAAGCACGAATTTACACATTCTCAGAGAGTCCCAAGAAACAAGTAACTAGGAACTAATCCCTGCTTTATATTCATGCTCTCTTCCCTTGGACAACTTTTCCTCTCCTTTGCTCGTGTACCATCTTGGGACTTTCATACATTTTTATTGACAGCATCAAGTCTAATCCACTTATATTGAACAGCAGGTGGGTTGCTTTTGTCTTGCCTTCTAGCCATCATGCTCCCACAGGCAAGGTTGTACCGTTTTGTACCAACCATTTGTTAAACTAATGAATAGCATGTGAGTCCTAAGCATTTGACAAACCTGGAATATCAATCTCTACTGCAAACTTGCAAAAAAGTAAGGTATCACCATGTTAACAAAATCAAAACTGGGTTCAGCACCACTAAGAGTTCATCGTATTCCTAGTGGGAAGCCACCAGACCTGTTTTCCACTTGTGCTCACATTTGATGTGCTGTCCTCAGAAGAGTGGCTGCATCTCCAGAAGTGACAGCCACATGCATGTGGAGTAGCAGTTAGCAGGCCTGTCAGACAAGAAGGCACACACCACAGTCCCCTTGCTCAGAAACAGTGTGATGCTGAATGATAATCTGGAAACAGACAAGACAAAACTGCTACTTCCTACTTCTTTACATAGACAGAGAGCAATTGTTTTAGTTCTTTTTTTAAAATTTTGACAAGGCTTTCCCAGTACTATTATCAGAAATTCTGACAGTCCTATTTCTTTTTAATTGTGAAAAATCTGACTTTAGTAATCATATGATTTAAAATATATAAATGGAACCATCGCAGTGGCTAATTTTTTTGTTCATTTGTTTTTTGAGGTAGGGTCTCACTCTAGCTCAGGCTGACCTAGAATTCACTATGTAGTATCAGGGTGGCCTCTAACTCACAGCAATCCTCCTACCTCTGCATCTCAAGTACTGGGATTTAAAGCCTGCACCACCATGCCTGGCTTACAGTGGCTAATTTTGACTAGAAATGATTTCTAGAGGTTGGAGAGATGGCTTAGTGGGTAAGAACACTTCCCATGTAAGCATGAGGAACTGAAGGGGCCTAAGAACACTTTAAGTTTTTGGTTTTGTATTTGCTTTTTGAGGTAGGGTCTCACAGTAACCCAGGCTGATCTGGACTTCACTATGTAGTCTCAGGGAGGCCTTGAACTCACAGCGATCCTTCTACCTCTGCCTCCCAAGTGCTGGGATTAAAGGCTGTGCCACTATGCCAGGCCCATTTGAGTTTGATTTCTCAGCACCCACATATGCAGCTACGCATGGCCATGCATGTTAGTAACCCCAGTTCTACGAGGACTAGAAATTACAGAATCAATGGAGCTCTTGAAAATGGCAAGCTCCAAATAAAAGAGAAACCCCATCTTAAGGAAACATGTAGATGACCTGTGAAGGGTGACATCAGATATTCTCCCCTGGCCTCTACACACATGTACTAGACACACACATCTGCATACACCACACACACACCACACCATATATACAACACACATGCACATGCAAAAGAATGATTTCTAACCATTTCTATACATGTATGTTGAGTACTTACAAGTCTTAACTTCAGGGACTTTGCTGGATTCACCTAGAAGATATTTTCTGTGCTACCAGAACTTACTCAAACCTTCACGTTTCTTACAGAGAGACCTTTTCTAAGTCCACAACAGGTGCAACTGTGACTGAAAGTTGCATGTAAAGATATATTTTAAAACCTCCTTAATTAAACATGTCTGAATGCCTTACACTAACAAATGCTTCATGTCTGTATTGGAATTTAATATTATTGTTTTCCCTTCAGCTTTTTTTTTTTTCAGGAGCAATTCAGGGCTACTGGTATAAGTAGAACTGAAATTTAACTGTTAAAAATAATTGTATTTTGGAAACTTAATGAATGAACATAACTCATATGCTTAGTTTTGTTACATTTTTAAGTACAGCCAAAATGAACAACTTGCACACATACACACACACACACACACACACACACACTCACACACACATACATCTATCATTATCTTTCCTCTAAGAATAGTAAAAATCTCTTTCCTTGGCTCCCCTGCATGAATGCATGGTTTGTCATTATTATTCTTCAGACAGAATTCTAAAAGTATCAACTCTTTTCATAAGCACATAACAACCAAGATGAGTAGTTTCCAACCCCAGCACCTCAAACTCAAATCGAGTACAGGAGGGGGGGGGAGGCACAAAATCTAAAAATTAAACTCAGTGCTAGACTTGAAATCTTAAAAATCATCCTCTACTTTTAGTATAGCTCTCTCAATATAGCCAAGAGTTGTGTGTATGTGTGTGTGTGTGTTTATTTCATTGATTTTTTTTTTTATTTATGTGGGCTTTTTTTTTTTTTTAATGAGAAGGGGGAAAATTCTCTACCAGAAATGATAAAAAAAAAAAAAAAAAGTCTCTCAGATGGTAAAACAGATAGCCCTAAAAGGTTTTTTTTCCCCTAACTCCATATACACACCTAAAATAACACTGGCCAGTGAATCTTGCTACAGTACTTTTAAAAGAGCGGCACTTGCAAATACAGTAGAGCAGCGATGCTGTGCTTCCCCACCTCTAATGAAGTGCAGACTAGGAAAAGTTATTCTTAGTTTAGTCTATGAAATGGGGAGGGGGATGGAAATTTCTCTCTTTGCAATTCAAAATTATTTTAAAGATAGAATATTTCTTTTCCAATGTCTTCATTAAACAGAGCTGTTAAGAATTGTCTCCCAACCATCCCCATGGAGTACAAAGCTAACCAGTATTCACCCCATATGCTCAGCTTTGAAGTGTGAAGCTGTGACCATCCCCACTAGACTCTTACACCACCATCAAAGCCATCTCATTACGCCCAGTGCTGAGAGCTAAAGCGCGGGGCCATACCCGCTCCAACACAAACACTGCATTAACAAAGCAACCGCAATATTCCTCCCCCACATGGCTAGGACTTTAAGAAATTTTTACCATATGTACACATGCATGAGATACAAAAATTTATTGTGCTAGAACATCATTGAGAAGTACATTAAACATGCTGGCTAGAACTGGATGTTATTCTAAGGGACTGGAAAGAAATAAAATGCAGCTGATTTTATGATGAAAGAGCAGAAACATTAGGCTGAAAAATGAGATAAAGTGCAATTCCTAAATTGCATTTCGACTGACACATTCTGTTGCCTGTTCTTTCTTGAGGAAGCAGAGAATAACTTGAGGGGGAAAACTGAACTTTATTGCCCATCACTGGGTGCTACCATATACTCTGTCATGATTCACTTCAAAAGTACAAGTAAACTTACAGTGATAGGACAATAAGGGCATCTATGACTCAAAATGAACAGGCCTTACTATGAGAAACGACTTACATTTGCATCTCCAAGTTGTCTTTATTTTTGGCATGGCAGTAGAAATTAAAATGTAAAGAAAAATGTGTCATCTATTATGGAAATTATGTCAGAATAAGCACTTGATTGATTTTCATGTAAAAACAATTGTTAGGTCCAAGCATTTTTAAATGTTTGGACCAAACAAATTTATTCCTTTGTATGTGTTATACAGAGATACCTACGTTTGTGTAAAAAGATGATTCAAGCAAGACACTCCAGGTTCAGTAACAGGCTCCATAACAAAAAAATAAGATTGAAGCTGGGCGTGGTGGCACACGCCTTTAATTCCAACACTCAGGAGGCAGACGTAGGAAGATCGCCATGAGTTCGAGGCCACCCTGAGATTACATAGAGAATTACAGGTCATCCTCAGCTCGAGTGAGACCCTACTTCAAACATATATACATATACATATATACATATACATACATACATACATACATATATATATATATATATATATATATATATATATATATATCTTGCCTCCAACAAAAGCCTATATCTATTATAAATATTCACAGACTTCATCTCTTGTTGTTTTCCCTACACAATACAGTATAACAACTAGTATAACAACTATTTCTGTTGTATCAAGTACTGTAAGTAATTTAAAGGTGATTTAAAGTGAATAGGAGGAGGTACATAGGTTGAATGCATATGCCCATGCCATGTTGTATAAGGGAACTGAACACACACAGAATATTATCTAAAGGGGTCCTGAAAGGAAACTCCTGTGGCTAGTAATAGACAACCATGTATAAATACTACATAAAATCATAGGAAGCTGGGTGTGGAGGCTCATGCCTTTAATCCCAGCACTTTGGAGGCTGACGTAGGAGGATCACTGTGAGTTGGAGGCCACCCTGAGAATCCATAGTGAATTCCAGGTCAGCCTGGGTTAAAGTGAGACCCTACCTTGAAAACAATGACAAAAAAAAAAAAAAAAACTCAGAGGAAAATTCTGGATTAGAGTATGGTACCATAACTTAGCAGGAGGTAATTCAGAAAACTGAGAATGACAGCAGTGATCAGAGATAAATTTTAACTTTACTTCTAATGCTCCAAATTTTGAAAAAGGATTAAGAAAAAAATTGAGGCAAGATATAATAACTAAAGGATCCTTGGTCCTACTGCTATCTTGACATAAAACTATGTTTTTTTTTAAACTATGTTTAATGTTTTCTTATTTCTAGATCTATTTTCCAGCAATAGAATGGGAAAAAAATAAATCCATCTTTTACCTTAATTATAAAAATAGGACTGAGAAGATGGCTCAGTGGTCAAGCACTTACTACACAACGATGAGTGTCTGAGCTCACATCCTCAGACCCCACATAAAAAGACAGAAGCTGTAGCAGGCATCTGTAATCTCAGCACAAAGGTAGACACAGAAGAAGCGTCCAGACACCAGCTAACCGAGTGAACATAGCAGTGAACAGCAAGAGACACTGCCTCGAACAAGGTGGAAGGTGGTGATGGACATCAGAGGTTATCCTATCACAAGTGCACTGTGGCATGGGCACACCTGTACTCACATATGTGAACACATATGTACACAATAAATAAATAAAATAAACAAACAAGCAAACAGAAGAATGACATACCTCCAAATTCCTACAACCTGTATGCTTTCACAGAGATTTAAATATGGTATCCAGTAGAATGACTTTGTTATATCAGTATATATATGCAAATATATATGATATGTGACATGCGCATGTGTGTGGTATCCTATAACCCACAAAGCTTATTATTTATTTGTACAGTGTATGCTTATATATTTACCGCTTTGTGCAGACATAGTATTATTCATTTGAAGAATGATACTTTCCTGAGTGACCTGACATATTTAACGTATACCAGTAAGTTATTATTGTAACTAATTGTAATTCGCCCTTTGGTGTGTTCTGATTGTTTTGTGTACCTATTTCATGGCCCCAGCTTTGTTAGGGGAAGTCACTCTATCACACTTCTGTGATAGTTACAATAGTTTTTACTATGAGAAATGGAAACACCATGTACTCTAATATATTCAGAAGTTCACAAGCATTTTCCACTTAGCCTCACAATATTTCTTTAAGATAAGTACTGAATATCATTTAGCAAGTAAAGAGCTGATGGAGAAGCTGTTTGCTACAAAATCTACAGCAAACTTCAATGGCACAGAACTTAGACTTTTAGAGCTGAAAGTACTACAGATCTTCATCTCAAGTGATTCTCTGACATCTATTCATGAAACCTTTTTCAAAAGGCAGCTTATTTTGAATCTTGGTGTACAAACTAGAGAAGAAGGATCTGCTATCTTTTTGATGGGAAGAAAAAGCCCCAAGTCCAACTGCTCCACAGTGTGGGTATTTCAATAAAAACCACACAGGGGAGATGGCTTAGCATAAAGGTGCTTGCTTGCTGAGTGGAGAGATGTCTTAGAGGTCCAATTCCCCAGTACCCACATAAGCCAGATGCACAAGGTGGCACATGCATCTGGAGTTCATTTGCAGTGGTTAGAGACTCTGGTGTGCCCATTCTCTCTCTGTCTCAAGTAAATAAATATTTTTTAAAAGGTGATTGTTTAACAGTTAAGGTGTTTGCCTGCAAAGCCATAGGACCTCAGTTCGAGTCCCCAGGACCCACATAAGGCAGCTGCACAAGGTGGCGCATGTATCTGGAGTTCATTTGCAGTGGCTGAAGGCCCTAGTGCACCCATTCCTATTCTCTCTCTCAAATAAATTAACTAATTAAATTAGATAATTTTTTAAAAGATGATTGCTAGCAAAGCCTACCAGCCCCAGATTCAGTTCCCCAGTTTCCATGTGAATCCAGATTCAAAATGTGGTGCATGCATCTGTAGTTGTTTGTAGTGGCAAGAGGCCCTGGTAAGTCTATTCTCATTTGTTCAGTCTCATTCTCTCTCTCCCTCTCTCTTTCTCTCTCCCTTCATCTCTCTCAAACAAAATAAAGTGTTAAAAATAAAATAAATCTGATTCACTAAAAAAAAAATTTTAAAAAGCCAATCCAGGGATGTGTTAGCAAGCTGGTCACAGCTATGATTCTGTTGAAAATAGGCCTCAGAATTATCCATCTTGGAGATAAATGAAGTGTACTGTCCCTGATCTCCCCACACACACACTGGCCAAAGTTTGCCCAGTAGAGTGTTAACTTACTGGCCCTTCAATTTGTAGTAAAACCCAAATTGGAGAAGAGAGTGGAGCTACTTCAAGTACAGTTGGGTTTACCCATAACTGTTTATTATTTTTTAGTAAAATGAAATGGTTTTAATGATTTCAGGAAGCTGCAGAATATCTAACGAATGCCTCTTGATACATCTGCAGCATTAGTTCTGTATATGCTCCTCTCTGGGCTTCAGTTTTTGCAAAGACCTTAATCAAATTTGCTCCCTCAGCAGCCTGCTGTTTGGCCTCCCGGGCTGACTGGCCATCTGGATAGAGCATGTGATACAGCTGGATCAAGCTGG
This sequence comes from Jaculus jaculus, assembly GCF_020740685.1. Classification (NCBI taxonomy): domain Eukaryota; kingdom Metazoa; phylum Chordata; class Mammalia; order Rodentia; family Dipodidae; genus Jaculus; species Jaculus jaculus. The sequence goes on along the minus strand of NC_059105.1, from coordinate 40,522,893 downwards.
TAGCATCATCGATTAAATCTCCCTGAGTCTGGTCAACAAGCAAGCCATCAATCATCTTCTTATTTACAAAATACCAAGCCATTCCACCAAAGTGTCTTGTTGAGCCTAAGAGGTTGTACTTCCCATGTCTGTCTATATCTTCATGGGTCTCATGATGAAGCTTGATATAATCAGCAGAATCTGGCTCAAACTGGGCAACACAAAGATTGAGGACGTCAACCTGCCGATCCCTGCTATACATGGTATTAAGGATCTCTTCCTTGAAAATTACTGGTGTCAAACTCTACAACCTTTCACAGAGAAAGAAATACAAATGGCAGACACACATTGAAGAAAATGTTCATCACCCCTAATCATCAGGGAAATGCAAATTAAAACAACTGTGAGATTCTACCTTACCCCAGTAAGGATAGCAAACATCAAAAAAATCAAATAAAAACGAATGCTGGTGAGGATGTGGAGAAATAGGAACCCTGATCCACTGTTGGTGGGAATGTAAGATGGCACAACCACTTTGGAAAGCAATATGGAGACCCAGTTATTTCCTTACTGGGCATGTACCCTAAAACCTTTAAACCACAGTCCAGAGAGATTTGCTCAACCATGTTTATAGTGGCTCAATTCGTAATAGCTAAGAGCTGGAGTCAACCCAGATGTCATCACTAGAAGAATGGATAACTAAGATGTGGTATATCTACACAATGGAATTATACACAGCAGTAAGAAAAAATGACACAATAAAATTTGAAGAAAAATGGTTGAACCTGGAACAGATCATTCTCAGTGAATTTACCCAATCACAGAAAGATAATCGCCGCATAGTCTCACTCATCTACAGCACCTAACCTGAATCTGCCCAAGAAGTCAACATACCCAGCAAGCATCTCAAGGACTAGACAACAGGATGGGTGGGGAGGGAGGAGAAGGAAAGGGTTAGGGTGGGGGACACAAATCTAGACCCAAATGGCAAATAAAATAAATAAATAAATAAAATTCTATATCTTAAAAGGCAGACCAAATGGTTGAACCTTCACCAGTCCCTTTGAGGGAAAACCTGAACCACAAGGCCCTGGAGAGGATACGATGAAGACTGACCTTAATCTCCTACAGCTTCTCTCTCTCTCTCTCTCTCTCTCTCTCTCTCTCTCTCTCTCTCTCTCTCTTCTCTCTTCTCTCTTCTCTCTTCTCTCTTCTCTCTAACTCCTTTATATTAGTTATCTTTTCCTTCCTCCTCTGCGGCGAACCCCCTGACCAGCAGGAGAAGAACGACCAGCAAACGAAGATCCTTCTTGATCACACTTTATTGGAGAGCCTCTTGGTTAACAGGAAAGCTGATGGCGAGGGGCAAGGGGTGCAGGAGTGTAGCTGCTTTTATAGGGCAGAATACTATGGGGCGCCTGCTGATTGGCTGCCATAGGCTTACCCACCCAAACAGGAGCCACGGGATAGGCTCAGGACAAGGTGCTGCCCAAATAAGGAATTGTTTACCTCAAGACTGGCAGGAAGCCAGCGCCATTTTGTAATGGCGTCTGCATTGGCTCCCTACAGATCCCCCTTTTTTATTAACTTATGGCATAGCTCAGAAAAATAGCCATCTTCCCGATCAGGTCCGCACCTCATGATGTGTTGACCGATCAAGGGAAGAAGTTCAACCTCCCCTTCCTCAGTGCAATGGGACAGATCCCCTGAGAGTGCAAAGGCGGCGGTCAAATGAAAGCTACCAGATCCCTGCCCATCCTCGTGCAATGGGTACTCTGAGACCTTGAGGGTGCAAGGGCCAGGGGAGCTATTTGCCTTTTAAAGCTGACAGCCAAATTTGGGGGGAGGAACCACTTTCCAAGGCAGCGAGCGCTTGAGAAATGACCATCTTGTCTCTCTTGGTCTGGGTTCGCAGGCAGCAAATCAACCAGAGGCAAAGTACGCATCCTCCCAGGCAGCACACTAGGAACATTCCCACTCCTACCCCTTCCTTAAAATGACAGATAGCAGGAAGCATTGGTGTAATTACTAAAAGAGAAGTTACTAAGAACGAACAGAAACGGTGGATGAACACACACCGGCGCAGGGGCAAAGGAAGTATTCCTCCCACAGCCATGTCCAATGTCATTAACACCCTCTTCCACTTGATTCTCCATATGGAGGGTCCTGGACACATTATTGTAAGCTACAAGTCCTCCTTGTAACAGTACAAAGGGTGTAAAGTCCGTGCAGCTGCCATTTGTCCCACATAAAATCCACTTTGAAAATGGAGTTGTAAAGAAGCGAGGGAAGACCGTGGCAGAATGGAGCACCGGCATAGGTTTGGGAAAGGTTGACAGAATACCCCAACGTGGCTCTCCTTCAATGGATTCCAGGCACAGGAGGAAGATTATCCACAAGACCTTCATCACCTCCGCCCTGATGGACATCACTGTCTCCTGGACCCTCCTCCGGAGATCGCTTGACTGTCCTCACCATCCGGGCTGGAACCCAATGAGGGGAATCCTGTTCCTGTGGAAAAACACAAACAGCTCCCCTGGATCTTATTATAACAAGATCCGGTCCTTTCCATTTATTATCTAAGACATCCTTCCACATCACCATCTCACTGGATGATTGAATCACATGTTGACTGTGCCTGTCAGCTGCAGATTTATTATTATTATCCAAGATTAAAAAATTAAGGGTAAAAAGGGCTAAAGACACTCTTTCCTTGGGAGTTGCATTTTCTGCTATACCCCCTTTTTGTTTAAATAAAAGAGCTTTTAGACTTTTATTGGCTCTTTCTACTATACCTTGACCTTGTGGGTTGTAAGGAAGGCCAGTGGTATGAGCAACCTGCATTTGGGCACAGAAGGCTTGAAAGCCACCAGATGAGTACGCTGGGCCATTATCAGTTTTTAGGCGGTGTGGCTTTCCCCAAGCAGCCCAGGCCTCTAGGCAGTGAGTTTTGACATGAGAGACCTTCTCACCTGCCAATGGTGAGGCAAAAATAATACCTGAGCATGTGTCCACTGAGACATGTAGGTATTTTACTTTCCCAAACTCTGGAAGATGTGTTACATCCATTTGCCAAAGGTCTCCAGGACGTAGGCCCCGAGGGTTAACACCCACATGTGGGGAGGGTAGAAAGGTGACACAAGACTGACAAGATTTTACAATGTCTCGTGCTTCATTTCTAGAAATAGAAAATTTTTTTCTCAAGGTGTTTGTAGGAACATGATATAGTCTATGGAATTCAGTAGCTGAAGCTTTTGTATCTTCCAGAGAAATCATGGCGAGCCTAGTGGCCAGGTCCACGAGGTCATTAGCCTGTGATAAGGGGCCAGGCAGCAACGAATGCACCCGAATATGAGTTACATAAAAAGGGCAAGTTCGCTGCACTAAGTTGTAAAAGAATATTAGACACTATACTAGCAGAGCGAACCGAAGCGGCAATCTCTAGGCCAGCAACCGCATTAGCTACATATAGGGAATCCGTGAACAAGTTAAAAGAAGTAGAGAATGTCCGAAAGACCTCCAAAACAATTAGGCATTCAACAATTTGTGGGGAATCAGGTCTAAACATTCTTACAATAGGCTCCGAGCCCTGTACCAAGTAGGCCCCACGACCAGACTTTGAACCATCAGTAAAGATGGCAGGGGCTGATGTAATAGGCTCTTGAGCAGTGATTTTAGGAAAATACACCAAATTATTTTCAACAAAAGACAAAATAGGGCTCTTTGGATAATGATTATCTATGACATTTGGGAAAGCGCACATGAGAATGCTCCAGTCATCCACAGTGCCAGACAAGACCTCTACTTGTTCCTTAGTATAAGGAATGATAAGTTTGTCAGGCAACTTTGTAAAGTGTATTAATCAATATTTAAGCCCCAAACAAGCCTGTCGGGCTACCAGCTGTGGAAAATATTGGAGTGCGGGCTCCCAAGGAGTTTTTTTCCTTTTTTTTTTTTTTTTCTTTTCTTCTTTCTCTTGAAGCCATAATAGAAGCCCCTCCTAGCGGAAGCCAGCTGCGACCAGGTTTTTGTTTTAATGAAGCGGCATGTGTCCCCAGGGGAGTTATGGGGTGGGGGTGCAGAAGGCTCTATCGACTGTAAAGGACCACACCCTTGGCCTTTAGGCCCCTTTGTTAGCAGAGGGCGCCTAGGCGGGGACCTATATTGTTCCCTTTTGTAACAGGCGGTGGCCTCCTTTAGTCCTTCCTCTTCCCCTTTAAATAATTCTTCTTCTTCCTCCTCTGTAGAATCGGAGCTAGCCTCCTCATCTGTGTTAAGTACATTTAAATGTGTAAGCTCCTTAATGGGAGGATAGAGCCTGTTAAAGGCTCCTTTTTCCCCCTCGGGGGGGGGGGGGCAATTATAGATTTTACCTGTTTCTCTGAGCTCATCTTGTAAACCTTTTTCTTTGTTTAATCCCTTCTTTTTTATTTTTTTTTCTTTTTCTAGGCCTAGTTTTTGACTCCCCCTTTGAATCTGACTCAGAAAGGCTATCCTGATGTCTTGCGAGAATTTCTCGTCCCCTTCTAATAAGTTCCATGTGGTTTTCTTGAGAATTGCCCATGTTGCGCTCACAGCAAAAGATAAGGACAATAAACCACACAGGAATGAAAATAAGAAGGATCAGGTAGGGATCTAAGTGAAAAAACATTATGACTGGGGATGACTTACGGACGTCTTCCTTACCGACGTCTTCCTCTCCGTGTGTCAAGTTCTGGATCCTCTTCAGCCCCTCGCCCGGTGACCACAAAGCACCCGGCGTCCCGGGTTTCGGCACCACTTTGCGGCGAACCCCCTGACCAACAGGAGAAGAACGACCAGCAAACGAAGATCCTTCTTGATCACACTTTATTGGAGAGCCTCTTGGTTAACAGGAAAGCTGATGGCGAGGGGCAAGGGGTGCAGGAGTGTAGCTGCTTTTATAGGGCAGAATACTATGGGGCGCCTGCTGATTGGCTGCCATAGGCTTACCCACCCAAACAGGAGCCACGGGATAGGCTCAGGACAAGGTGCTGCCCAAATAAGGAATTGTTTACCTCAAGACTGGCAGGAAGCTAGCGCCATTTTGTAATGGCGTCTGCATTAGCCCCCTGCAGTGGAATTGTTTACTTAAAGACTGGCAGGAAGCCAGCGCCATTTTGTAATGGCGTCTGCATTGGCTCCCTACACTCCTCTAAGTGGGCACTGACCTGTATGTCCCAGTACCAGCAGGTGGCTATCATCCACAATGAGCTTTAGATCAGAGAGACCTACAAGGTTTCCTAAACCAAAGACAGATTTCTGTCAGAGTACTTGATGATCCACCAAAGGTTAGTGGTAAGACCCTACTGCTGAAGACACCATAAACGGTTGACATGTAAAATGGAATGGCATGGCTGGAAGCTGGAAGAGAGTCAGTCCTCACACAGTCAGCGTATCTAGTGCCAGAAGGTGCTACATGGGCGACTGGGGGAAAATGACCAATATCTGTCCAAGCAACTCATAGTCTAACCTACTTAGCAGCAAACAACCTGTTGTGATGCTCACACAAGTGTAATAGTGGTGCACAGCCATGGTGGGAAACCAACTGCTCTTAACTGATCTGCTCAGTGGAACATGACCCATAGCTAGAGCTGGGAAACAAGTCAGAACCATATCCAAACATGAGCCTGCTCTCCCTTACCAAGCTACTGCCAATTGTGGGCTACAAGAGGGCCTATACCTATTAAATTCTCTATAAAAAGAAATAAGGGTTATCCCATTTGTCTGGTGCTAACTTTACTTTCCATTGGAGAATATGATTCTCTTCTTCAGACAGATGCAGATCCTAAGGAGAGAACCACCCCATCATACCTCAAAAGGGCCCCAGCTGAAACTAAGAATAATTGACGAAACAAGCAAGGGTACTGTTTTCTTGGTGAACTAGATACCCACACAAGGGTGAAGGAGATCAACACAGAGAATAATCAACTCAACCAAATCAGATATCCAGAGACACTGTGGCTCCCAACACCTCATCACTGAAGCAGACCCAAAATAAACCCAACATGACTCAGGAAAATTTTGCGGAACAGGGGGTGGAAAGAATGTCAGAGCCACACGTTGGGTCATGATACGCAGAGACATTTCTCCTACCCATAACTGTGGGCTAACTCCACAATGCATGACCTATATACCTCAACAAGGAGGGGCCAGGGGGAGGGGGTAGGACATGGACGAGCCTAACAATGTTACCAACTTGACTGTATTCCATATATATATATCTCAGTAAGAACCATATCAGAACTCAGCATTTCTGACCAACGATTATGGAAAGCATGGCTACAAGAGTAGAAGACAGCTGATTACATTCCACCTGCAATTAAAAACCAGACCATGGCAAATTCTGGGGCTCAGTTCTTTCTCCTGCCTATTCAGTTTGGAGCCCTAGCCCATGGATTTGTGTCACCCACAGTTAGAGTAGATCTTCTAACCTCACTTAACCTAATCTAGAAACTCCCTCCCAAACATTCCCAGAGATTTGTCTCCTAGGTGATTCTAGATCCAATCAAGTTTAAAATTGAGATTAACCATTACAAATCCATCCCTTGTCAACTTGACATCAAAACATATCACTTTTAAACCATAATCTTCCACTTTTGCCCAAAAGCTCATGGTATAAAATGAATTCACTCAAACTTCAAAAGTACCCTTCATCTGTAGCAGTCTTATTAGACAATTCCTCAGCTGAGAGCACCTTAAAAAAAAAATAATGAGCAAGTTACGTACTCCCAATATACAATGGAATAGAATTAACATTCCCACTCCAATAGGAAGGAATAGACAGGGCCAGGAAAGATTAGACCAAAGCAAAACTTAGTCACAGCAGGGCAAGCACCAAGTCCTGCAGCTCCATGCTCAGCATCTGGGGGCTCCTGACAGAAGCATCTGGGCTCTAAAGGACTGGGTAATGCCTCCACTCCAGCTGCACAGCCTGTAGTACACATATGCTCTCTCTTGGACCAGCCCCCCAACAACTGTGGGGTCTTTATTACAACTCAGGCTTCACCTTCGCAGCTTCACAAAGTGGCCTCTCTGGGGCTCCTTGTTAGGATTCTGACTCTGCCATGCATTGTCTGGCTTTAGCAGATATCTGGAATTATGACAAAAAAAGACTCCATGACCCCTTCAATCCTCCATCTTTTATGCTTGTAAAAATGCGAGCTGGAGAGATGGCTTAGCAGTTGAGCGCTTGCCTGTGAAGCCTAAGGACCCCAGTTCTAGGCTCCATTCCCAAGGACCCACGTGAGCCAGATGCACAAGGTGGTGCATGCATCTGAAGCTCATTTGCAGTGGCTGGAGGCCCTGGCATGCCCATTCTTTGTCTCTCTCTCTCTCTCTCTCTCTCTCACTCTCTCTCTCTCTCTCTCTCCCTCCCTCCCTCCCTCCTTCTCTCTGTCACTCTCAAATAAATAAAAAAAAAATGAGCACCATGGGCTGGAGAGATTGCTTAGTGGTTAAGGTGCTTGCCTTCAAAGCCTTAGGACTCAGGTTTGATTCCTCAGTACCCAAGTAATCCAGATGCACAAAGTGGTGCATGTGTCTGGAGCTCACTTGCAGTGACTTGAGACACTGGCATGCCTATTCTCTCTCTCTCTCTCTACTAATACAAAATAAAATGATTCTCTATGAATAATATTTGCACATATATAATCACTAAATATTAAAATACTAATTCAAATTTTAACATAATTATAATAAGATGGGGAAGGGCCAGGGAGATTGTGGGGGGAGGGGGAGTAAAGGATGATATAAAAGGAAACTAAATTATCATCTTCTGCATTGAGATGTTCATAGAAAATGTATTGCAGAAGTTACCCTCTTGTTGCTGGGACAAAACACCTGCGCAGAAGCAACTTATGAGAGGAAAGGGTTTGTATATGGCTTACAGTTTTGAGGGAAGTTTCATCGTAGCCTGGAAAGCATGACACAAGCAGGAAACTGGCTCAACATCATCACATCTCAGTTGCAGTGAGGAAGCAGTAAGAGTGAATGAGCTAGTACAGTCAAGGGGAATAGACTATAAAATCCCAAGGCCCATCCTAGGGACACACTTTCCCCAGTCAGGTTCCACCAGCAGAGATCAAGCATGAGGTTTAATCTCAAATGCTTAAAGCTGTGGGAGGCAATTTACATTCAAACTACCACATGCATAAAACTGAAAAACCAAGAAGAATTATTATAAGCATGCTATTTACATATCTGGAATCAAATGAATAATAACGTAGAAGAGTTGAACATTTGAGGTTCTGAAAGTAGGAAACTGAAGTGTAGGCATGATGGAGTGTAGAGGGTGAGAAGGTACTTATTTTTGGCTTCTGGCCACATGTTTCATTTTTATATGAATAGAAAACAGGAGAGAGAGAAGAAAGGAAAGGTAGAGAAAAAGTAATGAGAGAAAAATGTTTAGAGAAACAATCAAGATAAAAATGAGACATAGCCTAATATATTGAAAAAAGTCTAAGTTTTTAGTAGCTAATAAACAGATTATATCTTATCTCTCAATCTCTAAACTACAAGTCACAAAGCCAAATGATAACATGCAAAATAATGTATTCTTTCTCCCCAAATTCCCATTCATTTATATATATATATGTATGTATATATATATATATATATATATATATATATATATATATATATATATATATATATATATATATATATATATTTTTGGTTTTTCAAGGTAGGGTCTCACTCTAGCCCAGGCTGACCTGGAATTCACTACATAATCTTAGGGTGGCCACAAACTCACAGCGATCCTCTTACCTTTATCTCCCAAGTGCTGGGATTAAAGGTATGTACCTCCATACCCAGCTGTTTATAATTTTTAAGTGACATTACTATGATACCACTGTTTTGTTCCGCAGCCTCAAAATTCAAGTGGAGTCTACTTTTATTTTCTATTATCTCTGGCCATTATCAGTTTCTTAACTTGGTCTACTTGTTTTTCTATTCTCTGGCATCCATATAATCTTTCTGCATCCAAAGGCAACTGTACCATTTTCTTGCTTAAACTAAGTACTGGCCAGCCATAATGAAGTCGTTTGGATGTCTTCAAGATCAGGATACTCTCACATCTGCATTGCTTTTCTCTTTATTCTAAAAGTTCTCCAATTAAATTTATATGCAAGCCAGGCATGGTGGTATATGCCCTTAATCCCAGCACTTGGGAAGCAGACATAGGAGGACAGTTGTGAGTTTGAGGTCAGCCCAGAACTACAGAGTGAGTTCCAGGTCAGTCTGCACTACAGTGAGACCCTACCTCAGAAAAAAAAAAGATAAAATAATTATATGCAAAATTATGGGTGCATTTCTCTTATGCATTCACAAAAGCACATGTACAAAAAAATTTACAAATAACACGCAGATCATTTATAAATTCCCTGAACACCAATTCTGGAAGATTCTCTTCCTTGAGATATAAGTAAACTCACAGCTGGTAACAATAGGTATGAATTTTTGCATGCAAAGCACACAAGAATTATATATATTAATTTGTTTATGTCCTACATATCCCTTTGTCCCAAAGAAGTTAAGTGAATTATCTGAAACTTGGTTACCCTGGAAAGGGGTCAGCTTACTGAAAAACACCCTTTTACTGTTCTAAATCTGCAGGATCCTAGAATGTGAATGCCTCTGCCTCATAAGAATGCCTAAGCATGCTGTTACCCCCCCCCCCCCAAAAAAAAGGCTTTAAAAAATTGGATGATATTAGATGAACAGCTGTGTAGAAAGGAGAATGTAAAAATAAAAACTGCATGTTGGAGCATCAAAATAGTAACCATGTACAGTATATGACTGTTTTTAATCAGATGAAGATTGAAGCTATTACATTTCAAATCAAATGTTATAAATTAGTTCAAGAATGCAGCTGAGCTCTCATTTAATTAGAAATGTCCATGTTTAAATCATGAGGTACAGTAGCTGCCAATGAAGCAAAAGGGCAAGGGAAGGGAGAAATGTTGTATCCAGACCCTCTGGTTCTCAACTGTCTCCTACACAGGAGGAACATCTGGGGTAGACTAGTCCTGATGTCAGGAAGAACTTTGTGTACTAGCTAATTTCAGAGTTAATGTAATTGTCCATAATTGTTTTGAAGACAATTAAAGTCATTATTATGGTCTGGACATTTCTGAACTCTTCATTTTTGTGTGAAACATATTCTCCTCCATGTTGAATGTTAACTCTTCCATGGATCAAAAACAAAGTAAATCTAGGCCGGGCATGCTGGTTTAATCCCAGCACTTGGGAGACAGAGGTAGGAGGATCTCCATGAATTTGAGGCCAGCCTGAGACTACAGAGTGAATTCCAGGTCAGCCTGGGCTAGAGTGAGACCCTACCTCAAAAAACCAAAAATAAATAAATAAATAAGTAAAGTAAATCTAGGACCTAGATTTCCTTGGGGAAATAACCCCTTGTCTGTCAAGTCACATTCAAATGTACCAAAAGCAGTGAGGCAACTCCCTTGGAAGCAAGTCTCATTTCCTACTTCTAGTGCTTGGTGTAGCTCAGCTTAAATCCAAATCTACATTCCAAACATTAGACAATTCACTATTAAAGAAAAATGAGGCAACATAATAGAAGGATTTTTGAGGTCATATGGGGAAGAATGCAATTATTCTTAGGCAGACTTTTCCCCAAAGATTATAAGCCTCTGCATTTTGTAATTAATGATGGTCCAGCTAGACAGTCCAGTCAAAAAGTCTTTTTTTTTCTTCCAATTTGCCTCATTCAAAAACACCTCAAGTGACATAGCTCAAATTTTCCAAATTAAACTTATCCCTGGGGTGGAAATCATGCATGTGACAGATTGGCTCCACAGGAGATCTTAAGAGAGACTTTTGCAAAGGGAAAGAAGAAAAAAAAATCGAAGAAAAGAGGGTAAGAGTTAACATTTAAGTGGTTTTCAACCTCATCATTACCTCTACTCAAGAAAATAGGACACAGCTGGGCCAAGCATGCTATCACCCTCCTTCGAAGAGTCCAAGGAACGAATTAGAAACTGCTGTTTCCTCACGTTTTGTTGTGAGTTTATAAGGGACAAAATCATTAGTGATTATTTTTTTGACACTTCCTTCAGCATTTAGAGTTCCATAATGCCATTGCACAGAAAGTGGAAGGATGAGCGACAAAAACATGGTGACCACTGCGAACTCCAACGTCCAGTGTTGGTACAATTCCTCAAGATCAATTCTGTATTGTGTCCACTAAGGAAGAAGAACCGGTCTTTCTCTTACTTCTGGCCACCATGCCACACTCTTCCACTCCAACACCAAAGACAGGGTAAATGGGGACCAGGTCTATTGCTCTTAGGCAAGGGTGGACTCCCTTTTGAACCTCCATAATGATAGTCTGGAAAGTCTCCACACTGGCAGCCAGAACAGAACTACCTAAAAATGTAAAATTGTGAAAAAAAATCACTCAACTTTCAGTTGTATCTTTAAAAAAGTACAAACTATTTCCAACAGTCTATAATCTATGCAGGTGATTTTTTTCATCCAAAATAATGAAAAAGATTCAACATTTCCTCTCACCCCACCTCCTCATAGAACATAAGAGTCACATTTCTTCTAGATTTTCCTTCCTAATGTGAAGGAAGTATGCAATGTTTATTGGACTTAGACAATTTTTTTACAACTGGCTACTTTCAATTTTTTCAACTTTTCCCAATTACTCTTCTATAATTACTTGTTATTTTCAGAATGATTTATGACTAATAACATTAAAGTATTTAAACTTCACAGAAACTTAAAAGCATAAATATTCAGTTTTGCACATATACAGGACACAGATATTTCATTTAATTATGACACATAAATATATTTTACTGACCACTAAGAGTTTTATGTTACTACTAATCCACTAATAGTATCAAGTGATCATTTTAGCAATTGAAATAAAAGCAGAGTTCACATTTCAGTCCTATGTTTGCTAGAAGTTATCTTTCAGGACATCAGTCTCCAAAGAAACATGCCTTTTTCCAAACTGAAAACAAACTTATTTCAAAATATTTTTGATCCTTTATCAAGTACCGATATATGTTTTCCTTTACATAATTGTGACTCTTCAAATTTAAGTTGTCCTACCAAACTTCACCATATCCTTATGGACAAGGAGCCCATTTCCTTTCAACCTATAGCCCAATTCAAGATTCCATGCTCCCTTCCCAAAGCACAACTGCCTCCCATGTTTCATTCCATGCTGATGTATCAGCCAAGACAAGATGAGCTTCAGCATGCACTTCAACTAAACGTGGCCTTCTTAACCACAAAGGCAGGTGATTCACCTTCCACAAAAGACCCCAAAGTTCACTGTAAGAAACAAGAAACAATGAATGTTTCAAATGTATGTGTTCAAAGAAATGGTGAGATGATCTGTTTACACAGAGCATCAATCATTAAAGAATATTCCACTTTACCTAAAGTCTGCCATTCACTAAGAAGGCTTCTTATAAAGACAGAAATTTAACTCTTACCCGGGTTACCAATAGAAGCCACTATTGTAATAACTGATCTGTTATATGCTTGGTCAGAAAAGATATTGAGCACTGATACTTCAGGATGTTTTCCCCCTATAAAGGAAACACCACAAAAGAATAAGAATTCTTTTATGTGATGAAAATTAATACTTAATTTCTTCTGATAGGATTAAACTTAATTTGGCAGAGAAATTCTTGGATGTGACCTTAGAAAGTGACACTAGCTAAACATGAAATTCATATGCAGTAATTTCCACTTCCTATATTGTAGCATTATATAACTAGATGGCTCAGCTTAGACCTAAGTATTAGATTCTAAAAGAGATTTTCCCATGGACTTGTATGAAATTTTTCAAAGTTCTCTTAACTCAGTCTAATATGGACACCCTTTGTTCAAAGAACAAATTTTATCATTCTAAGCTGAGTATAATGGTACATACCTGTAGTCCTGCCACTTGGAAAGCTGAGGCAGGAGGATGATGAGTGTAAAGCCAATCTGGCCTACACAGCAGATCCTGTCTCAAAGGAAAAAAAAAAAGGCAGACGTGGTGGCGCATGCCTAATTCCAGAACTCGGTAAGCAGAGGTAGGAGGATCACAGTGAGTTCGAGGCCACCCTGAGACTCCAGAGTGAATTCCAGGTCAGCCTGGGCTACAGTGAGACCCTACCTTGAAAAGCCAAAAAAAAAAAAAAAAAAAAAATGAAGAAGAAGAAAGAAAAAAGAACAGAAAAACAACAAAAAATTGTATCACTGTGCATTTTGTGCTCTTTCCTTCCATAAACCAGAAATCAAGCTGTCTGAAACAAGGTCTTGAAATTTAGAGAAACAAGGAAAGGGCAATTAGTGTCTAGCACAAAGGTTTGTGGTAAGAGTGCACCTGTCCATTAGAAACTGTTTCTACTCCACCATCTCCTGTTGGGGCCACCAACAGTCTTCAGATGTTAACGACTTCCAGCTTTGGTAGCTTATGACTCACTTGAATGTATAACCTGGAGGAGAAAGCCGCCATACATAAACTCCAAGTTATTTTTGAAGTTTACTAGCATGGTCCAGCCTCCTTAAAAGTCCCCCTGAAGCCTACAAAAGCAAATTCAAAGTGAAGGACAAAAGTTTTCAGGCGGTAATTAAAAACCTTTAGCTATGCTATTATACATCACCCCTCTCTCCCCTGGCAGCTTAACAGCTAATCTTTTCAGAGCAAAAGCAAAAGTAGTTTCACCCAGTTCTACAGAATTCAGAGGAGCCCTACACTATTAATGTGAGAAGATAAACATGTCATTGATTCACAGTCAAATGAGCATCTATAGACATCTATAGAGTCCTACCCTCATATAGGTCTGAAATTTATGACTCAGTTCTTATAATGAAGACCCATTAGGCCATTCACATGTGCTCACTCTGCTTAATTAGAAAAAAATGAGGTTTATGTAGTTTTATTCCACCCACTCAAACATAAACGCCTTTAAAGTATTTATAAAACAGGTTCACTTTGTTAACTATTGCTACCTTCCCTGCATCTTTAAAATTATAAAAGATGAAACACGAATAAGAGCATGTGACCTCCTATTTTATCTAGTTCCTCAATGTATTCTAGCTCTTGAAAGAAAAAAGATATGATCTATCTTTTTATCCTAAATCTTCTTCTGTAAAGCTTTTATTCTCAGTTTCTTATGATTCAATAGAACCAAATACTGAAAGATTGAAACACTCTCCTGCAATTTCTTAAGCGTGCATATAGAAAAAAAAAAAATGAGTGCTGGCAGGAGGAGCTGTCAGTATGCATCTCAGCAGAAGTAAATTGTTTGGTATTTGTAATGGAGTATAATAGCTATAATTCCATTTGAGCAGCTGCCACTAATAAGCTGATAAAAACTGTGAGTTGAGACCCAGGAGTCCATCAGTGTGTGTCTTCTACAAATGTCTCTGCTCATTCATTCAATCACAGACACAGGTAACCCAATCCCATTAGATGTTCTGTTTCTGACAATGAAGAGCCCAAGCTGGGTCTTCCTACAAAGAGTGTTCAAAAGAATAAGCTGCAGACTGACTCCAAAAGGGTGTTTTTAAATCAGTAATTATCAGGAATTTTCATAGACATTTCCAGCTCCTCAAAGGTGCAAGACAGTAACTTAAATATGCTTTTAGTTAGAAATGGATTGTGGGTAAACACTTATTTTGCATGAAAAGCACATCAAAAAATGACAACCAGAAACTAAAATATACTATTGTTTCACATGTTTTAGGGCTATAACCCTAATGCTCACCTATTGGCAAAAATTAATGACTTAATAACAAAACATTTGTATTTAAATGATTATCAGTTTGTAATTACCCTATGTTTTATGTGTATGTTTGATCATAAACATGAATACTATTTGAATCAGGGTCATTAGATGAAGATTTTGTAAAGGGTAAGAAAAGCATAGTAACATCTCTCATTAATGTAGTCTAAGAAAAGAAGTAGGCCGGAGTTCCAGTCTTCTTCAGTGACTTGCTGGGTGATCTCATGCACATTACTTAATATAATTGCTTCACAGTCTTTACACAGAGAAAATGTAATAGCACTAATATAGTCATGATAGCATAGGCTTGACTGGCAAGAGTGCTTTGAAAAATGATTGGTATTTGGCAAGTTAATTTTTCATTTAACTTGCTGAATAAAAAGCATAATGTACTATTATACTTATTCTATTAATGATCAGATAATAGCCCATGAGGGAAACAGTAAACTTTTATGTAATTGCATCATTCTTAGGAGCCTGTCAACACCCTAAACAATCTACAACTTAGAGACTCCTATAAATATGAAGAGCCTCTGGGCTAAGTCTACCCAAGACATTAGAAAGGCCCTTGCATGGCTCAGAGGTTAAAGATGCTTGCCTGCAAAGCCTGATGGCCTGGGTTCAATTCCCCAGTACCCACATAAAGCCAGATGCACAAAGTGGTACATGCATCTGGAGTTTGTTTGCAGTGGCAAGAGACCCTGGCACGACCATTCTCACTCTCTCTCGCTCTCCATGCAAGTAATAAATGAATTTTAAGAAAAGGCTGTGTGCACATCTCAGTCTGCTGCACAGGAAGCTAAGGAAACCTAGGAAGAACATGCTCTATAGATTCAGAGTGCTAAGTACAAAATTCACTGTATTATCAAAACACCGCAATACTCACTTCAATTTTCGGTTGTTCCTACCATTTCTCCAAACTGCTGCTCTTGCTATGCTCTCAACAATGTACTTCCTTCTGGCTTCTGAAATGTTTAGTAAGCAGGCAGCCAAAGGGAGTCCCAGTCTGGAGGAGGACATGATTTGTTCTAGAATAAATGATTCCTTATTGCAGTCTTTATAGTTCATTGGTATTTTCATGTTCATTAACCATAAACATCATTTTTTGGAAATCAGGCATTAACAATGTAAGTACTTCACTATTTCATTCCTACAGACATCTAGAAAAAAACCTCGGATTGATTCAAACACAGTACCATGTAGACATGGTCATGTGAACACAGTAACAACATTGGGAAACGCCTGGCAAATTTTCAGCCTGGACAGTCATGTAAGGGAAACCTCATTAAACTAGCGATTCCACTTTGAGCATGGCTTTCCTTAGCTTATCCTTGTTTTCCAGGCCTGCATTACTTAAGGCATGATTTTTTTCTTTTTTTACTATACTAGATGCCCTGAGGAAATGCATTAAAGGGCAATGAAGAAGACTATTTATTATATTAATTTTTAAAATAAAAATGACATATATAGATACTGGATATTACACAGAGGTGACAAGAACATGACTAAATTCCTCCTTGTACTCTGTGCTACCGAGTTTCTAATGTTTTCAAGTTTTTCCTGAGACCCTGCCTTGAACTGAAAGACATAGTCTCCCACATGTTATTTAATAATGTCCAAAATGCAACGGATTCTTTTGTCCACAATGGATTAATGCCACATTATAGAGGTTGCACTGATTCTTTTTAGAACTCAACAGTGGCAGCTCATCTTCCCATACCTCAGATGATTTTATAATCTAAAGGAATTAAAATATCTCAATATAAAGAAAATAATTCAAGGAGAGATGGCTTAGCGGTTAAGGCACTTGTCTGCAAAGCCAAAGGACCCACGTTCAATTCCCCAGGACCCACAGAAGCCACAGGCACAAGGGGGGCACAGTTGTGCGGAGTTCATTTGCAGTGGCTGGAGGCCCTGGCATGTCCATTCTCTCTCTCTCCTTTCTGTCTCTCTCTCTCTCTACCTGCCTATTTCTCTCTCTTTCAAATACATAAAAATAATTTTTTTAAAAATTTAACAAAGAAAACAATTCAAGATCTGGCCATCATAACGTAGGCCTCCTTTAAGTATGGTAACTAACAAGGAGTACGGCCCACATGAATCCGTTCTACAAATATCAGGTGAGCTCCTTGTGTATCCAGAAATGGTCTCCATGCAGGAAAACACTATGTTGAACCAGCTCAACTCTGAAACAAACTTTCAACTTAAGTATTTATGCTAAAAGGGGTTCCGTGCTAAAGGTGCTCTCCTGGAGCAAAACTGCTAGCTTCTGTTCACTGGGGTCATTTGTTGAATGATTATCTTAAGCTATAGTTAGTGCAGGGCTCTGCTGCTAATTCCGTTTTGCAGGCAGATTTTCCTGTTGCAGCCATCGTCTCATCAATGAAGATTCATAAAAATATGATTAGGTATTCCTAGTCATTAATAGTAGTGTAATAAAGCAGCTTAGACCTCTCTCTTCCAGTAAACAAAAATTTCGCTTTACACAAGGGGGTGTGGGCGACTTCTGGTTTTCATTTGTTTTCAGTGTGTTTATGTAGCTTAATTGTCTCATCAGGCACTTTCCCAACATAATTATGCTTTTTAACAAATGGTGTTTATGGCAACCCCTAACAGTGCAAAAGAAAGGATTAGTTTCATCCTCTCATTCCACATTTTGATTCCCCGTGGACAGCTAAATCACACAAAGATGGTGTCAGGAAAAAAAAAAAAAAAATCTACCTTCACAGCAAAAGCTGACGTGAGCCCCAGTACCAGGGCGGCACTGCGCTCTCAAAAGCGGACCTGAAGCCCGCTCTCGGCCCGGCTCGGGCTCGGGCTCGGGGCAGGGGCATCCCCGTCGGCCCGCGGCTTCGGCGCCCTCCGGGTGACTTCCGGGGACGGGCCCAGACCCCGCCGGCCGAGGAACCACGAGCACGTGAGGCGGCCTCCCCGGCCCCGCCCGTCACGTGCGTGGGCCGCGCCCGCGCGCCGAGGCGCCTCGCTGGCCGCCGGGGTCTCTCTCCCGCGCGGAGCCTCGCGCCGGTCCTCGGGGCCCGCCGGTCCCGCACCAGCAGGGGGCTCTGCCGGCCCCGGGAGGCGCCCGCGCACGCCGCCGTCAGCGACGCACGCCTGGCGGGAGGCGCCGCGCGAGCGTGCCCAGAGCGGACGGCCGTGCGGGGCGGGCGACGGGAGCCCAGAGGGTCCCAGCGGCGCCAGCTCGCCCCCCGCGTTCGCCTCTCCTCCTTCCTTCCCCACTCCCCGTAGGCCAGTCAGCCTTGAAACACAACTCTCCTAAAAAATGAAATAAAATCAGGACTTGTTTTTGGTTGTTGTTGGCTTTTTTTTTTTTTTTTTTTTTTTTTTTTTTAGTGTAGCAAGGATTAAATGTCACTATTTTTTCTAATCTAATTTCGCTCCTGAAGTGAAATAACCACTAAATAACTACTTTGATGAAATAAATTAATTCTTAAATCTATTTTTTTTTATTTTCTAATTATACTTTTTAAACACAGTTAAGAGGAAATTAACATTTATGTGGACATTTGGTTTCTAGCCTAATGTGGCATAAAAATAAGTAACATAATGAGTGTTAAAAAAATCAGGTTCATGATGCTTCTCACATCATCATCATTGTACTTAGATGTCACAACAGTATTATGTGCGATTATGTCAGATCCAGCCTTCTCCATCTCGGAGTGTTGGCAGGTAGGAGGGTTGTTGGCAAGAAGAGGGGTGTTAACCTCAGGATCCTGGACCCATTCCAAGGCTGGTAATTACATTCTGCCAGCCAAAATTCATCCCATAATTTTAATTGGATAAATCCTTCCTGGCCTAAGCTACTGCTATGCCTGTCAAACTGTTGCCACATTTCACCCCAGAGGTGTCTGTGTTTTAGTCGCAAGAAGCAGTCCCTTTGAGGTTGGTTTATCAGTTTAAATCCCCAGAGCTGTAAGGAAGTTATGCAATGAAATATGTGCTTAGGTATTTAATACTGAGTAGGCATAGAAATGCATGAATAGACATACTCATGTTAATGCCTAATCAATACTCACATAAAGTCAGCATTCACCAGTTAATTTTGATTGCCTTTCATCCACACTTTCATCTGTTCTCTAGAGAGCTTTTATTGTCTATAACTTTAGTTTCTATTTTCCAACAAGTCTTTCAAGGACCAACAGTTTCTTCCATGGTAGGACAAAGAACAGAAGCTCCCTTTAAACAATCCTATAATAAAAATCCTAAGATGGGGAATGGAGACTGCATTAACTTACCCAGGAACTTCTCATCTACCTCAATAAAGGTGTCACAAAGACACCTAAGGTCTTTGTAACTCTGGCTATAGCAGTTGCCCAGAGAAAAGCTGGTCCTTTCTGTGAGGATTTCCCTTGCAGGGAGGGATACTGGGGAACTAAGCAGAATCACATGCTGGAAGCAGCTCTTCTCCACCTCACAAACACAAATGGAGAGAAGCAGGGCCCAGTGTTCTTGGAGTTGTGTCGACTCTGCCTGAGCACCTTAAATGTGCTTTTGGAAAGACATGCAGACAGGACATCCCGTGAGAAGGCTAGCAGTACAACTGAAAGTGTTCTCGTGGAGAGTAGAAATGTACCATTGGTATCAGTTTGGCTTTATCACAGGTAACTGCCAATTTCCTTATGTACAAGAGCTTTGTATCACCTATATAATGTGCTCACACCAAGTCCTTTATTCACTTCAGCATTCTTTGGAGGGATATTTCCTATGTTCTGAGTTAATACACGGTTATGACTCCTTGTCAGAATTGCTAAACCCACCTTCTGGGCATTGGTGCTTTTGCTTATGACTCCTGTCCAGAAACAAATCAGTACTGGAATCAAGGGCACTTGAAGCTTCCAAGTTCCAAGTTCCATCACTAACTACTACTCTTTCTCCCAATGGTTTCCTGTTAGACAAGAGAACATTCTACCCCGGCTTCCTCACTTACAAGTGGGGGAGCCAAGGTCCTTCAGGAGCCTTTCCTGGTCTGTATGAGCTGAAAAGGATATGAGGGAGAAATTGCTCTAGTAGCTCCGCAGAGCCAGGGAGCTAGTTGATCAGGGCCAGTACTAGGGTAAAGTGAGGGAGCATTCACTTGGCACTGTGCTCAAAATTCAAGTGGGCACTAAAACACCTAGCCTGGTCGTGAACTCAAGACCTCCCTATCTCAACCCCCAGCCCAAGCACTGGGATCACAAGGTCTATACCATGATAACTGCTTTGTGAAAAATATTTGTGTGTGCAATGTGGAGGAGGGGGAAGGGTGCAGGTGTGTGTGGAGGCCAGCCAACTTTGTCATTTCCTAGGAATGCCACCTACCTTTCTGGGACATGGTCTCTTATTGGCTTGGAACTTGACCAATAGGCTAGACTGGTTGGCCATCGAGCCCCAGGGGCCCATCTGTCTCTGTCTCCTCAGCACTGTCATTATAATTACTCAACCATGACCAGCTTTTTTTTTTTTTAAGTGGGTTATGGGGATTGATTGACTCAGGTCCTCATGATTGCAAAACAAGCATTTTACCCATTGAGCTATCTCCTCAGCTCCAGGAAACATTTGAGAAGAAAATTCCTAGTACTCACGGTAGAAGGGATTGTTGAAGTCACCTGCAATTTCTTTCCTGGGTGTCTCACTTTGAAGGAGATGGAAGGAGAGCTTCTGATGTACTAAGCGGTGAGGCGGTACTGTTGGGGTGTCCTTGCAGTTAACACTTAACTCCTACTTCTGCTTCACCAAGTCCCTTCCCTGGGCTCTAAGGTAACTTTTAAATCCAAGGATCATTTCAACTACCTTTTTAAGGCTTGAAACCCTTTTCATGACCTCAGCATCTTTACCTTTAAAGATTAACCTCATATTTTGAAGTGATTTCAAAACGTAAGTATTGTGGGAAATTTACATTTCTTTGTAACTTATTGGAAAGGTTTTAATAATTGATATGGGTGAAAATGGATATTTAAATCTAAAAATTCCATGAGAGATTTTTATTAATACTCAAGGACATGCTGTACAGAAATGAGAAGGATAAAGATCTGGCGGAAAAAGGAAGAAGGATTCAGAAAGATGCAATAAAATAGAGTGGACAATTCCAGTTTGGACCTCAAGCAGGATGAGAGTGGTGTAGTTACTGTATCATTAACTAGTGGGAAGACAGTGATACTGCCCTGCCCTTCCCAGGGTCTTGGTCACTTTTATCGTTGGTATTTTCACCCATCTATTTTGGGCAAAAGGATGGCAGTGTTCCTTGTGGGAGATTTTTGGGGTTTCTGTATTTTATTTAGATATGAGACCCATTTCTGTTTTTTGTGCCCAATCCATTTTTATCTTAATCTCATGTTATACCATTTGATCTGTAATCACAGATTCTAAATAAGTACAGAACTGTTCACAGTAGTGATTTCAGTCATTCAAAATTTTAAGTCATTTAAATTATGAATACAAAAATATGATAATACATTGTAATCCAAAAATAAAATAAAGCAAATATTCATGATTGCTACTCATTCAAAACTAAAATCTTAATGATTATTTGTTGATGTAAGTCATTTATTTATTAATGGAATTAGTTATCAATGGGTTCTCCAACAAAACTCTTGAAGTAGTTACTCAAATTATACAACATACGTTAAATCAGTCTAAGTAGATTGTCTGAAACATTGATAAAAGTGCAAGAAATAGAGAAGATTGAGAAAAAATAATTTAAAAATTTAACCTATGGACAATTACAGTTAGTTATTGATATAGTAAAAAATCAATTGAAAGAATATGTGTAGTCCACAGAATAATTTGATCTTCTCACGGATACTCAGACTGAAGAAAAACACCAAATATGTAAATAAAGATATCTGATATTTGTATTATAGTGAAAGTAAGCATGTATAACAATATACTTTGCATATAATAAAAATATATTCTTGCCAGATGTGGTGATGTACCCTTGTAATACCAGCACTTAGAGGCAAAACAGGAGGGCTGCCACAAGTTGAAGACCAGTCTGATCTAAACAATGAGTTTCAGGCCAGCAGGGGGAAATAGTAACACACTGATTCAACAAAAAACTTATTGTAGACACAATTTTTAGTAATAGTTGCAATATAAATCTAATACACAGTGTTTAGCTAATAGAATGGCTTTATAATTACAAAACAAGGCTTTAAAATTAAAGAAACATCTAGCATAGAACTCGTAAGCATTTTGTGAGGCCAGGCCTAAAGAAGGAAGCAATTGCCATGTCTCATATTACTTTTCTATTTCAAATTTTAAATGCTGCTGGAGAGAATGAAGTCCAGAGCCCAGAATATCCCTGTTCTATTTTTTATAAAAGATTTTCTCTGTTTCCCAACTCTCTTTGTTCTAATTTCATGTCTTAATAGAACATACTCACCAAACATACCTTTGACTGTTAAATGTCTCTTAGCTTTGCATTTTCCACAAAATTTCATTCTGTCACTTTATTCTCCCCCTTACCCCACTCCTACCATAAGCAACCCCAACTTTTGAAGTCTTCCTGAATTCTAGTCTCTTTCCCATGATTCCACATAAAATTTCATTGTTCCCAGAATGCCTTACACTTCAGAACATAGCACTGATCCCATCATATTCTTATTACATCATTCAATAAACAATTTATCTCTCTCTCTCTAATCTTTAGGTAATCTTTTTATCTTTAGAGTCACAGTGGACACTTTGGCAAAATTTGTTGAAGGAACAAATAAACTATTGGTCTAATGGACAGATAACTACATGTATAAATGAAAGAATGTATGGATGATTTAATAAATGAGTCAAGAAGACAGTAAACAAAGAAATCAAGTTTCTTCACCTTATCACTGTGAATATTCTAGGTGAAATAAGTCCTTCCATGGGGGCTGTCCTGTACAGAATGTTTTATGGTGTCTTCACCTTACAATTGTGAATACTCTAGGTGAGAGAAGTCCTGTAGGGGCTGTTTTGTACACTGTAGGATGTTTTGCAGTGTCTCTTTTCTCTATCCACTAAATGCAGAAGAGTGGCAATTCCCTCACCTATCTGCTCAATTGTGACAATTCAAAATCTTTCCAGGAATTACTAAATATCCCCAGAGGTAAAATTCTCCTTGGCCGAGAACCCCTGAAATCGATGGAAGGGGGAATGGATACAGAAATTCAAGAAGACAGTGTGACATCAAAAGAGAAATATAATGTATAATAAAATATTTTAAAGCATCAGGAGTAAAATATGCTTTCCTTATAAAAACTTACCTGTTTCACCATTATCTTTTTAAAATACTATTTATCTGTAAGCAATGCTATTAAACTATACTTGACACTGCTGAAAAAATATGTTCCTAGCATTAAAAAAATTTTTTTTTTCTAAATGCCACTTCATAGCACCATCTTGTGGAACTTAGAAGAATTTGTTGATTTCAGTTTAAAATATCTGATTATTCCTCCGGAAAAGAAGTAAAAGATAATAAAGAAGTTATATTTTGTAAAATAAATTCTGATTCTTGAAATGCTCTTAAGTATGATAAGGGACACAGTAAAATTTAACCTCAGTTTTAGTATTGAGCCAAGATTTAGTGTTTGGCTTTACTACAGCTTCTCTTTTTGGCCTATGAAAAGTTAAATAATCACAACCCTTTGTCACTATCATGCACTTTGTAAATTACCACTGTGTGCAATGAGCAAAGCAAGGGCATTCCCCCAGGAAGGTCATCTACATGAATATTGAATATTCAATATTGAAGGTTAAATTACTTGAATATTGAAGGTCAAACTATTTGAATACTCCTTTTGAATACTCAGATATAGCTGAGAATTAAAACTGTCTTGTGCTGGAAATATTAGAAGAACAAAGTGTTGCAAAAATAGGGTAGAATATAAAAGCTCATAATGTTAACAGAAAATTCAAAAATCTTTCAACTGTTAAATTCAGAAGTAAGTGTATTGAAAGACAAGAATATGTTGTCCTGTTACCTAATGTTAAACTTTGTTTACTAATAATTTATTATAGAAGCATGATTGCCATTATAGTGCACATTTCTTATTTACCAGAAGTTCCTTCAACAATGATTCCTAGCATCTGCCTCTGAAAACTACTTAGCCATTTGGCATTTGGACCAAGGCTGACTTTGCTATGTCCTCTATTCTAAATCTAGAAGGAGAGTCAATGACAAGGAAATTATGTCAAAACAATGGAAATACCTTCTTTTTGAAATATGAATTGTTCCTTTGTGCCTGGAAAGAAAATATTCATCATAAAATGCCAGAAACATCAGATGCTAAGGACAGTATGGGAAGCCTATATGGGATTTCTGATAAGGAAAAAGCATCCCGGCCAACAGATGTAAATGAAGTCCAATTTCATAGGCAAAATGTTTAATTGACTAAAATTCTAATTTGCTTTTTCACGCTGATACACAATCCCCTTGTCTTCTCTATTCAATAAACTTAACAAAGCCAAGCACAAAGATATGCAAAGATTAGTTTCATGAGCATCTCCTTTGTTTATGTTTTCAAACAAAATACTAAGAACTGCTGACAGGGTCCAGCCTGAGAGAGCTGGGTGTCTAAATTTCATTCTTCTCTAAGATAAGATGCCATAACTTCAGGAATTGGAGAGAATGTAAGGGTGTTAAAAAAGAGAACTTTTTCTTCAGAAATTTTCACATAACTGTCTGGCCTCACAGTTTCCTATGTTATGTTTTATGATAGATTTGTCTGCCTTTGTGGTTAAAAACAGCTCTAGGAAGATAGATCAAGTCAACAAGATCTAACTACTTTAGCAACAGCTGTGAAACTGAGCTCCATTAACCTCATTGCTTCTCTGAAAGACAATCACAGCTATGAATAATATGGTTTTTGGCTCTGAGTAACGTAGAACTGTCCCTGATTGGTCAAATGCTGTATAGTGAAAAGAACTTCATCCAGAGATCAAGAAGTCATATTGTTATTCTAGCCCTTACCAAGTATATAACATGGGACACATGGTTCTACCCTTGATACCTTAGTTTCTTATTTATAGATTAAGAAAGCTGGTCTAGGTGTTCTTAATAGTCATTCCAGTTAAATAGATTAAGATTCTGTGAATTCTCCTCTAGGCAGGAGCACAGCTTAACTTCATATTCTCATTTCATTACAGGCATAAGGATGATTTGAGTAGTGTTGCTGGAAGCAGTTAGTTGAGAAAGCTAATAAGGCCCTCTCCAACTTCCCTTCCTAGTGATCAAAGATAAGAGTACTATGTAAAAAGGTTTTCCTAATACTTTTCCTAATACCATTTGTTTTCACCATACTACATCAGAAGGATTTTATCTGACTTGACAATATTTTCTTCAAAGTTTAGAGAATATCTTCTACTTCTGTTGTTCCAAAATCAAGGTTTTCATTATCTAAACTTTTCATAATGTACAGACTTGTAATTATTCAAACTCAAACAAGTTCTTCCTGAAGAGGGTCTGTAGAACATTCTCCCCTTTCAATACTACAAAATTTAAATAATACTAGGTCTTCCTACATGATCGATTGTCTTGTTGAGCATGCACAATGACTATTAGCATTTTAATGATTCTGGAGACCATCTTTACCTTTTTATATATATATAGTTTTGGTCTTGGTTTCATTAGAAAGTTTCTCTTTGACAGGATTTATTTATTCTTTATTTGCTATTATCTTAGGAAATAGCATTTGCTTTAAGCCTATGTTTCAGCCTATCCTGACATACTGAAACAGAAGACAACCTTGAAAAGATTTGATGTGTCTTTGGGTATCTTTTCAAGTACTTTATTGTATTTAAGTATGCAATAATGCAATAAGAATACCTGATCTTCCTTTTTAATATTAGGATGGCCAATAAAAAACCTCAGTTCAATAATTATGTGCCTGCTATTTTTATTACTTGCAGTAATTATTTCAGACTCAGATTTTTTTCATACTCAGATATGCTTAATTCAAAGGTAAACTGAAAAACATTCTGAGACTAAATTAATAGGTTCTTTTGGCCTACCTTAGTTAAACATTGTTGTGCAGTGAAAGTGATGTTCAGTTACCAGTAAAATAAAAAATGGATCATGAGAATTAAAATATATAAAAGTTATCAATTTAGAAGTAATAAAATCAGTGTAAAAATTAGAACCTGCCACAACAGGAGTAAGATACCATTACCACATACTGCTAACCTCATAAGTAACCCTAACCTTCCACCTAATGAAATATGATACAAACTTTGTAAAACTGGAATTCCATGTATCCTAAGTTGGACATCAGCCAGTAATTGTGGCAAAAGTAAAGAATAAGTTAATATGTAAGTTAGGTGTGGTTTTAAATTTAACCAGTGAGTATTGTACAATGGAAAATGCTTAGGGTGACCAATATAATTTATTAGAATAAACATGAAATTATTCTTACCAATTTTTATAAGAATAACCAAAATATCTTTGCTAACTGGGTTTTATAACTTTGCTACATCTTTATTAACTATAATATAAAGGCATATATTTTAGCAGTTTGTCATTAACTCATGAAAACTTTGTATTGTATTAATTTTTTATCATGTTATCTTAAATTTACACACATTCAAATTATTTTTCTTACAAAGTAATCTGATTTAAATTAATTTAAATTTTGAGAAATTCTTTTTAAAAGTAAAAACTTGGCTTACTCTGTGTAAAATATTGAAAAAAATATTAATTCCTTTTAAAATTATCTAGCAACTCTGTCCTCCCTTTCAATTCAACCTACTTTCTTTTGAAGACTTTTTTTTTTTTTTTTTTTTTTTTTTGCCAATGTTTCTGCAAACTATTTTTGCTTGAAAATTTTAGGGTGGAATAGTTGTTTTAGATGAAGAAAACTGCATTTGCAATTATAGCTTATAAAGTAAAGAAAACCATGAATTCACTTTGGCATCAATCTGACACAAGGTCAAAATTAGATTTCCTTTTCCTATAACATTTGAATTAAAAACCCCTCTTTCTGTACATAGGTGGATTTCGGGTCAGTGGCGTCAGTTGAAACTACAAAATACTCTGAATGAACTGCAGGGTTCAAGTATAATTTTAGGTGAATAGCTCACTTAATTTTGACATTATTTGTTAGAATACAACATTTTTGGCCTTAATACTAATGAAATTTTATATCTTAATTCATTAAAATACTTTTAAAATAGATCAGCACTATTAAAGGTGGAAATCATTTATTTTCACATCAAGCTGAGGTATAGTAATGATGGTAATAATTTCAAAAACTAAGGTACTGGGGTCTGTGATGCAACAGAAGTCATTGGGTATGATGAAATGAAAAATATATCTGTATGCTGGGCGTGGTGGCACGCACCTTTAATTCCAGCACACAGAAGGCAGAGGTAGGAGGAGTGACATGAGCTCTAGGCCACCCTAAGACTACCTAGTGAATTGCAGGTCAACTTGGAGCTACAGTGAAATCGTACCTTGAAAAAAAGGGGCAACTTTATGAATATATAAGACTTTGTTCGTAAAGTTGCGTTTTTATTAACAACAAAAAGTAGTATTCATGGAAAACATTCACAAATCAATATAGAGGTTGCCTGTGAATGAGGAGGCATGAGGATTGGGCTAGAAAACCCGTTCCTACTTGAATGCATCTCTCCAGTTATTATGTTGCCTCAAGATCAACTGAGAATTCAAAATCATTTCAAATTAATTGCTAATTTATGTTAGAATAATATGTGTGATATCACAAATCACAGAGCTGAAGAAAACCTGAAGAATGGAGATTGCTCACTGGCTAGTGGTGCTTACTTGCAAAGAGTCTCCAGGCCCAGGTTCAATTCTCCAGTACCCATGTAAAACCCAGATTCACAAAGTGGAGCAAGTGTCTGGAGTAAGGTTGCAGAGCCATGAGGCCTGGTATATCCCTTATCTCTCTCTCTCTCTCTCTTAAATATTTTTTTAAAAGAAAACTTTAAAAATCCCTGTGAAGAGGCAAAGAAAGAGTTGTAAACCCTAGCAATGAATTAGACTTCAAGAGAAATAGAAAACCCTGAGTTGTTCAGCCAGAATCTAAGATTAACTTACTTGGCAAATAAATCTGACTCATAATCAAGCAATGAGAATCCTATAAAAACATTATAAACCAGTAACTCCACTACCTAAGGAGAAGGCCCTCAAACCTTCTCAGCAGCAGCAGGAGGGTTACTGGGATATACACTTCTGTTAGCTGGTCACTTTACCTGCTTCTTTCCTTGGTTTCTTCAGCCCTTGTCCAACTGAATAAAAAAATGTGCTGAGGACCACTAAGTCCTTGCATAAAGCCTTATCTTTTTTTCCCAAAATCATTTAAAAAAAATCCAATATCAGAGATGTTGTGCTAAATTACATCAATTTTGTTGCAGAGTTAAAAGTAATGTTTTGTCATATAGAAAAAATATGTACCTATTACAATTACCTCTCTAAGAAACCAATCTTTAATTTAAAAACTGATGTTTAGAGCTATAAAAAGATAATCATTGTTTTTTGCAACATTGAGTGGTAATTCCAATTCCTTTGAAAGCCATCTGTAGCACTTTGAATTTTTGATGCTTCAAAATTAACTTTTTTTCTTGACACTTGATAGAAATAAACTAAATATTTAAGCCATACAGTATATACTTGTAATGAGAAAAATGTCAAAAAATAAAAGTTTTTTTGTAAAGCATGAAAGGTTTTTTGTACTTTAAATTAAACTCTTTTAGCTATACATTTTTATTTTCCTGATCAAAAAAATTAAATTATAATGTACCATGACATATTTTCTGTCATTGCTTCATTGGCAATTGAGAATATAAATGGTTTCTAATTTTAAAGATTCAAAAGCTAGATGAATTATATTTTAAAATTCCCATTAATTTATTTTCAAATGAGGAAAACCCACAACTCTAAGGAACTGATTATTATGGGGAAAAGGCCTTGATTTGTAATTGTACCCAAATATGAAAGCCTACATTTTGTAAGCATAAAGATTACATTCTCTTCAAAAGACTTGCAAATTCTCATAGGCACATAACTTAAGAGAATGAGAAGAGTATAATTTGAAAAATTACAGATTTCATTGTTTTTTGATGTGTGAAACCTATAAACAAATATCAGGAGATTGTATTGCAAAACTGAAAATCCTTGTTTAGTTTTGTAAGGGACAGTGCCCTATGTGGCTTACAACCCTGACTTAAAAGAAAAATGCAGAGTAATGCAAAAGACACTCTAATCACTGCATCTAATTACAAAGAAGAGCTCAGTAAAAGCTGTAAGCATCCTTGGGCAGGCGTGTGGTCTAGTGGTCAGAGCGTGGGATTTCCAGTCAGTAGTCTGCATTTCTATTTTAAACATCACTTTTAAATTCCTTCATGACTTTAAGCCTGACATTAACTTGATTTTTAAATAAGCATCTGAGATCTGTTCTTGATAATTACAAAGAGTTTTGAATTCTTCTCATATAGGTCTAATACTGTAAGATTTAAGAGAGAGACAGGTGATATTTTCCTGAGGATTAAAAAAAAACTTACTTGACAAAAGAATTTCAGAGCAATGCATATTTGCTGGTGTTTTTGTTGTTGTTTTATTTTTACTTATTTTTTTATAACTTGCCAGTAGCGAGTAGCATCACTATATTAATGTGATATTTCAAAGTCAGGTCAGAACATTATTTAACAGTCAGCTTACTGATACAGAGACGAATTTCCTTAACTTTCCTCTAAATTGTTCCTTTGCTTTTGAGGAAATGGCGGTCCTTAGTGGAGCCAACTCTGCTCTTTTTAAACTAATTCTCATTGTCACTCTAAGGAACTTGTACTCCATTACTATATGCCTGCTTTGTGTTTTGTTGATGTGTAGTGTTTTTTAAGTGTTCCTCCAAGTGTAATAAGTACAGACAAATTACCATGTAAGTTTTCTTTAAACTACTGCAAGATTTCTAGGGATGAATGTAGGTGAGTGATTCAAATTCTAACATACGTATATAAATTAATTACCACAGTAATTTTCACTGGGAATAATTAACATTTGAATTAGAAGAATGTGACCTGATTTAGTTTCTCTCTACCTTTCTCTCCCTTTCCATTTTTCATTCTTCCTTTATCTCTTCTCATTTCTTCTTTTTCCCTTTATTTCTATTCTTCCTTTTTCCCTCCCCCCTTCATTTCTTCCCATTTACTTGCAGGAACTCCATGGATTTTTTGTAGTGTGATAACATTTGTTTCCTTTCCCGTCCTCTGTAAGCTGGATATGCTGTCTTGTTGGGAGAAGCCACCCAGCCTAACTTGCTACAGCCCAGAGCATGTGCATTAGAGGCAGAGAGCAAAGCCAGGAACAGGCTGGAAAGACCCTCAGTACCTGTTCTGTTGCACTTTGCAGGAAAAGGGATCTTTAAAGACAGCAGTTGTCCAGGTAACACTCCACAATGGACACAAGAGACATTCTCAGGTAAAGCAATGCAGCTTAGGGACAGACCTTGGCTAGGTCTTCCTCCCTCGGTAGAATGCTTGACTAACTGGACTTGAAATACTAGCAAATGGTCTCAGTCTTGGGTAAGAAGTGACTGAGTTGAAGAGGCAAAGCTGTCAGGGTCACTTTGGTCTTCTGCCTCCACAGGAGGAAAATTAGAGAGCGCTTTCACTAAATGTGTCCTCTGGGAAAGATGGTAAGCTGGAGTCTTTGTGTGGTTTCCAGTAGCTCTATTAACTTTAGAGAATGCCTCTGGATTCCCTCATGAGTTTGTGTTGAGAGACAGGAAATCCAAATTACTAAATTCTAAAAAGTAAAGATATTTTTATTTTCCTTAAAAACTTGAACATTTGGGCAAATGTAAGTAGTATTTATTCTAAATACAGAGATATAATCTATATTTAGTGAATTGAAGTTCACTTCTTAATTTCCTGCTGGGGCCTGATCATTCAAAATGAATGACAAGAAAGAAGAATTCCTTAAAACTTGTTGTTCCTATAGTTATAAAGCTACATTTTCGCATTTGGTTATGTTCCTCTTACTTCCCTGCCCCCTAAAATTCGATGGAAATAGATTCAAAACAATAGCAAGAGGCCCTGGCATGCACATACTTATCCAATCTCTATTTTTTAATTAATTAATTGTTATTACTATTATTATTAATTGTTTTGGAGAGGGGGTTCAAAGTAGGGTCTTGCTCTAGCCCAGGGTGGCCTGAAATTTACTATGTAGTCTCATCCCTCAAACTCCTACCTCTGCCTTCCAGTGCTGGGATTAAAGGCTAGCACACCTGGTGTTTTTTGTTGTTGTTGTTGTTGTTGTTTTTGTGATAGGGTCTTACTCTAGCTCAGGCTAACCTGAAACACACTCTGTAGTTGCAGGACGGCCTCAAACTCACAGCAATCCTTGTACCTCAGCTTCCTGCATCATGGGATTGAAGGCATGTGCCACCACACCTTGGTGATACACAACTAAAAAACAAATTACAGGGTTTAATTAGGATAAGAACAACTTATTTTGTCTTATAAAGGCCAGAGTGCACTAGCCAGTCAGACATAGTGGCACGTGCCAGCAATCCCAGTAGAGGCAGGAGCATGGCAAGCATGGACTAAATTGTCAGACCCTGTCTAAAACAAGGCAAATCCAGAAAGTAGTTCCTGGGCAGAAAAGACAATGGCATTCATAGTTAGGCTCTTATCATCAGTATTCAATTTCCAACCCATGATTTTAAGTGGTTGCTCTAGATTACATTTCCTACCACAAAAAAGATAATTTTCAGGTAAAAAAATAAAATTGTAACTCATAGTAATTTAAAAGTGAGGCTGGGCATGGTGGCACACACCTTTAATCCCAGCACTCGGGAAGCAGTGGTAGGAGGATCACCATGAGTTCGAGGCCACCCTG
This sequence comes from Jaculus jaculus, assembly GCF_020740685.1. Classification (NCBI taxonomy): domain Eukaryota; kingdom Metazoa; phylum Chordata; class Mammalia; order Rodentia; family Dipodidae; genus Jaculus; species Jaculus jaculus. Next base: position 40,491,303 of record NC_059105.1, on the reverse strand, counting down.
AAACTACATAGTGAATTCTAGGTTAGCCTGGGCCAGAGTGAGACCCTACTTCAAAAAACAAAATAAGGGCTGGAGACATGGCTTAGTGGTTAAGGCATTTGTCTTCAAAGCCAAAGAACCCAGGTTCAATTCCTCAGGACTCACCTAAGCCAGATGCACAAGGTGGTACATGTGTCTGGAGTTGCTTTGCAGTGGCTAGGGGCCCTGGCATGTCTATTCTCTGTCTTTCTTCTATCTCTTTCTCTCTCTGCTTGCAAATACATAAATTAAATTAAATAAATTTTAAACAACAACAAAAATGAAGCCAGGCATGGTAGCACATGCCTTTAATCCCAGCACTCAGGAGGCAGAGGTAGGAGGCCACCCTGAGACTACATAGTTAATACCAGGTCAGCCTGGACCAGAGTGAGACCCTACCTCGAAAAACCAAAAGAAAAAAAAAAAAAAAAAAAACTTTAAAACCTTAATTTTCTGATCATGCCCAGAAGCATTTCCTCCCCCCAAAAATAACTGACTGCTGCTTCCACAATGCATAAACCACAACCCCATGGGGAATACCTGCAACCCACTGAGGAGCATCCACAACAGAATGGGGGCAGAGTGAGAGAAACGAGGGTACCAACACATGATGTACCCAAACAAAATAGGTTGTTAACTGATTAACATAAAAAGATAGAGAAAAGTGGTAAGATTAATTACAAAGCAGACAAGATTGTTTTTAAGCAACGTGTGTGTGTGTGCGTGTGTGTGTGTGTGTATTTAGCCACTTTGTGATCTGGCTTTATGTGGGTACTGGGGAATTGAACCCAGGTCCTTAGGCTTTTCAGACAAGTGCTTTCACTGCTAAGCTATCTCTCCAGCCCAAGATTGTTTTGATTGAAGAAAAAAAGTAAATTAAATTAATGCAAGACAAGGTGCAATTTACATAACTACAAGTTAGTTACCAACAATTAAAAGAGTTTTAAAATAGCTCAAAAACAATGAACAGAGCCAGAATCTAATAACTTAGAAGGATGTGCATAGTTTTCCGCTGAAACACATTTTCTCAACTATTTCCCTCTTTGATGAAAAATAATCTTAATATTATCCTTGATCATAATAGAAGAACAGCCTTCTTATATTCAGCATGATTATGCCAATGCAATAAGATCATTGATTTTCCATATGGGATGTGTGTATGTGTACATATGTATGAGATATAATGTATACATACATACATACATACATACATACATATGTATATACAGCATGATTATTTATGTAAGTGCAACAAAATCACTGATTTTCTATATGGGTCTTCATATGTATGTGTGTGTGTGTGTGTGTGTGTGTGTGTGTGTGTTGTGTGTATACATACATATCTGTTATATTTTCTCAATAGGGTTTTGTAAATGCTGGTATCATAAAATCAGCTTTAGTTTCAAGAAAGTATCTGGTCACATATGATTAAATCAGCATCATTCTCATCATCCTAGAAATGCTTTGGTTACATAACTATTGCTTCCAACCATTCTTTGTTTTAACAAAAAAGAAAATCAGTCATATTGAGTCTTTTATGAAATGAGAAACACCTATTTAACTAAACTAACCTAGCTGAGAGACTTGTTCAAGGAGATATCTAAGCAGAGTTCTTTTCTACTTGCTTGTCTTCTTTTCCATCTTATGTTTCTCTCATCCTTTGGAAATGGCTTAACCTATAACCTTTAACCCAAACCTCTCTTCATAGCTACCAGTTCAGCTTCTAATATGTGAACTTCTGGGCTTGAAAGATGGCTCAGCAATTAGAGGCACTTACTTGCAAAGTGAAGGTCCACGTTCAATTCCCCAGGACTCACATGGAGCTATATGCACAAAGTAGCACATGTATCTGGAGTTCCTTTGCAGTAGCAGGAGCCACTCGTGTGCTCATACGCACTCACTCTCTCTGCCTCTTTCTGTCTCAAATAACAAAAAATAAATAAATAAAGTCTTTTGTGAACTTCTTAAAGCTTCCAATAGGAAAATCATGGGGCTTGGGTGCTTACTCCAAAGTAAGCTACTCTGGTAGAATGATTACTTTGAGCTGAAGGCAACTGAGGAAAAGCAGATACAAGATGAGCTCTGTCTTTTTGTCTACCTAGAGCAAAACTGAAGCTTGCTTTGTGAAGGTGTCTTCCACAGGATATCAGGTCTTTCAGAAGGAGGAACAGGAGCAATATAGCTTTTACATAGCTAGTCAGCCACGGACAGAGCCAAGAAGATGCCACCTTGCTGGCCCTGGCAGGACTAGAACCCACATGTGACCCAGGCTTATTGGACCTCTTTTTTGATATCCTCGTATATTATTTATATACGTTTGGTATACTCACAATATACTGTGCCTCAGAATTATTCTTGGAAATAATTTAAAAGATACTCAATTCAAATAACCAAAAGATGCTCAATTCAAAGTAAAGGAACCAAGTTAAAAATTTAAGATTAATTGATATTATGTCTGATAAGTCTATACAACTACTGCAAAGCACACCAGTACCAGGTTTCCATTAGGTAGAAATATGTCACAGACTTAAGGGCACTGACCAACCTCAAGAAACTTTTTATGAAGTGATTTTTGAAATACCTGTATTGTTTTATCCTTACAAATTTCACCTGGGGAAAACTAAACAATTCTTCTGTTTTGACAATCGCACACACAAAGTGCATTGATAGACACATGTCAAATAAAACCAGTTATTTCTAGATCTTCTCTTTGCAAAGTGAAAGAACAAACAGGTAGTTTTTTGTTTTTTTCCCCACAAACCTTCTGGAAAATTTCAAAGTTTCAGGTGCAAAAGAAACTATCTGAAGGGTTTTATTTCCAATAAATTTACATTTTGGGTTCAATTTTGGAAATGTAAAACTTAAAAAATTGTCAGAAGATTTTACCAGTTTAAACAGAAATCACATCATCAGTGCTTAAGAAATAATACTTGACTACTCATTTTAAAGTGACAGTAAAACATTTAACACAGTAACACAAACTTTTGCCCAGGTGAGAAATTTCTATTTAATTCAGAACTAATGAATATAAATTAGTTTGAAAAGATCCAAGGAGACCAAAAGTCTTAATCCTTTAAGTAGAAACTAGATTTTTTTTTTTCTCCTTGACCATTATAAGGAGAAAGTAGAATTTTTCTGAAACCATGACTCCTAGAGTCTCATTTTCATATGCTAATTATTATTTTGACCAAGTGTGGTAGTTTGATGCAGGTGTCCCCCATAAACTTAAGTGTTCTGAATGCTAGGTTCCCAGCTGATGGAGATTTGAGAATTAATGCCTCCTGGAGGCAGTGTATTGTTAGGGGCAGACTTATAGGTGTTATAGCCAGTTTCCTCATGCCAGTGTTTGGCACAGCCTCCTGTTCCTGTTGTCCACCTTATGTGGGCCAGGGGGTAATGTCCACCCTCTGCTCATGCCATCATATTTCCCTACCATCATGGAGCTTCCCCTCAAGCCTGTAAAGCAAAATAAACTTTTTCCCACAAGCTGTTCTTAGTTGGGTGATTCACAGAGAATGAAGGGGAGGTAGACAACTCTGAATGCTACATACCAGCAACCTGACAATCTGAACAAAATTTTGAACTGTCGTGCTTCATAAAACATTCTTGTTTTCTTTTCTTCCTTTTTTCTTTCTTTACTTCTCTCTCTCTCCCACTTTTGTTGTTGTTTTTGGTGATATGGTCTTATATATCCTAGGCTGGCTTCAAGTTCCCTATGTAGCCAAGGATGATTATAAACAAGTCTTGATCCTCCTGCCTTTACCTCTCAAGTGCTTGGATTACAGGCTATATACCATCATGCCTGCCTACAACATTTCAAGACAGCAAAAACGAACACATTAACAAATCTCAAGATAGTGAGTGACTCTATAGAAATTATGAAGATAGGCAGCACAATCTTAAAAGTCTACTTAGTAATCAAATCATTTTAGTATTCAATTTCATTTGGATCTAGGTATCCAAAGAATAGCCATTTAATATAATTTAATTTTAGTCCAGGTTTTAACTACAAGTTGATATAGTGGAAAAAATACACACACACACACACACACACACGTGTGTGTGTGTGTGTGTGTGTGTGTGTGTGTGTTTGTGTGTATAAATAACCTGGGCATTGTGGTGTGTGCCTATAATTCCATACTTGTAACCCTTTATGTGGGAGTATAATGTTTTTTAGCTTGGAGGCATAGGCAAGAGGAACACTGAAAATTTGAAGCCAACCTGATCTAGAATGTGCATTCCAGACCACACAGAGCTAAGTAATCTCTGTCTCAAAAAACAAACCAAACCAAAACAAAACAAAAAACCCACCAAGCAGGGCTGGAGAAATGGCTTAGCAGTTAAGCACTTGCCTGTGAAGCCTAGGGACCATGGATTGAGATTTGATTCCTCAGACTCACATAAGCCAGAAATACAAGGTAGCACATGCATCTGGAGTTCATTTGCAGTGGCTAAAGGTCTTGGCATGCCCATTCTCTCTTTCTCTTTCTCTTTCTCTCTCTGTCTGTCACTCTCAAATAAATAAGAATAAACAAAAAAATTTTAAAAAACACCAAGCAAACAAAAATATCAAAATTACTACTAAAAAATTTTTGGACAGAATAATGAATAGAAATGGTTAAATCTACATATGTATAACTTTAAACATGAATAATGTTAGCTTGTTTTATCAATAATATACTACAAATATAGAGAGAACATATATAAGTAGAATGCTTGTATTATACCTAATAGTTAGATTTTATTAAACCAAAAATATTAAGTTAGTCTTGCTTAGCAAGGGTTTATCAAAGTTTTGCAAACTTTATTTCTTAAAACATTTATCCTATAAAATGATTTTTAAATCCAGAATATTGAAATATTAGAAGTTTTATTTTATTTTCTGGGATTATAGGAATGTTCACTCTATATAAAAACTTATCAAGAGCTAGGGCGATAGCTAAAGAGGGGAGCTAGATAAAGTGTTAGTGTCACAACAATGAGGACCTGAGTTTGAGCCTGATTACCCACGTAAAATGCACAGTGTGGTAGTGCACACACCCACAATCCCAGCACCAGGGAGGTGGGCACAAAAGTTTCCTTGGGACTCACTGGCCAGCAAGTCTAGTCTAACAGGTGAGCTCTAGGCCAATGAGAAACCCTGTCTCAATTGAAGTAGATGGTATTTCTGAAGAAGACATTCAGGTTGCTCTCTGACCTTCATACTCACTAATGTGCACATGCATCTACATATACATCTGCACCCAAAACTTACTGAGAGGGCAATCAGAATAAAGCTTCTTACAAAGACATAATTTATTTGGTGAATGTAATTTAGAGCTAAAAAATGACACTGTCACATAAAGAGAGCTGGAGATAGACATAAATACAGCTTACAGCATGAATTTTAAAACGTTAGTTAAGGTAGGTATAATAGAATTAAAACACATGAGTCTCTTTGATGGTATATTCTCTTCTCCATAAGCACAACTTATCAATTTGAGTTTACAAAACACTAGTAGAAAACAACCCCAATGTTTTGTCATCTCTTACCCCACAGAGACATTTACAGAGATCACCATATCTGACTATAAAAACCAGACTCCCAGTGGCCACAAACCAATCAAAAACAAAGTCGACCTAGAAAAAAATTCAAATGACAAAATAGTCAACAGTATTCTCTTGCCAGTTAGGATTTACCCCTGTGTGGTGGTTTGATTCAGATGTCCACCATAAACTTAGGTGTTCTGAATGCTAGATTCCCAGCTGATAGAGGTTTGGGAATTGACACCTCTAGGAGACAGTGTATTGTTGGGGGCTGGCTTATGGGTGTTATAGCCAGTGTCCCCAGGCTAGTGTTTGTCACACTCTTCTGTTGTTATTGTCCACCTGATGTTGGCCAAGGGGTGAGAACCACTCTCTGCTTATGCCATTGTTTTCCCCTGCCATTGCGAAGCTTCCTCACAAGCCTATAAGCCAAAATAAACCTCTTTTTCCCACAAGTTGCTCCTGGTTGGGTGATTTCTACCAGCAATGTGAACCTGACTGCAACACCCTGAAAGCCAGGAAAAGATGTGCCTGGACTTTAACCTTGTATGAGTTTACTTCTTTGGCAATTATTCTTATTTGGCTTTACTAGGTGAAACCATCAGGTATTACAAAATAACTTCTAAAACTGTAACAAAAAGAACATTCTCATCAAAAGATGAAAATTATTACTATCATGCAGAAATAAACAAGTTTCCATAGTATAGTAGTTATCACATTCACCTCACACTATTATGCAGAAATAAAAATTAACACATATGAAATACAGTCATATGAGGTAACAGGTAGATGTTAATATTTTTTCAAAGAAAAGTTCAACAACACAAATTTATTAGGAGCAAGGGAGGTGGATAAAAATGCATGGGTTCTTGTGGGGGTTGTCAGTAGGGAAAAAAGTAAACTAAATCACGATTAGAAAAAAAAATTTGCCATAAAATCAGCCATCAACTTGCAAAAGGTACAAATTATCTCAAAGTTAATAAACAGGCTAGAATCTGCTAACAACCCTAAAGGGTATTCTAGAGACAATTGTACTTTTCTACTGACAGCTTTTTCTTTAATACTCATATTTTTATTGATATAAACATTTGTCAACATGTACCAAAATATCTACATGAAACTTTTCCCTGTTAAAGCATATTTTGAAATTATCAATAATTTACTACTTGCCTTCAAATGTTTTGAATTTTATTAGAATTTTATTAGAATTTTATTAGAATTTTATAGAAGATACTACATAAAAGTGTTTCAATCATGAAAAGCTTAAATATGAAGTTATTATTTTTATTGCATTTTACTATAATAGTCCCCCTTCATTCTCCACTTGGACAACTTAAGCAAACCAAAAAACATAAGCCAGAGTTGCAAGAAGAATGGAGAATCTAAGTGCTGTACACAATGATCAATATACATATCAAGCCAGGCATGGTGGTGCATGCTTTAATCCCAGCACGCGGGAGGTAGAGGTAGGAGGATCCCCGTGAGTCCAAGGCCACCCTGAGACTCCATAGTGAATTCCAGGTCAGCCTGAGCTAGAGTGAGACCCTACCTCGAAAAACCAAAAAAAAAATCAAGTTTGATGAGATCAACTTTTAGAATATATTCTAATATAACAACAGGATTTAGTCAATAAGTTTTACATAGTATATTCCAAGTACAAAATATTTGGTAAACTTTACAACCAAACTGTAAGACAAGCAGATGTGCTTGTCAAGCCAGGGAGAGTTAAAAGGGAAAATGCCAAAAAAGTCACAAAGAGAATATGAGTTCACAGAAGAGGAAAACTGGATGTTAAATGCAGGAAGAGGAAGGTAAACGGGGGTCTGGAATTTGTAGCTTGCCTAATCTCTTAAAATCAAAAAAAAAAAAAAAAAGGGGGGGGGAAGGAAGGGAAAATCCTGCTGAAGGACAAGAACTAAGAATTTCTGAATGGAGGAGCACAGAACCCAGAACCTGAAGGACAATTTGTAGCTGAAGGCAGCAAATACCCACACAAGGATTCTGTTAAATTTGATTGCACAGGCACTAGCGATGATTTAAGGTTTAAGGTTTTTTCTTTGACTCAGATACTAGGCTGAAAGACTGACTTTTAGGAACGGTCCAATTTCAAACTTTACACAAGTGTTTATGAAGTAAGAAAATCTTCTGGCCATTAATGCTATTGAGATAGAATCTGAAGTTTTAAAGTAAACTTATATAACTGACTAGAAATTATACAAGTGGTAAATATACTGGAAAAACTGAATATGGAAAGAGAAGTTACAATGGCTAATAAAACACCAATAACAGACCACCTTGAACTACCATGTGTGCTTGTCCTTGGCCTGAGATCTGATGTGGAGCAGCTAGAGATTAGCCTTGGGCGGGACCCTCTTCTTCTCTACTGCAGGAGTCAAACTTCTCCTCAGGACTACAGAAGGAAGTGTTTTTTAGAGTCCCAGACAGAAGGCTTTAACAACAATCTCATATTTCCACTATATTCCACTAGTCAAATAAGTCATTAAGTGCAGTTTAGACTCCAGGATTGAGTAATCAGAATCCATCTCTCAATGAGAGAACTTCAAATAATTTGTAGCCAACTTTTATCTGCCACTCCCCGAGGGGTTCTGCTTGCTATGCCATCTGAAACTATGCTCATGCTGACTTTCTTTCACTTAGTCTCCCAGAAAATCATATGTAGGAAACATCTTTCAAATTTCATTATTTTCCACTCTTACTAACTGATTATCTGATTCAAAAAACTAGGATTCTATATTTTCCATCAGGTTGAAACTAATTACCTAACAAGTTGAGTTAGTTATATACTCCACCAGTAATATAATTCTAGACAAACTGGCTTGCCACAGTTTTTAAATTTTCTTTTTTATGTTGCTCTCCAGTCACAAGTTCCTAAATGTAATATTAATTATATCATTTATTGAGAAGCTCTGGGGTTTCCAGCTCCCCAAATGTCAGCACTAAGGATGTGGTATGACATCAGAGGACATGCAGGAGATTAGAGGCAGAAGGTCTGTTAACAAGCAAAGGATTTTTATTATCCTGGGCAGACAGCAGAGTTACTTGTCAAGAGTTGGGCAAAGGGTATTTCAGCAGTAAGCTGTATGAGTCAGAAATTGGAATCTGGGCATCTGCAGGGAGGCACACAGTACTTGGTACTCTTGTACAACTCTACGAGGAAAAGGTTAGCAAGTCTCAATCACAAATGAGAATAACCTATCCTCAGAATGGGATTTAAATTGACTCTTCTAAACAAAAAACAACAAAAATGTGTTTTCCCATAGGCCAGAGCTTGTGGTCAGAGATCCCCACTGGTCTTATCTGTAGCCTTAATAATATTTGAGAAAGTTCTTGCTATCATATCCTTTAGTGAAAATTCTCCCACCCCATTTTCCATCCCAAGTGCTTATTACAAACCTACCATTCTTCAAGCGCCACTCTCATATTCTTAGTTGTTGGCCCTGTCCTGCACCCAAAAAAAAAAAAAAAAAAAAAAGCCCTTAATTTCCTGTCTACTTGGCTACCAAATTTACCTGTGAACATATACAAGCTTGCCTAGTTACTCAATACCTTCTCTTTCTAGTTCTAAGTGGATAGATAGAATTCAAGCTGAACTCTACAAGCAACTGAGCTAAGAATAATTGGAAAAGGACAATTTAATTTAAATAGAAAAGTTAGTACCCTGTTATCTCTTCAATAAAATGAATCTTTTGCCTTTTAAGAAAAGTCAGGGAAGACTAGAGCAATGCAAATTAGTACTTGAAAAAAAACCAAGGGTTAGCCAAAGAAAGACCAGAAGAAAGAGTGAACTGGACAAAGAAAGGCAAAGTTCCAAAAGTTGTAAATGTTGGTGTGCACTAAGAAATCAAAGAGCAGTCTGGTTAAAATGCCTTGAGCCAAAGGAAATGAGAAAAGGTTATGTTGAAATATAGACCTGCCTATAGGTTACATAAGGGAAAACAAAGACAATCATTTTTTGTTCGACTAATTGGGAGGCAGAGGCAGGAAGATCAGAAGTTCAAGGTCAGCCTTGGATGCCTAATAAGTTCGAGACAAGCTCTGTCTCAAAATTAACCACAAAAAACCCAACCAAACAAGCAAAGACATATTGTCTGCAGAATGTCTACATGGGTATGTCAGATAAAATAAAGTTAAATTTTACATTAGAGAGACGATTCAAAGTCAACAATAAATTTTTTCTTATATAATTCTACCTAAATAGAGTATATAAAGTTCTCAGCTTGAGATATAAACATGAGAATCATTACTCTATAAATAGTTATTAAGGCACTATAATAAACAAGATTACTTTGGAAAAATTGTATAAGGAGTGAGCCTAGAAGTGATTTTTTTTTTTCTTTTTTGGTTTTTTGAGGCAGGGTCTCGCTGTGGCTCAGGCTGACCTGGAATTCACTATGTAGTCTCAGGCTGGCCTCAAACTCTCAGAAATCCTCCTACTTCTGCCTCCCATGTGCTGGGATTAAAGGTGTGCACCACCATGCCCAGCTGTGAATCATAATTAACATCAATATTTGAGATAAGATAGAGGGAAGTACACCAGCAAAACAGCTAGTCAGGTAGTTGAGAAGCCAAGAGAGCATAGTGTCATGGCAGATAGCTTGGGAGAGTTTATAAAGAGAATGAGACCTGGGTTGTAGCCTTACAATAGACCTCTTGCTCAGCATTTGTAAGGCTCTGGATTCAATCCTGGGCCTCCCACCCCTCAAAAGAAAAACAAAATACAAAGGATAGTGTTTTACCTATTTCCCAAGGCACCCTCAAGCTGAAGACAAAGAAGTATCTGTTGAATCAAGCAACACGGGCATCACTGTGACTCTGACAAGATCACAGTGCCCCGGCAATAATGTGTATAAGAATTACTGGGCTGTGTCAAAGAGTCAGTGTGAAATAAAGTTAACCTTTTAGAAGTTTTACTCTGAAGAGGTTCAGAGAAATGATGGTAGCTAGATGGTAATAATGTCAGGGATGAGAGAGAATAGTAATATAAGGCAGTAAAGGGTAACTGCAAAGACAACATCCTTAAGGAAAGTAAAGATGGATGGGCTGCAAAACACAAGTAATGGGAGTAAGATTATCTCCTCTACTGCTAAGAGAAAGAATTTTTTAAAAGTCATAAATAAGTAGAAATTGGTGGTAGGAAGATCATGTCATATCTGTCTGAAGAATTTTATTTTCTCAAATGAAATAGGAGATATTGCCATCATTTGAGAATGAAGGTAAAAACTACCTTTACTTGTAGTTTAAAATAATATTAAAGAAAATGCTGTTTCTAAGTACTGCTGACTGTCTCAGCTGAGGTTTATAATTATGAATTAATATGAAATTTTCCCCCATACATATGTACCTAAGAAGCAGTAATTCTGTGCAATCATTTCAGTTGTGGTACTGTTTTATCAAATGGCATTAAACCAAAATGTTCAGCAATGAAGAAAAGGCTGTCAATCCCAGAAAGATTTCAGTCAATGTAGAAATTTAAAAAACTGATTGAGGCAGACAGGGAAATTTGCTAATCCCAGAGTGAGAAATCCCAGGGGACACTGTGGAAATGACTCTGAAAAGATTTAGAAGTCAGGAAAGACTAAGCAGGAAACATTATCTTGTACCCTACACACAAGTCACACAGTAATGTAATGAATTTTAGGTGCAGTTCACATAGAACACACAGCACTCCCTCAACTTCCTTACTATGACTTTGCCAGAGATAGTCGTGACTGAAGCAACATGAGGCTAGGCATTTGGGAAAGCTTGTTCCAAGTAGAGTTGAACAGAAGTAAAAAGTCCAAGACACAATATTTCTTACAGTCTCTTAAAGTAGGGTGGAGCTGTTGGTTTGTAAACAGGGTAGCTTTGGGCAAGCATTCACATTGGCTTTTTCAGGAGGTACTAAATCCTGAGGTCTTGGGCTCAGCAGTAGAGAGCACTTGCCTGGCATACTCAAGGCCCTGGGTTAGATCTCCAACACTGTAAAATAAACAAAATAAATAAAAAGGTAAATAAACTTTGAGGTTTTAAATTTTGAAATATTTCTGTAGTTCATCTTTTTATCCCTCTCCCCACTAGTACTACTTTAGTTCAGGCCCATTCTCTTTTCTCCAGGAGTGTGCAGAAACCAGTGTCATTATTAGCTGTGCTCTCATCCAATAGTCAGGAGGTTTTCCCACCATGTCAGTGCACATGGTATTTTCTATCCAAGTCACGCTTTTCCTACTCCCACCTCCACATGCCTTTGTACTTCTTCCCTTAGGCTATGTTGTCTTTTCTCTCCTTGTTTACCCAAGGACACCACCCTCATTCATTTCCAGACCCATTTTGACGATAATTTTTAGATGGTTTTCCTAATAACCTCGACCAATTTGTCCTCACACATTCCTACCTGTGCAACTTTGTACATTTGTCTCTGGGACAATGCCATGAAGTCTTTGGGCCAAGAGTGATTTCTTTCTCTCTTAATTTTTGTTTATTAGAGAGAAAGAAAGTAAGCATGGGCACACCAGGGCCTCCTGCCACTGCAATCAACTCCAGATGCATGTGCCACTTTGTGCATCTGGCTTTACATGCAAACGAGGGAATTAAGCCCAGGCTGTCAGGCTTTCAAGCAAGTACCTTTAAGCACTAAGCCATCTCTATGGCCCGAGAGTAATTTCTTAAACATGTGTCTATTTATGTTATTTTGTACTTAGCGTTTGTTGAATAAATGATGGAATCTATCAAATGATATCCATCTATTCATTTTCACCAAAAAAGTACCCCTCACTTTTCCTCTTTTCTTACTAAAATCAAAGGTCCTCTAATTTCCAGTCTTATTTAATCACAAAGCCTTTACTCCCATGTCTTTTACTTCCTTATTTATCTCCTCACCCTCTCCTTTCAAACTATTTTCCCCTCTATTGTTAAGTGAATTCAGGACTTATTTATTGTTCCACAACATCACCACTTTGACAAAGCAGTTCTCTGTAGAGTCCTCCCTAGTGCTAGATCATGTCCGCAGTGTGAGTTGCAACACATCTCTATTCTACTCCAGCATGTGACAGCCATACTGCACACGCATACATGCACAAACCCAAGCCAAATGCAAACCCTTACATGAAAAAGAAGATATTTTCTAATGTGCTATAATTTTGCAACATCATTATACAAATGTCAACCCAAAGGATAGGGTTCTTAAATTCATAATGACAGACTCTTACAAACATGACAAAGAGTAAATGGACCCTTATTTTGGAAAAACTGCATTGCCATTTTTTACTTAGTTTCTACGGTTCACAGAAACTACTCAGTAAGCCAGTTTTAAAATCACTTGATGTAAGAGTTAGGAGTTATTAGAGATAGTTTAAAGCTTTCCTTTATGGTATAATATATTCTTCAATAAAGATGGACTGTATTGAGAAAATAGGCATAATGGTGCCCACCTTTAAGGTAGGAGGATCACTGTGAGTTCAAGGACAGCCTAGGGTTACAGGGTGAGTTGCATGTCAGCCTAGGTTAGAGTGAGACACTACTGAGAAAAAAAGAAGAGAGTGGAGAGATGGCTCAGCAGCTAAAGGCACTTGTTGCAAAGGCTGATGGCCCAGGTTCACGTCCCCAGGACTCACATGAAGCCAGACACGCAAACTGGCACATGCATCTGGAGTTCAGTTGTAGCAGCGGGTGGTCCCGGTGCGCCCATACTCACTATTTCTCTCTCGCTCTCTCAGATAAAGAAAATACTTTTAAAAAATGGACTCTGTTAAAATATATAATTGTTCAAAACCAAACCCATTTTATATTGCATTATTAAAGGATAATTGTAAAATAAATTGATTGTACAGTGAAAAAATGGGCAGACACTGGGTTACAATTATGATACAAGACACTCAGTTTTCTCATCTGCAAAATGGAGTAATTAACTGCTCATTGTGCAGCATAGATGAGTACTTGCAAAATTCTAATAGTGAATTTTCTTATGGTCCCTTTGGGTAGGATGTTATTCAAGTCTCTCTTTTCAACCTGAGTCTTGAAGTAGATATAATGCCACAGCTGTTTCTTCAGCTAGTCTGTTTTCTGGAAAAGAGCACCTGCTTAGAATGTACCTAAGGAGTTCTTTCTTTGTTTTGGGATAATTAAAGTACTGTGATGCTGATAGCCAGCATCTGGGTTCACTTTAAAGCCTTCACTGTGTTTTTCTGGCTCTAAGGGGACTCATGAAGTAGAATGCAATAGATGGAAATGTGCTTCATTTGGTAGCAGCAATTTTATTCTTGCTTTGTTATTTCCCCACTGCAGTGAGGAAGAGCTGCCACTTTGTTGCTTGTGCTAAGAGATTAGGGAGCTGAGCTGAGCTCCAGAAATTTAATATGAATTTAATGCCTGATTTATTTTGACTCTGGCTTTGACTGAATTAATAAACTCGCTTGAGACTTCTGTGTGAAACCAATATCCAGGGATTACAACATTAAAAAAAAAAAAAAAAAGCTGGCTTCATGCAGTTCATGAAAGTCTAAGATCCCTAACTGTTCCTATAACAAAACTTTGCATAATTATCCTAATATTACATATATTTTCCTTAAACACCACAATCCTCAGTATCCATTCAACAATATTTCACTAAACTTTCCCAGGGTTTGCTTTCTAGCATGATTATTCTGACTAAGCAGAAGTTTATCTTAAAAGAAAGTGGGAAAACTCACAGAAACACTGAAAAGCTAAAGAAATAGGCATGGAACTAGGCTTCTATGAAACAATGTTTAAAACTACCCACTAAGAGGCTGTGGAGGTGGTTTGGGGTTAAATGTGATTGCGGAAGGGGCTCTGGCTTAGCCATTAAGGCACTTGCTTAGGAAGCCTTGACAAAGCTGTTCTCTGTAGAGTCCTCCCTAGTGCTAGATCATGTCCGCAGTGTGAGTTGCAATAGCATCTCTATTCTACTCCAGCATGTGATGGCCATACTGCACATGCATACATGCACAAACCCATTGATCCTCCAGATTCCACCTACAGCAAGAGGCAATGCCATGCATTCCCACAGAGGGGGTGCATGTGTCTAGAGTTTGTTCACAGTGGCTGGAAGGCCCTGGCGCACTCATTCTCATTCTCATTCTCTCTCTCTCTCTCTCTCTCTCTCTCTCTCTCTCTCTCTCTCTCTCTCTCTCAAAAAAAAAGTGGTTACCTAAAGAAGTTGGATCCCCAACATGAAGCCAAATGGAAGCATCACATGCATCTGTAATCCCCTAGGTCAGCTAGTCTGGCTCCAAAGTGGCAACAACAAGAAAGACCCTGTCTTAAACAAGGTGGAAGGTGAGAATCAGCACTCCAAGATTGTCCTCCGAGCCAGGCGTGGTGGCGCTTGCCTTTAATCCCAGCACTGCACCCTGAGACTATATAGTGAATTCCAGATCAGCCTGAGCTAGAGTGAGACCTACCTCAAAAAACCAAAAAAAAAAAAAAAAAAAAAAAGTTGTCCTCCAACCTCCACAGACATGCTATGGAACCCTTCTTTTCTACCCTTTCTTTTCTGCTAATTTCTAAATCAATGTCTTCTGCAGATGTGCCAAATGTGAAGCCTAGGTCAGAGGTGTGTACCTTTGAAAGTCTGAGCACATTTTCAGAGCTTACTTTGGGGAAGCAACACTTACTGTGTAAGATGGAGCATTTCTTAAATAAAGAAAATGTATTTTTTTTTTAGATGTTAGGCTTTCCGGGCATGGCGGCGCACGCCTTTAATCCCAGCACTCGGGAGGCAGAGGTAGGAGGATCACTGAGTTCGAGGCCACCCTGAGAATGTAGAGTGAATTCTAGGTTAGCCTGAGCTAGAGTAAGACCCTACCCTGAAAAAAAAAAAAAATGTTAGGCTTTCTAGAATATCTGAAAATGCCTACAACAGAATAGAATTGCTTCTTTGGGGTAAGTACTAGTACTTTAAATTACATTTTTGATCCTCACAAAAAAATAGTCCAATTGCTTTAGTGATGGAAAAACTGAGGTGCAGAAAAGTTGTTACTAAACCAAGATCATTTTGTTGATAAAACAGTGAACATAACTTCACGCTCAGGTCTTTTTGTTGTTTGTTTGTTTGTTTCCTGTTATATTCTTGTTTGTTTCATGGGAAACTGTAATTCCTATGGAAGCAGTGGAACACCAAATAGTAGTCTGAAAAGCAGCATTATTATCATGAAACATTAATTCTAAATAATGCTAACAATAAGATATTCTTCTTCCTCAAGTGAGCTGTTCCCCACGCCTTGGAACACCAGTGCATGAAGTTTGTGGGAGGCTGAGCGTGGCAGTGCATGCCTTTATTCCCAGCACTTGAGGAATGCTGTGAGTTCAAGGCCAGCCTGGAACTACAGAATGAGTTCCAGGTCAGCATGGGCTAGAGTGAGAACCTACTTCGAGAAAAACAAACAAAGAAGTTTGTGGGAAAACCTGCATAATAAGAGGAAAACAATAATGGGATCACAGTAGAAGAAAGACTAGTTGGAACAAGAAGGGATTCAGTGAAAGGGGTTTTGGGAAGGTAGAAAGGGAAGGTTCTGGGAGAGGATAATGATCATGTTTATGTTGATGGAACCTGCCAATATAAAAGTTCTAAAAGGGCTTGAGAGATGGCTCAGTAGTTAAGACACTTGCTTGCAAAGCCTAAAGACCTGGATTCAATTCCTTAGTACCTATGTAAAGCCAGATGCAGAAGGTGGTGCTTGTGTTGAGTTTGTTTGCTGTGGCTAGAGGCCCTGGCAAACCCACTTTTTTCTCTCTATCTGCCTCTTTTCTTCTGTCTCTCATAAATATAGAGATAGAAAACATTTCTTTTTTAAGTTCTAAAAGAAGTTTGTGGGCTGGGGATGTAGCTGAGCAGTAGTTTGCCTGGCATGCCAAAGGCCTTGTGTTTCCCAATACCACCGAAAATAAACCAACAGTCATTTAAACCTTGTAATTGATAGGTCATAAACAGTCTCCTAGGAAAGAAATCATTCAAAATGTGTACCTACATGTCTAATTTCTAACATTGTTTTCACAGAAAAAAGAATCCTAAGTTCCATTTGGTTGCCTGTCTCTCCCAATGTTAATTGTGAGCAAGGTTTCTTTTATGTTCTGGTAGCATCAGAATATCTGATATGCTCCTTGGAAAATGACTAGTAAAAGCACTATTGGAAAGATGTTTGTTAGGAGGAGGAGGATGTAGTTTATACAGTGAAATAGGATATAGTACCTCTTTAAATTGGAATAAGAAGGTAATAGTTTAGGAGAATCACAGAGTGGAAAGAATTTGAAATCTTGAAGAATTACTTTTTACTATCACCATTTTATACACTGAATTCATTCATAAATTAGGTATTGAAAAACAGGAAACTGTTAGGACACTGGTGTTGAGTTTTGTTTTTTGAGCCAGGATCTTGCTGTATTTGCAAGGCAGGCCCGTAACTCACTATGTACTCCAGACTGGCCTAAAGTTCATAATCATCCTGCCTCCCTTGCCTAAGTGCTAAGGTTACAGGCATCTAGCATCATCATCAGTAGGATATTTAGTGAATTAGAAAAGTATAGAAATATAGAAATGTAGCCTTCAGAATTTACTACATTTCCCCAGAGTAGGTAAAGAACATTTATATCATTTTTATTATTTTTTCACAAGTGTAAATTTATTTGGCAGCATATACACACAAAGAAGGCAGAAATGTTTGGGTGGTTTATTATAGTGCTCCCCAATGGCAGCCTACTGTTTAATAAAACAATGAGAAGGAAAAACCTTTTCTGTAAGGTTTTTCAGAGGAACCCAACTAATCGGATGTGCGTGTGACAAAGGCATGAAGGAAGAGAGGGCAGAAGAAAGAGAATAAGAAATTGACTCACAAACTTAATGGAAACCAAGAAGTCTTGAGATCTGTAGATGCAAATCTGTGGGACACAGGTGAGCCAATGGTGTCATCAGTTCTTCTCTGAGTCTGGAAGCCTGAGAGTCAAGATGGTTAGTGGTGTAAGTTCCAGTGCAACTCCAAATCTAAAGGCAAGAGACCAATGTACCAGGTCAAAGACAGGGAGCCTTTTCATTCTAGTTTGCAATTCAAAAGATAGGAGGACCCTGGAACTTTCTTGTAACAACCCCCACAGGGTACTTCTACCCAAGCACTTAAAATATATATATATATGTATGTATATGTATATGTATATATATATGTGTGTGTGTATATATATATATGTATATATATATGTGTGTGTGTGTGTATGTATGTGTATATGTGTGTATATATATATATAAATTTCCATATTAGAGACATTGATTCTTGGATGATTCCAGAATGGTTAGCATAAACCCAGCATTATTTAACATAGTCCACCTTGTTGGGTGGTAGCAATTTTGGAGTTCAGCATAGGTATCCCAATCTCCTTCAAACAATGTGTACAAGTCAAATGTTATATCAGGGAACCAAGTTCCAATAGGGGTTGAGTGGGATGTGGAATTAACAATCATCCCTGTATCCATGTTAGTAACCATCCATAGGAAGTTATATGACTCATGAGAGGTAGGTCCAGTGAGGGACAAACCCACAGCAGAGATCAAGATCAGGATTTGTAAAGCCTTAGCTTTAGTGAGTCCAGTGGGTGGGGCTGAATCTTCTATCCTTCTGGAGTCAAGTCATCAGGAGGCCTCTCCTGTCAGTGTTGCAACTGTTCAGTCGTCTCCCATCCCACAGGTTTGACATGGGAGTGATGTATCCAGGTTCTAACTCCGTCAAATTTCACGGCTGTGGGCGTGGTCAAGATTACAATGTGAGGGCCTTTCCAGCATGGCTGGAGAGTCTTGTGATTGTGTCTCTTAATCCAGACTTCATCGTCTGGTTCAAAGAAGTGGGGGTTATGAGGGGGAGCTGACTCATAGATTTGGAATATACCCAGCCAAATCTGGTTTTGGACCTTATGGAGAGCTTGTAGGGATTCCAGAAACTTCTGATGGTCAAATTCTCCAAGGATCTCATGTTGAAGGTTAGTCAGAAGGGGAGGGGGCCTCCCATATAGTATCTCAAAGGGAGTTAGGTCTAGGGTATAGGGGGCGTTTCTACCCTTATGCAGGGCATAAGGAAGTAGGGCTACCCAGTCACTGCCACTTTCTAGAGTTAATTTAGTTAAGGTCTCCATTAAGGTCCCATTCATTCTCTCTACGTGGCCTGAACTCTGGGGATGGTAGGCACAATGAAGTTTCCAATCTGTCCCCATAATCTTAACAAGTGACTGTGTTACCTGAGATGTGAAGGCAGATCTGTTATCAGATCACAACAATGAAGGCAGTCCAAACCTGGGGATAGTTTCTTCTAGCAGCTTCTTAGCCACTATGGTGGCGGTCTCTTTCTTGGTGGGGAATGCCTCCACCCATCCTGAAAAGGTGTCTACAAGAACTAAAAGGTACTTGTATCCATATAAACCCCGTTTGACTTTGGTGTAACCTATTTCCCAGTTTGTGTCTGGTCTCTGTCCGCGTAGCTGGTTTCCCGGGGGTCTTTTGTCCTACTGACAAGGGATTTATGGCCTTACAGGTAGTGCAGTGGGAAATGATTCACTAAGGGCCCTAGGTGAAAAATTTTGTAGTTAGCATTTCTCAGTAGCTCCTTAAGTTTTCTAAGACCTAGATGGGTATTGTGATGAATCTGATGAATGAGCTGTTTAGCAAATTCTGAAGGGAGAATTATTCAGCCCTCAGCTGTATGGAGCAATCCTTTTCTTTTGAAAGAGTCCTGGGTATTGGGTTAGATCCTCCTTATCTTTTGAGCTGTTATGGGTAGTCAGAAGGAGCCCTGGTGGAACCACAGCCACCAAGGCCATGGCTGTGGAGTTTAGTGCAGCTTCTTTTGCAGCCTTATCGGCCAGTCTGTTTTCTTTTGCTCTTTTATCTTTCCCTTTTTTGATGGCCTGGGCAATGGATGATGGCTATCTTGAGGGGCAGCCATATCACCTCTAATTGGGGTAGGATCTCATCTTTATTTCTGATGGCTCTTCCTTCTGCTATGAGCAGCCCCCTTTCCATATAGATGAGCCCATGGCCGTTAGCCATGGCAAAGGTGTTATCGGCTATCCATGAAGATGTTTGCAATTTCACCCTCGCCATTTGAAGGGCCTGAATCAAGGCAATTATTTCTGCCCTCTGGGTCGAAGTCGCAGGTAGTAGGGCAAAGGCCCATACTATGGAGTCAAGAGTTACTACCACACAACCCGCATACCTGACTCCATCTTGCATGTAACTGCTCCCATCTGTGAAGTAGTCCACCTCTGCATTCAGCCAGGGGATGTCTGTCAGATCCGGCCTCACGTTTTGGACTTGGTTCAACACTATTGAACAGTCTTGTGTAATATCCTGGTCTGGGTCCAGCAGTAAATTGGCTGGATTGACAGCTGACATAGATGGTATCAGATGCAGGGTGTGTTCAGAAGCAGAGACTGGAAATGCAACAGTCAGTTATTAGAGATCCATTGATCTGGAGGATTCTTGAGAATCCCTTCGATGGCATATGGGGTAATTATGATCAATTCCTATCCCATAGTAATCTTATCTGCATATTTAATCAGCAATGCGGTGGCTGCAACAATGAGCAGACAGGCTGGTCATCGTTGTGCTACTGGGTCCAGCTTTCTGGACAGATAGGCCACTGGTCTTTTGTAAGGGCCTAGAGCTTGAGTCAGCACCTCATTAGCTATGCCTTTGTTTTCATCCACATACAGGTGGAAAGTCTTATAGATATCTGGTAGAAGCAGTGCTGGAGCCTTAAGGAGTGCCTCCTTGAGCTGGTGAAAGGCTCTTTCCATCTCTGGGGTCCAGTCCAAGGCATTCCCTTTCCCCCATGTGGCCTCATAGAAAGGCTTAGCAATTTCCATGAATCCTGGCACCCACACCCAAAGTCTACAGAATCCCATTGAGACCAAGAACTCACAAACTTGTCATCAAGTTTTGGAGCAGAGATACTGAGGAGCGTCTCTTTCTGGGCCTGAGACAGCAGGCATTGTTCTCCCTGCTTGAGTATGTATCCTAGGTATGGTACATCCCTTTTGCAGAGCTGTGCCTTTTTCACAGACACTGAATATCGCATCCAGTCCAATTCTCTGAGCAAGGCACCAGTCGCCTAACAACAGGTTTCTTCATCTGGGGCAGCTATAAGTTCATCAACATACTATAGGAGGGTTATTTGGGGTGTGTGCCTGCCGGTACCTACCCAAGTCTTCATGGAGTGCCTTGTCAAAGATGGTGGGCAAGTTCTTAAACCCTTGTGGTAGCCTAGTCCAGGTCAGCTGTCTGTTGAAACCACACTCCAGGTCGCTCCATTCAAGAGCAAACAAGTGTTGGCTAGCTGGAGCTAGTGACAGACTGGAGAATGCGTCTTTAAGATTCAACACTGTATAGACATCCCACTCAGGTGGCAAGCTGCTCAGCAGGGTGCATGGATTGGGCACTGTGGGGTGAATGTCTTCTATTCTTTTAGTAATTTTCCCTTAAGTCCTGAACATGTCGGTAGTTGTTGGAGAGGGGTTTTCTTACCAGCAGAAGGGGGGTGGGTGTTCCAGTCAGACTGGCAAGGAACTAATATTCCTTATTACAAGAGTTGGTTTATGTGAGGTGTTATTCCCACTTTAGCTTCTCGAGACATGGAGTATTGGCGGACTTGGGCCAGACTAGCATCTGCTTTTAGTTGTACCAAAATTGGGACCCAACGTTTAGATAGCCCCATCTAATTTCATTCTGCTCATAGTCCTGGAATTTCCTTCCATAATTTTTCCAAGTATGGTTCCTTGTTGGCAGTCAGTGGTGGGGGGAGGGCAATGAGCTTGTATTCTTCCTCTAGAGACACAGACAGAATGTGTATGGGGCCATTTTCATTAAAGACCTGTACTCCCTCAGGGCTAAAATGGACTTGTGCCCCCATCTTGGTCAGGAGGTCTCAGCCCAGGAGCAGGTATGGGCACCCAGGGATGACCATAAATGAATGGGCTACCCATCCCATTCCCAAGTCCACTTTTCTTCAGGTAGTCCATGGATATGGGTTAGTTCCAGTGGCCCCCTGGGCCCATGTTTTCTTGCTAGGCCAGGGCCCCATAGGTTGTTTTAGGATGGAGTGTTGCGACCCTCTGTCAACTAGGAATTCTGTCAGTTTCCCTCTACCGTTAGGGTTGCTCAGGGCTGATGGAGGGGATGTAAGCCCTGACGCCCTCAGTCACTCAGTTCTTCTATCTCCAAAATTTTTGGTCCTATCTCCCTCTGCTGTTTGGGGCAGTCATTCTTCCAGTGTCCTATAAATTTGCAGTAAGCCCTCTGGTCTTTTTGGAGATGGGGTCGTCCCTTTTTTTAGGGTTTTTTTTTTCTTTCCCCCTTTAATAGGCTATATCTCTTAGTTCTTGGGAATCCGATCTTTACCTGTAGCCACAGTAGTAGTCTGGTGAGTCCTTTGGTTTGTCTATCTTCTGGAGGCTCCCTGTTGTTGTAGACCTTTTCTGCTATGGCTACAAACTCTACCATTTGCTTACCCATGAATCCATCCATTCACTGGAGCTTTCTGCAGATGACTGGCGCTGCCTGGTTGACAAAAGCTATGTTTGCAGTGGACTGATTTTCCTTTGCTTCAGGGTCAAGGAGTGTGTAAGTCCAGTAGTTTTCCAACAGTCACTCTAGGAAGGCCCCTGGGCATTCCTCTTAACTTTGTATGACCTGGCCCACTTTAGACAAATTTGTAGGCCTTCTGGCAGCCTCCCAGAGACCACCCATTAGAATCTGGTGGTAGACCTTCAGCCTCTCCTTACCTGAAGGGTTGTTAGGGTCCTAGTTCGGGCAAATCAAGGGAAAAGCCACATAAATGTCAGCCTGGACCACTGTGGGCTGGCCATTTGGTCCTGGAACAGATTTTCGGGCTGCAACTAGAACCCATTCTCATTCCTCAGTTGTGAAGAGCACCTGAACAACCTGTTGGCAATCATCCCACATGGGTTGGTGGGTAATCACGATAGAGTCTAATAGGTCTACCAGGACAGAGGGTTTCTCTGAGAACTTGGGATTTTGCATTTTCCAGCTATGTAGGTCGCTAGTGGCAAAAAGGATGTGGGCCATATACTGTCGGCTCTCCTGATCAGGGAAGCAGGTTGCTCATAAAGGCAGCACAGTCATGGTGGACTCTGCCTATCTTGCAGTCCAGGCCCGTGTATGGGGAGGATTATCATATTCCTTCTGTCCTCCCCTGGGCCCAGATTGGCAGTGACCACTTGCAGTATGGATTCTGTTGCAGGGGTAGGTATGTAGGGGGCTGGGTAGAGGTCCTCCTCGGGAATGGAGGGGGGTAGGACTGCTGACTTGCAGTCCTTTGGCAGCCCCGACTCCTTAACTGACAGGATCATTGGAGTCAGTAGCAAAATGGGTCTCAGCCAAGGGAGGTGGGCTCTCCACCAGATATTGTCAAATAGTGCTGCTGAGGATTCCCATACACAATAACTTTAACTTGGTAAATGGTAGGAAGATGGAAGTTGCCTCCCTCTGGTCATCACACATTGAAAGTTGGCCATTCATTGCTGCAAACAATGGTTAGTTTTCCCAACCATACTGTTAAACCCAGATTGTCCACCAGGCATCAGAAATCCTTGAAGTGTGACTGGACTAGGTCCAGTGAGGTGGAACTGTCCCACTGTGTCTCACAAGAAAGTAGAAAAGGGCAGACAAGACACAAACACACAGACATAGAAACAAACCTCCCAGGGAGTGAAAAAGAAACCAAAAAGATGCTGACAGTGGCCTATCCTGTAAACAGGCTCTGCCAGACAAGCACTACCCATCAAAACCAGAGTCAGACTGAACCTCCCCAGCTCCAACAGATAGGGGTCCGGAGTGTCCTTGGAACCCCGTGGCCCGGAAGTAATAATTGGTACATCCCCTGACCTTCATGGGCCTCCAGGTTGTGTCCATACACCAGATCAACTAGAAAAACAAGGAACAGGGCAGAACAAAGACACATAGTACAGAAGGGCACCGTGTAAGTTTCCAAAAATTGCTGAAGAAAGGCCATAGATTCACATAGTATGTAAAAGCAAAGAGCATTTATTCTGCAGAATCAGCCAGCATGTGGGGGTCAACTATTCATACAAAATGGTGACCCCAAGAGGAGCACGCAGGCTCCTTTTAAGCACGACTAGGAGAATTCCAGGCAGGTTAGGTAATCTTTTTAAATGACTGGCTAGGCAAGCAGCAGTT
This sequence comes from Jaculus jaculus, assembly GCF_020740685.1. Lineage (NCBI taxonomy): Eukaryota > Metazoa > Chordata > Mammalia > Rodentia > Dipodidae > Jaculus > Jaculus jaculus. The sequence goes on along the minus strand of NC_059105.1, from coordinate 40,467,554 downwards.
ACAGTTGTACATCTCTGATTGGTTGGGGCAGAAGGTATGAAAGGGACATGTCTGGGCAGGTTTGGGCATGTCTCCAGAAACTAACTCAGCCCCTGGGTGGCTATCTTCTCCATACATATGTTAGGGTCACTGTTTATTAACAGCCCGGCCTTTCCCAGAAGTCTTGCCTGCCTCTCAGGGAAAATGAAACTTAGACCTAGTTAGGGTGTCAGTTTGGTCTCTTCAGCCCCAACTTACCGATTGGCAGAGAACCAATGGCTCCCCTAGAAATGCTCAACTATTGAGTCTGGGGCATTTCCAGTGATTCCGGGATGATCCCCCAAATGTAAGGGTCCAATAATCAATGAAGAAAGACCCCAGACTCAAATAGTATGTAAAAGCAAAGAGCGTTTGTTCAGCAGAATCAGCAGCATGTGGGGGTCAACCATTCATACAAAATGGCGACCTTGAGAGGAGCATGCAGGCCCCTTTTAAGCACAGCTCGGGGAATTTTAGGAAGGTTAGGTCATCTTCTAATGCGATTGGCTAAGCAAGCAACAATTACATTTGTACACCTTTGACTGGCTATGGCCCAGATTTTACCATCACTGGAACCTGTTTAGACATATTTTAGAGACTGCAGGAACTGACTCAGCCATGGAGTCTGCTATATTGGGCCAGTCTTTTTTTTTGGGGGGGGGGTCATAATCCAGAGGTATTTCAGGAATTGACTCAGGCACCTGGACAGCTATCTTCCTCCGCCACATGAGGGTTGCTGTTAACAGCCTGTTATTCCCTCTTCTCATTATATCAGAGCCCACTCCTAATATAAAACTAGGTAAAAGGGCATGAGATAGCCCTCAAGGATGGGAAATGAGTAATGAAGTGAACCACTTATTTGGTTTCTGTAAATAGCCTGCACTATAAGCCTTACACTATAAGCCTTAATAGCCCACACTGTTAGCCTTAGTAGCTCGCACCATAAGCTGTAGCAGCCTGCCTCAGACCACCAAGGTCATAGGAGGCTGATACCATACTCTGCTACCCCCACCTAAGGAATTACACAAGTGCTGACCTCCAAGGTCATAGGAGACTGGAACCACACTCTGCTACTCCCACCCAAGGACCTGCGCAAATGCTGACCACCAAGGTCATAAACTAATTGGCTTAGAAACTATGGGGTGGCACCAACTGACTGACTAACACCCTGCGGGGCTCCTAATATTAGAAAATGATTGGTCTAAAGCACAGGCTTTGTTAGAAACCCTATAAAAACTGTCCTGTTCCTGCATTGTTTTTTTCCCAAAAGTCTTGCCTGCCTCTCCAGGAAACTTAAAACTTAGGCCTAGCTGTAAACTGAAGCAAATTTGATCCTCTCAGTATATGCCAAAGAGGGTATAGCTGGGTGTTGCACAGCAGATTTCTCTGAATTAAAGACAGAAAGGAGAATCTAAGGATTCAGGAAGTCATATCTGGGAGACCTGAATCTTAAAGATAACACAACCACCCCCTAAGGTTATGTTAGCTATAAACTGAAACAACCCTGGGGCAGGGAGCTTGGGGGGAAGAGAGGGGAGGCAAGAATGGAAGCTGCAGAGACTCAGAAGTCAACAAGCCTGAGAAAGGGTTGTAAGACCCCACCCTAAGGCTAAAAGGAAACAATGGCTGAGGAAAGAGAGATTCTCTGACAGAGCTGCATGTAAGTGGTGCCATGGGAGAATTTCCCATTGAGCATGCTAAAGACACTTTGGAATGGAGCTACCTGTGAGCGGTGCAGTGTGCTCCACACATTCAGCTTCTGTGAGTCATCACCTGTGCTGAGGTGGGCTTCCTGTGAGTCGAAGCAGCTATGGGGATGTCATCATTCAGGATGGAATGAAACTTCGTGGGGTGTGGCTGCATTTGAGTCAAGCATTGCTCCTGTAAGCAACCCCTCAACCTGCTCTGTAAGTAACTCCCAAAAACTCATTGGTTCACCAAACTGGTTTTGGTGTAATTGTCCTTTGGAATGTCATTTGTGTCCCATCTGGGGGAAAAAAAAACATGTATCCATCACCACAAGGAAAAAGTTTCCTGAAATACTAGGTCATATAGTAGATCTATTTTTAGCTTTGTATTCTCTGAGGCAGGGTCTCACACTAGCCCAGGCTAACCTGGAACTCACTCTGTAGCTCCAGGCTGGCCTCAACTTCATGGTGATCCCCTACATCCTGAATGTTGGGATTAAAGCTGTGCATCTCCATGTCTGGATATTTTTAGCTTTTTGAGAATTAACCACATGGATTTCCATAGTGGCTACATTAGTTTACATTAACACCAACAGCGAATAAGAGTTCGTCTTTCCCTACACCCTTGCAAGCATTTGTTATTTGATTTTTAAATATATTTTATTTAATTACTTATTTGAAAGACAGAGAGAGAATAGGCATGCCAGGACCTCCAGCCACTGAAAATGAACTCCAAAAGCAAGTTTCCCCTTGACCATCTGGCTTACGTGGGTCCTGGGGAATTGAACCTGGGTCATTTGACTTTGCAGGCAAACGCCTTAACCATTAAAACATCTCTCCAGCCCTCATTTGATTTTTTTTTTTTTTAATTTTGAGGTAGGGTCTCACTCTAGGACAGGCTGACCTGGAATTCACTCTGTGGTCTCAGGGTGGCCTTGAACTCATGGCAACCCACCTACCTCTGCCTCCCAAGTGCTCAGATTAAAGGTGTGTGCCACCACACCTGGCTTCATTAGATTTTTTGATGATAGCCATTCTTGATAGAGTGATAAAAAATCTCAAAGTAGTTTGAACTTTCATTTTACTGGTGGCTTAAAATGTTGAACATTTAAAAATATTTATTGCCCATATGTATGTTTTACATGTGTTTAGGCAGAAGTATCATGTGAAGGTGGATAGTGTTGTACCCAAAACCCATAGATTACTACTAGAAAAATTTTAGTACCAGGGTAGGACACCTTCCAGCAAATTGTTGGTCAGGGAGGCCCCCAAATAGCACCAGTACAGGCTATTATTGGCAAGGCTCTTGGTTACCTATCAGATCTAGACAAGTAAGACCCTACTGCTGAAGACTCCACATGCTTGGGATGTAGGTCACTGAGAACTCAAGTTCGAACTAAGATGGAAGCCTTCTCCCTTTTGACTAGCTGTCAGAAAGCTGAAAAGAGCTCTCCATGCAGCCTGTTGATGGAAAAGTCATCCACAATGTTAACCAGCAGTGGACCCTGCAAGCTTTATGGCTTCCAGCCAGGCCAAATGTACCCACTGGCACAATGGTGGCAAGTCTGTTTTAGGGGAAATCAACTGCTCTCAGATTGGAAGGAATACCTGCCTGGTGCTGAAAACCTAATCAGAAGCTTATGGAGGTCATAAGCCTTAGGGGAAAACTATGACTGTTCTCTAGTTAAATGAATTTATTAGGCCCACCAAACTGCCCTCTAATACTTATTTTTATATTCATGTATTAATGCTTTTTTCACTGTTGGTTAGAGAACCTTCACTTTCCTTATGGAAGTGACCACTTACTGGGTTGACTCAAAATGTAACAAAGTGCTAAGGAAGGAAGTGGAGTGTTCAGCACTACGACAAACATCCCTATCACATGTTCCAAGGTTTAGGGACTATTGAGAAAGACATGGCTAAAAGAATATAAGAGCCAAAGGAAGGGGAGGAGTGCTTACAATACTATGTTCCTAAATACAAAGTGGTGTAAAATTCATGTCTTCACAATGGCTGATCCTAGTTACATAGACCTGCATAGTAGGAGAGGAAAAACTGATATCAAAATAGAAGAGAGTGCTGGAGAGACACAGCTACTGTGAATGAGCTCCAGGTGCCCCCTTATGGGCTTGTACAAAACTGCATGTTGCTTCAGTTGTGTCTGGCTACATGGGATCTGGAGGATTCGAACAGGAGTCCTTAGGTTTTGCAGGCAAGCACCCTAACTTTTAGGGTCTAGGGGACTATAAGTTCTATATGCTTCTAAAATCCTTTCCAGAAAAGCCCATGGAGATTCTTCTCTGCCCTGAATTACTTGACCAACTTTGGATAAGTTTGTGGGCCTTCTAGCAGTGGCCCAGAGACCACCCATTAGAATCTGGTGATAGACCTTCAGTCGCTCCCTACCTTCAGGGACACTGGGGTTCCATTCTCTGAGGTCCAGTGAGGAGGTAGGGAAGGAGTTCGCTATTAGGTGTTAGTCCTCCATGGGGTGACCGTCAAAACCAGGAATTAGTTACTAGCATTCTCTTCTCTTTCTTTCCTCTGTAGTAAAAATAATCTGGAGGAGTTGTTGACAGTCCTCCCAAGTGGGTTGTGGGAAAAAAGGACAGTGTCTAAGAGATCTATTAGGGCTTGAGGTTTCTCAGTGAAAGGATTTTGAAGTTTCCAGTTATAGAGGACACTGGTGGAGAAAGGAGTATAGACAAGAAATTGGTGTCCCTCATCATCAGGAGGTCCTAAGGCTCTGAGAAGGAATGCAGTAGGAGCTTGGGGTCTGGGTTTGCCAGACCATGTATGGAGGGGGCTGGGGGCTGAGTCTTAAAGGTTAGAGGATTGGAGGAGAGTAGAGGTTGAGGAGAAATAGTGAGAGGGGGAGAGGAGGGCTGGCTCAGAGAGGAGGACTGAGGGCTATTGGATGAAGTAGGGTTCTAGAGGGGTGGGAAGATGTCATCCTTGGGTGGGGGATAGAAGGGGTAAGGACCTTAGGGGCTTCTGGCATTAAAATAGTGGACTTGTTGGCAGGGAGAACCAAGGGTCTCAACTAGGTCGGGGGGTCATAAAGTAAATATTGCCAGGCCATGATATAGGGGACCTGATCAGGGTGTCCAGGGTGCTTAAAGATGACAGCCTGAATTTTGAGAACTAGATATAGATCAAGGGTATCTTCTCTGGCCAGCCAGCCAGCCAGGAAGGAAGGACATTCGAGGGAACAAAGGGTACAGAGTTTGCCTGGTTTGACTCCTGGAAATCTTTGAAATGAGAAAGAATTAGTTGAAGGGAGGGGGTTTAAGTTTAGATATCATGGATCCCATTTCGTATATAAAGAACAAAGTTAGGCCAGGCGTGGTGGCGCACGCCTTTAATCCCAGCACTTGGGAGGCAGAGGTAGGAGGATTGCCATGAGTTCAAGGCCACCCTGAGTTGACAGAGTTAATTCCAGGTCAGCCTGGACCAGAGTGAGACCCTACCTCGAAAAACCAAAAAAAAAAAAAAAAAAAAAAAAGAACAAAGTTACACACAAGACAACGGCAAAACTCACAGCAACAAAACGAAACCAATGAGACGTTAAAACAGACCACACAACAGGTAAGTTGCTGCACAGAACCTGAAAATTTCCAAAGGGCTGTAGTTGTACTGCTCAATGGCCAGAGTCCCCAATATATAATAAACAGCCCAATAGCCAGAGGAGGGGTCAGAGCGTTCCCCTATCCCCCTATGGCTCTGACATCAATAGCACATCTGCCTGTCATCCTGTGAGCCCCAGTTTTTCTAGAAACCAGAACCAGATATCAGAGAAAAATCAGAAAAACTTACTGTTGTGACCACCAGTGTTCTCCAGAACCTCTTGAATCCCGGACGAGCCCCCAAATATTGGGTCTGAGAACTGCATGGTAAAGGGCACAAAAAGACAAGACAAATGTACAGAGCAAAATTATTTTATTGATAGGTGCCTCAGGAGAATAAGTTGATAGACCAGGGAAGCAGCCAGGCTGGGGAGCTAGGACTGAGACCCTGAGGGGCTAGGGAACAGGAATTAGAAGAGGAAAACCTATAAAAACTACAAGGTACAGATAAACAGAACTTCTCATGGAATTTTACAAGTTCTAATGACTTTCAGTTCCCGCCAAGGCAGAAGCTGACTTTAGGGTTTACAAACACAGATGGTTAGGTCAGATGATTACATGAGGAAACTGTAAACATTTTTTTTTTTAAAATTTTACTTATTTGAGAGCAACAGACACAGAGAGAAAGACAGAGAGAGGGAGAGAGAGAGAATGGGCGCGCCAGGGCTTCCAGCCTCTGCAAACAAACTCCAGATGCGTGAGTCCCCTTGTGCATCTGGCTAACGTGGGACCTGGGGAACCGAGCCTCGAACCGGGGTCCTTAGGCTTCACAGGCAAGCACTTAACCGCTAAGCCATCTCTCCAGCCCTGTAAACATTTTTATAAGCAACCACACAGCAAGAACATTCTCGCCAATGCATTTCCCACCTTAGAATTTGGCACCAGAAGGGCCTGTGCCAAGTTCTATAAGATAGAGTCATTGTTCTTTCTTTTTTAAGTTTTTTATTCAATTTTTATTTATTCATTTGAGAGAGACAAAGAAAGAGAGAGAGAATGGGCGTGCCAGGGCCTCCAGCCACTGCAAACAAACTCTAGACGCGTGCACTCCCTTGTGCATCTGGCAAACATGGGTCCTGCGAAATTGAGCTTCTAACCATGGTCCTTAGACTTCACAGGCAAGCACTTAACTGATAAGCCATCTCTCCAGCCAAAGGCGGAGTCATTTTTCTATAGTTTCTCTGGTCCTTTCACTATTTGTGGTTCATTCAGCCACTGAATTTGTAGTTTTTTCACTAAATTCTAGAAGTTGTCAGCCATGACTTCTTCCTGTACTTTTTCAGCTGTGCGTTTTTCTCTCTTTCCAAAATAAAGATGCAGATGGTGAATATTAGATCATTTGTTATAAACTCTCAAGTCCTTAAGATTCTGGTATTAAAGTTATTTTCGTTGTTTTTCTATTGTCCAGATTGGTCTAGTCTATTTTTTAAGCTGCAGCAAATATTTCTTAATCCTTCCAGTTTGCTTTTGAGCTTGTCCACTGTACAGTTTTAGTATTTAGATTATTTACATGTCTATTTCCTGGTTGAGTCTATGTTCAATCTTCGTTTCTATTGTGTTTATAATGGTTTAACAAATAGTTTGTATCACTGATGCTTTTAAATTCTTGTCAGATTACTTAAACACCTACTATCTCGTATTCTCAGTTTGAGATTTACCTAGCTTTTAGTATCAGTAGTTTTCAAATAAAATCTGGAGTCCTTCATAGCATAGGAAAATCTAGGCCTTCAAAATGTTGGTTTTTAGTTTGCTTTCTGTCATTCCAACAGAGAGGGTTTTCTACCTTTCTATTGACAGATGGTGGTAGAAGATTAGGTTCTTCATTTGGACTTTGTTGACGCTGCACAGGAGGGAATGCTGCTTGGTGTTGGATAGAGTCTCTAATGACACGGTGGGATAGGTAGTTTATTACTGCTGGTGGATGGTAAAAATCTTGATTCTCCAGTGGGCTTGAGTATACTATAGGAGTGGCTTCTCATTTAATATCCACTCACTAGTATGGGGGATGGAGACTTGTTACTGGCTATGGCCATGAGGAATATATCATTAGTTTCATGATAGTGGAAGTTATGTTCCTCTCTCAGCATTTGCTGGTGTGGTGGACCAAAGCTGGAATAGAGTAGCTATTTGAAGTTTTGTCTTATTAATGTTCTCTATTTACTAGTTCATTGTCTATATAGAGTTTTTCTTTAGACTTTGCTAGTCTGTGACTATTGATATATTTGAGTTGCTAGCTTCTACTCCATCTGTAATATAGGAGCAAAAAACAAGGGCAGAGCTGGGCATGGTGGCGCACCCCTTTAATCCCAGCACTTGGGAGGCAGAGGTAGCAGGATCACCATGAGTTCAAGGCCACCCTGAGAGTCCATAGTGAATTCCAGGTCAGCCTGGACTAGAGTGAGACCCTACCTCATGTGGTGGGGGGAGGGAGGGAACAAACCCAAGATATCCATTACTATGATGTGCCCTAAGTACTGATGTCTGTAACCTAGTCTGCTTTCTTTCCATGTTGTAAAGGCTTCTTGATATTTGTTTCACAAATAAAACCAGGGTTGTTAGTTTTGCTTTACAGGAAGAATAAGGAAACACCCATTCACTCTATTTCCCCAACATTATTTAAGAAACTAGATATAACACTGAGGAGTTCTACTTAAAGATACTGATGTGTTAGCTAAGACTCAGTTGTGTATAAGAAAGAGGAGCTAAAGTAAAAGTCACCAGTTTTCAAGCAGAATTTAGAGGGAATAACTTGTCTTAGAACTTAATGAGACCTATTTGTTCAGACTTTTCTTTGTAACTTTATCTTTAGAGCCAAGGACATTCTTTTGTGTTCATGGAGGAAGGGAACCTGTCACATACAGTCAGAAAGTTCTAGGTTTTATGGTCTGCTCTAAGGGAAACAATAGGGAAACAAAAGTGAGGCTGATTTTATCAAATCCTAAGGTGCCATATTTTTTAGGGGGAGGGTAGGTACCCTAAGCCTTATTGTATGGCTGTGAATAACTATTGTAGCTATAAAAATGGCGACAATTCTTTGTGTCTATTTATGTCCTTTGTAATGTGACTTTGTAATTTCTTCCATTAAAGGATTTATTTCCTTGTCCCTTGAGTCCAGGCAAACTTTCTCACTCTGGCTAACAGAATGTGGCAGAAGTAATAATGCTGAAGTTCCAAGTGCAGCCCTTCCTTTTGCTCACTCTCTTAGGTACTGTCACTATGATACCAATCTCCTGAATGATGATACAACACCTAGTAAACTCTGTTGCCTTAGGCAATAATCAGTCTACAGATTGTCCCAAGTGAACTCAGCACAGGTGAGCAAGCCCCAAAGTGTTCTTCCCTGGGAGCACAGACAAGAACCCAGATGAGCAGACATCGGCTCAGTCCAACAGAACTACCCAGCTGACCAGAACTCATGGGCATGATAATATACTTTTGTTTTAAGCCACTGAATGTTAAGTTGGATTGTTACACATCATTTTTATGATAGCAAATACATTATTGCCGAGTGTGTTAGTACACATCTTTAATCCCAGCACTTGGGAGGTAGAGGTAGGAGGATCACTGATTTTGAGGCTACCCTGAGACTACAAAGTGAATTCCAGGAAAGCCTGAGCTAGAGATCCTACCTTGAAAATCTAAATGGAAAAAGAAAGAAAACAGGTAGTTATGGAGTGTTATAATACTTGTAACTGTCTTCTTTTGACTCCATATGGGCCTCTAAAATTTCTTCTCTATATGGAGAAGTAGTGTTCTTTCTAAAATATAGATCTGACAGTTTCCCTAAATGAAATCAGGTGCCCATGCCCAATTCTTTCATGAAATGGGTTATGTTTAGTCTCATATAATAATCTAGCCTTGGGCTGGAGAGATGATTCAGCAGTTAAGATGCATGCCTACAAAGCCTAATGATCCAGGTTTGTTTCCCCAGTAAGAACATAAAGCCAGGGGCAAAGTGGCATATGTATCTGGAATTCATTTACAGCAGCTAGAGTCCCTGGCTCACCCATTCTCCTTCATTCTTTCTCTCCTTGCAAATAAATAATCTAACCTTAGCCAAACCTACTTCATTTCTTTTTTTTTTTATTCATCTTGTGTTTAAGTTCAAAGATCTCTAATTCTATTGTTTTTTTTTTTTTTTTTTTTTTTTTTTTTTTTTTTTTTGGTGAAGTAGGGTTTCACTCTAGTCCAGGCTGACCTGGAATTCACTATGTAGATTCAGGGTGACCTCAAACTCATGGCAATCCTCCTACCTCTGCCTCCCAAGTACTGTGATTAAAGGCATGCACACCATGCTTGGCTCTAATTTCTAATGGATCTAGAATGGAACATAAGTGTGATTGTTTTAAAATATGTCAAAGAGGGCTGGAGAGATAGCTTAGTGGTTAAGGCGCTTGCCTACAAAGCCAAAGGACCTCGGTTCAATTCCCAAGAATCCACCTAAGCCAGATGCACAAGGTGGCCCATACATCTGGTATTCTTTGCAGTGGCTGGAAGCCCTGGCACACTCATCCTCTTCACCTCTTTCCCTCTCTCAAATAAATAAAAATAAAAATAAAATAAATAAATTAAAAAAATACGTCTGTGAGCTGGAGATGGCTCAGCAATTAAAGGCACTTGCTTGGAAAATACATCTATGGCTGATGGTGAGGAGGAATTTGCATTGATGTGAAGACTGCGGCGAGGCCACAGGAATGGAGTGTTTCTACAGCATATGTTTTTGTCCATCCGGGTATGTGATGAAGACATCAACTAGGCTTTGCAGCACTGGAAGCTCCTATGACTACTCCCCATATCACCCTTATGCCCTCTCTGTTCTGGACACTCTCCTGGTTCCATCCATGCATGCTCAGCTCCCTGGGCCATGGTATTCTCCACAATGAAGTTACCTTTCCTTTCTGTCCCTTCCCTACTCCTCAGTAAGGAGAGACAAAGAGATCATACTCTGTACAGAGGAGCTGAAAGGAGGCCTGGCTATGACTCTGAGCCCTCATAATAGATAACTGTCCCGTCCCATGGGACCTAGTTATTCATGGGGGCAAGGAGGACCCTAACCTGAAATAAGATGGGCGAGAGAGAGAAAGAGACTCAAGCAAATGTACACTTGTCAAGAGTCCCATTTTATTGAGCCGGAGCAGCCTTTTAAAGGGTTAGGGTTAGGGTTTTGGGTGAGGGAGGGGCTGGAGGAGGCAGGTGGTGAAAAGTTACAGAATCTTCTTGACCTTTGGCCTAGGACAGTTTGCGGTTATTCCGAGAAGTCACGGTACATTTCTCACGTCTCTGCAGTTTCCAGGCAGGATGTTAATCAGTTAGGTGTGGCGGGGTGGGGGGATGAGGAGAGGTCAGAAGTTGCTCAGGGCTTGTCTCTAACATTTCCCCCTCTTCTGTATAGAAGGACTAGGATAGGAAGGTTACCGTGACCCCCTGATGATGTCCCAAAGAAGGGCTTGTTTTGGTGGCTGATTATTTTTGTTTAAGAGTAAAAATGGATCCAGAGGAGTAACCTGACAGCAACCTGACATCAGAGAGGCGAGCATTCCCCAGAGTAGGTTGAGCGCTGTTACTCATAGGTCATTGATTTCGATAGTCATTTGGATTGACCTTAGAACAAGGGGCACAAACGGGATCTGAGCCTGTTAGAAGGGCAGTGCTGGACCCTTACCCGTCATTGGATCGGCCTCCTCTCAGCGAGGTCGTCCTGTCTTAGGCGGGTCGAGACTTAGCCACCTGTTCCGTTGCTGACTTACCAGACCATTCACTTTGTGGAAATGTAACGCATTTTGCTCTCAACAAGACCGTCAAAGCCCCATAAGGATCCTGGAGGAAATATGTTTGGTAGCCAAATAATATATGAGGGGTCGCGGAGACCTGAGTTATTCTTCAGAGGGGCGGGGCCAAAATTTCCACCCCAGGGTGGATTTTTGTAGGGAGGTACAGTCTAAGGGTCAAGATGGGAGTTTGTCTTGTTCTTTTGGCGGGTCAGCGGCAGATGTTTCTTCTGTGGCAAGTCGGTGGTAGTGGACTTCCACTGGCTTGATTGCAGATTCTACCTGACTCTTAACAAAATTTGTTAACCGTTTAAAGGCCCAGGGGCCAAAAGAGAGAAGTAAAAGGATACCTACAAAAGGTCCTAGCAGACTGGGAAGCAGAGTGGTTAGCCATGGAGATGTGGAAAACCAATTTTTATACCAAGATTCTTGTTGTTCCTGAGCCCTTTTTCTATCTTCTAGATTCCTTTTAACTTTGTCAAGGCTATTTTGTACTAGCCCAGTCTTATCTGAGTAGAAACAGCATTCTTCCTTGAGGGCTACACAGAGTCCCCCTTCTTTAAGGAAGACTAAATCTAATCCTCTCCGATTTTGAAGAACTACCTCAGAAAGGGAAGATAATGAATCTTTAAGATCTTGTATTCCCTCATGTATGAGGCTGAGATCTCTATCCACTAAGGCACTGAGATGTGAAAAATGTTGTTGGGAGGTAACCATTGAGGCAATACATGTCCCGGCTCCTGTAGCACTAAGCCCCAGGAGTACAGAGTAATGGTGGTCAGGGGTTCTCTTTTCTGCCTAACAGCCATACCTCTGTCTAATGTAGTTAGAAAACTCTCTGGATCATGGACAAAGAACCGTGGTAGCACAGTGACTACAACACAATCCTTGTTATTAACAAAGTCCTCATTGGTTATAAAAGGAGTTAGACCGAAGAGCAGGCAAAGTAGGTGTTATTGGTAGCCTTAGTATAAGTGGATGTTCAATTGATAACAATAGTCTGATTACAGACCAATATGAGTGAATGGGGGGGGCAACATTTTAGGGCCAACAAGACAGAGTCCAATACCTGAAATGGAACTAAGAGTAAGGCCTCCATCTGGGGCAGCATGCCAAGGCAGGCCATCTGTGTCATTAGTAAATATAGGGGTCATAAGCATCGCAACACCCTCATAAAAGGGAGGGGTAGGAGAGAAGCAGATCCAGCATTCTTGATAATTGGGATTGCTAGTATTATGAATAGCTTACAGAGTCGTCTCACATCCTGGGGGGAATGGTTGGGCGTTGCCCGAGGATGTTTCCACTTTCGTTTGACAGAAATGTAGTCCCAGGAGGAAGAAGGCTTCCAATAGGTGTCCCCAGAGGTCTCACAGCCCCAGGAGGCACAAAAATAGTCATTAGCCCACCCGCACTTATAATTGAGGGATTTATCCCGGTGGGCTCCCGGGCAGACATAAATACCCTCCAGGCCGTGAAGAAGACTTTTTTCGACATCATTTCTACAGCCAGGGAAACTGGGATTGCGTGCAGGAAGTTCAGGTGCTAGACCCTTGGGCTGAGGCCAGAATACCTCCGCTAGACCCCAATCAGGGTGTGCTCCAAGGGCAAGGGCGCAGAGATCTACTTCTAAATCAGGCCATTGGGGCTGAGACCTGACCGAAGAACTAGAGTTAACAATGTCTCCGGCCTGATTCTCAATGATCCAAGTGTAGTTATAAATTTGATAAGGGGAGGGGGCACTTACCACCAGTCGGGCTACAAGTAGAAATGAGAGAATGGCAAGGCCGAGCATCTTTCTGTAATTAAGTACAATTAAAATCTTTCTCAGGGGAGAATTAATCAATTTTATTAGCCTCTCTGGGAGCCATCTAGCATTTGTTCTTTAGAATCATATATGCAAGCATGTCCTTTCCCCCAGATTAACACAGGATCTGGGCCGGACCACTTATAAGTTAATGGATCCTTCCATAATGCTTGAGCATAATTATTTGATGTAGAAGGGTGCCAAAATCTATCAGCCGCGGATTTAGCATCCTTATCAAGGGTCAGGAAATTTAAAACAAACAAAGCATGGTTTAATAATGTTTTGAGATTTGTTGCCTGGGGGTATAATATTCTCCCTGAGTGTTGGAGCTTGGAAAGCATATTTTTAAGGGTTTGATGTGCTCTTTCTACTCTACCTTGTCCCTGTGGATTATAGGGAATACCAGTAAGATATTTTATTTTATTTTTTATTTTTATTTTTATTTTTTTTATTTTTTTAAAATTTTTATTTATTTATTTGAGAGCGACAGACACAGAGAGAAAGACAGATAGAGGGAGAGAGAGAATGGGCGCGCCAGGGCTTACAGCCTCTGCAAACGAACTCCAGACGCATGCGCCCCCTTGTGCATCTAGCTAACGTGGGACCTGGGGAACCAAGCCTCGAACCGGGGTCCTTAGGCTTCACAGGCAAGCGCTTAACCGCTAAGCCATCTCTCCAGCCCAAGATATTTTATTTTTAATTGAGCACAGAATTGTTTAAAGCTAGTGCTGGTATACCCAGGGCCATTTTCTGTTTTGATGACTTTTGGCAATGGCATAAAGGCAGAGCAGGCAAATATATGATTAATAACATTTTTAATAGCTTCTCCCATCTGAAGGGAAGCACAAATAAACCCACTAAAGGTATCTATAGACACATGAATATATTTTAATTTGCCAAAAGGCGAATAATGGGTAACATCCATTTGCCATAATTCCCCTGGTGTAAGACCACGAGGATTAACTCCCAAGTGTGGCACAGGCAAAAATGTTATACAGCCCTGGCACTGGCGGACTATCTGTCGGGCCTGTTCTCGGGTGATAGAGAACATCTGTCGGAGAGTTTGGGCATTAAGATGGTGTAACCAATGTGTCTCTTGTGCCTGAGATATGGGGTCAGGTGGGGCGACCATTCCAGTTAGGACGACAGAACTATTTTGAGTTGCCTGATCCACAAGGTTATTTCCTTTACTTAAGGGTCCAAGAAGACCAGAATGTGCTCGAATATGTCCTACAAAGAAGGAGTGAGTTCTGGCCAGGATTAGTTGTTGAAGTTTAGCAAAAAGAGGGGAAACATTGGTAGAGAGACGGATGTAAGGGACCGTCTCAAGCAAAGGGACTGAGCTGGCTACATAGGCGCTGTCAGTATAAAGGTTAAATGGGTGATTTGAGAAAGTCTCAAAACCTGTAAAACAGCAACCAATTCCACAAGCTGTGCCGAAGAAAGTTCAGTTTGGACTTTGGAGATTTTTCCATTGATGTTAAAGGCTGCAATTCCAGATGAAGAACCATCAGTAGAAACTAACATGGCTCCAGGAATGGGAGAGCTTTTAGTCTGTTTTGGGAAAACAATGGACTGTCTATAAAGGAATTGAATTAGACTGTCTGAAGGATAATGATTATCTATTTTGCCTTGGAAGGAAATACAATCAACAGCCCATTCATCAGAGGACTGTACTAGCCATTGAACCTGGGAGGCACTATAAGGCACACTAATGGTGTCTGGGTCTTTTCCAAAAAGTTTAAGGGAACTTTCTCTCCCAAGTTTTTTTTTTTTTTTTTTTTTTTTTTTTGGTTTTTTGAGGTAGGGTCTCACTCTAGCCCAGGCTGACCTGGAATTCACTATGGAGTCTCAGGGTGGCCTCAAACTCATAGCAATCCTCCTACCTCTGCCTCCCGAGTGCTGGGATTAAAGGCGTGCGCCACCACGCCCAGCTCTCCCAAGTTTTAAAACCTGGGCAACTAGGGAGGGGTAGGTGGGCAGAATTTTGGGGGGGGGTAGCAGGTAAATGGATCCAATATAAAGGCTTAGTCTGCCATAAAAGACCGGTGGGTGTAAAGGTTGTAGGGAGAATAAGTAACCATAACGGGGAGGTGGGAGAGAAGTATCCAATCTTTTGTGCCTGAATGGCCTTTTCAACAATTTGTAAGGAATTTTTAGCCTCTGTAGTAAGCTCTCGAGCCAAGGAAGGGTCAGAATCCCCTCGCAAAATATCAAACAAGGATTTAAGTTCTCTAGTAGTTAATTTTAAATAGGGTCATAACCAACTAATGTCCCCCAAGAGCTGTTGGAAATCGTTAAGTGTTTTTAAAGAATCTTTTCTTAACTGGATTTTTTGAGATAGGATTTTATTAGAGTGTAATTCAAATCCAAGGAAAAGGTGGGGAGGATGGATTTGAACCTTCTCTGGGGCTATTTGTAGTCCCAATTTTTGGAGTATAAGGATTAATTCTTGTCCCACCTCATATAATTTTGTTGTCTCTGGTCCTGCTAATAAAATATCATCCATATAATGAATGATATATAAATTAGGATATTTAAGCCGAAAGGGATCTATTGTCTGGGCGACAAATTTTTGACAGAGGGTAGGGCTATTGGCCATCCCTTGTGGCAAAACTTTCCATTGGAAGCAGGGCGATGGACCGATACAATTAACAATAGGGAGGCTGAAGGCAAAACGTTTGCAATCCTCTGGGTGGAGGGGAATGCAAAAGAAGCAATCTTTAAGGTCAACGACTAATTAAGCGTAACCCTGCGGGATGGCTAATGGTGACGGGAGACCAGGCTGAAGGGCCCCCAACGGATCCATGGTCTTGTTAATTTTTCTTAGATCTTGGAGTAATCTCCATTTCCCCCCTTTTTTTTTGTATAACAAAGATGGGTGTATTCCAGGGGGAGGTGGAGGGTTCAATATGACCAGCCACTAATTGTTCCTGCACCAACTGTATGGCTGCTGTTAACTTATGTTGAGGAAGGGGCCATTGATCTACCCAGACAGGGGAGTCATTTTTCCAGGTTATTTTATCTGCCTGGTGTGCAGGAGGAGCAATGGCCCTTAGGAAAAATGTGAGTCATAGCCAAGACCTGTCCGTGTTGTTTTTGGAGTAACCGAGACAGGGTTTGGTATTCCTCGGTTGTTTTTTCCAAGGCCTCTGCCTGGGATAAAATCCTGGTTAAGCATTTGTTGAGTAACTCCCTCAGAAGGGCTGAACATGAGGACTCCCATCTGGGATAAGATGTCTCTTCCCCAAAGGTTGACCGGAAGGCCAGGGACTATAAATGGCCGAACGTTTCCAGTGTTTCCTTCAGGGTCCTCCCAAGTCAGGAGTTGGGAGCTCTGAAGGGTGTTAGTAGATTGGCCAATACCTTGAAGATGAGTCAATGAGGGCTGGAGGGCCCAGGAAGGAGGCCAAACATTTTGTGAAATTATGGTGGAATCCGCCCGAGTCTAAGATGCCCTCAAAAACTTTACCATTGATTTTAAGTTTTAGGCTAGGACGTTCTTGGGTCATTTTTTGAATCCAATAAATGTCTGAAGACCCAGGCCTGGAGGCTCCTCTATGGGGACCTATCGAAGGAGCCGTTGAATCCAAGGGCAGGGGGAGGGCCTGTGCTAAACGTTGTCCTTGTATAATAGGAAGAGGCCCTAGTGTACTGGTGGCGAAAATTTTTATTTCTACTGTATAGTCATTATCAACTATTGATGGATAAACGGTGATGCCCTTTAAAGTACTAGATGCCCTTCCCAGAATTAGATAATAGGTTTGTGGCAGGGGTGGGCCAAAAACTCCTGTAGGAATTATTTGGACTCCCTCTTCAGGTTTTAATATTGAGTCGGTGGAGGCACACAGGTCCACCCCTGCACTTCCGGGAGTAGCCCTGTGGAGGCAGGCAGTTGATTGGGGGTCTGGCTGTTGTCTGGCTGGCTGTTCCCCGAGGCCGGCAGGAAGGCTATCGGTTGAGGGGCCTGGGGCTGGCCCCTCATTCCGTTTCCCGGTAGGGGAGGGAGAGGATTGCCAGAGATGTCTGTTTTAGACCAGCAAGTATTAGCCCAATGTTTACCACGATGGCAGTGAGGGCAGACTGTGGTAGGTGGGGGGCGAGGCCCTCCAAGTTGACCAGGAAGCTGTGGCTGACCAATGGACTGTCCCACAGTTCCTTGGGGGCATTGCCATGCAAAATGGTCTGTTTGTCCGCATTTGAAGCAAGTATGTTTAGAACCGTTGGGTTGAACAACCGCTCCAATGGCCAGATTGATTGCCTGAGAAATCTTATGGGTAAATAGATCTACGTATTGGCATATGCGGATCATGTCATGAAGATCCTTGTCTCTATATTTGCCGCGTAGGGCGGCTCTGCAGGCCGAATTGGCATTTTCATAAGCAAGTTGTTTAAGAAGTTTATTTTCATTTTGACCAGGTCCCAGAGACCTTTCGGCAGCCTCTAAGAGGCAACTGACAAAGTCACTATATTCTTCATGATTGCCCTGGATGATTTTTGTCAAGGGCGAGAGAACAGATCCCTTAGAGGGAATTGCACGCCAAGCTGCCATAGCGGCTTTACCAGTTTGTGCCAACAGGCCTAGAGGAAAGTTTTGTTCTCGTTGGTCAGAGGAATATTTCCCTTGACCTGTAAGTTTCTCAGGTGTCCAGCCAGCAGAGGGAGCTCTAGGTCTTTTAGCGTTATTGTTAGCCAGAGTCCTACAGCGTTCAACCCAATCAGCCTGCCATAAAAGGAATTGTCCTCTAGTTAAGACCGACTGTACAACGGTGAGCCACTCATTAGGAGTCAGATAACCTCCCCCCCCCCAAGGCTTTCCAATAAGGAAAGGGTAAAAGGGGCATTAGGTCCATAGTCCTTGACTGCTGAGTTAAGTTTTTCTAGGTTTTTAAAGTGGAGTCGGCGATAAACAGTCTCCTCATCTTCACTATCTTGGCCTGTGGTGGGCATATTGTGGCATGGTATTCTCTGACTTTCTTCCTCCTCATTTTCATTTTCACTTTGAAAATCATCCTCATCAGAGGAAGGCAAGGGAACAGAGACTGCGGGGAGATGGCGTGAAGAGGATGGGGCATCGCGATTAGGGGCAGAGGAGGAAGGCCCGAGGGGGTCGGACCCATATCTCCGATCGGGAGCGTGTGTAGTTTGTGAGCGGGTAACGGGAAAACCAAACAAGGAGAAGACGAGGGACGATGGGGCTGGGGTTGGGGTAAGGGAGGGGGGTGTCCGGCGGAACAGCGAGCAGAGAGACGAGAAAGTTGTTTTCGAAGTTGGAGAATTTCAGTGAGATCTTGAACTTGAGGAGAGGCGAAGCTTGGTCTCAGAAAGGGAATTAGGTGGAACAATCAGAAAAGAGGGCAGAGTCAAAAGAGGAGCAGAGGGGAGAGTTTGGGGGGAAAGAGTTGGGGCAGCAGGGGCGAGGGATGGCCAATCAGGATTGTGATAACGGGCAGCCTCATCTTCTAAGGTGGTTGCATCACCAGGATCGAGAGGGTCATCTAGAGGGGAGGAAGAGGATGAGGGACAAGCAGGAGGAGGCTGAGGTTTAGTGGTAGGTTGCTTCTTTAGAACAGGATTGATTAGGTGAGGCGATTGGTTATGGGGGCGGGGGGTTTAGAAATGTCAATTGGGGGTAGTGGAGGGTAAAGTTGGGGAAGATTCGAAGGGTCAGAAGTATGAGAGTCAGAAACATCAACGAGAGAAAAGGAGTCTGAAGCTCGAGAGGGGGGACGCAAAGGGCAGCGGGAGCCAGGCTGTGAAGACGAGAGACAATGTTCGGCCACAGAGAGAAGGTGGCGTTTACCAGAGTCATTATTCGCTTCCTCGTCAATGTCTTGAATTAAGCCCCAGAAAGAGAAAATAGTTGGGGATAGTGCATCATTGCCTTCCTCAGTGAGTTTCTCATTTAATTCTCTACCTACTCTTTGCCACTTTTTGGGATGAATATTAGGTCCATCAATCACAAACCATGGACGTGTCTTATCAACAAAAATAAAAAACTGCATAAGATCCTTTTTCTTTACCCGTATTCCTCGGTCTCTGAGAGAGGCTTTTAAATCCTTTATGAAAGAAGCCTCTTTAGACAATGAATGGCCCATCTCGATGGGAAGGAATGAAAAAGGAAAACTTACTAGGTCTTGCTGTCTTCTTGGGCAGAGAAGTGGTGACCATTCAAGAACACTCCGGAGATCGTGTGCTGGGGGGTCTCCATCTGGCAGGGGTCCGTGCCTTGAGCCCCACGTTGGGCGCCACGTGTCCCGTCCTGCGGTACCTAGTTATTCATGGGGGCAAGGAGGACCCTAACCTGAAATAAGATGGGCGAGAGAGAGAAAGAGACTCAAGCAAATGTACACTTGTCAAGAGTCCCATTTTATTGAGCCAGAGCGGCCTTTTAAAGGGTTACAGTTAGGGTTAGGGTTTTGGGTGAGGGAGGGGCTGGAGGAGGCAGGTGGTGGAAAGTTACAGAATCTTCTTGGCCTTTGGCCTAGGACAGTTTGCGGTTATTCCGAGAAGTCACAGTACAGTTCTCACATCTCTGCAGTTGCCAGGCAGGATGTTAATCAGTTAGGTGTGGCAGGGTGGGGGGATGGAATCAGTTAGGTGTGGCGGGGTGGGGGGATGAGGAGAGGTCAGAGGTTGCTCAGGGTTTGTCTCTAACAGATAATCTGCACCAGGATTGTTGGGATATCAAAAACTTGCACATATTGTCTGAGTATCACTGACACTCAAAGGCATGCAGAGCCTGGTGGAGTTCACTTGGTATATTGGAGGTAGTAATAGTGGGTCAGAGCTGCTGTCGTACTTTCCCTGCCCTTAGTACCTATTATCTTTGAGTCCTGTGTTTTACCAGCACAAGCCATCTTTGCCCATTTAAATGACTGAGCTCTTACCAAACTCCAAACAAGCAAGTTGGCTGCAGCCTCTGCCACTCTTATACCCTCTGGGAGCCTGGCATAGGGTTAGTGGGTAGCCAACTGGCATTTGAGCTTTTTTTGTCTTCAATCTCTTCACCAATGAAGCTGTCGCTATACAACTTGGCCAGCATTTTATTCCTTGAGACAGTCATCACATGTTGCTATATAATCTCTCCTGTACTAACAATTTGTCCACTACAAAGATTTTCTAATTGTCAACTGGCTGATCAAGGCTCCTAAGAAGTGTCTCCCCTCAAAGATTTTGCACTCAAAAGGGTTCCCCGAAGCCCTAGTTGACCTTTTACCTGATGCTTGCATGTTCTAGGTTACCTACTAGATAGTCAAGAATCATGGAAGACAGTTCCTTAGCTTCCTTGGGTCAGGTTTCCAGTACCATTTCTGTGAACTGGTATTTGATTTTTAATGGCATAGGGCATTTTTTGTATTAGTGACTCCAAAACTTGGAAGGAATTTACAAAAGTTAGCATGTTTTACTTTATTTCATCAACTTCCTAACTGGGTTCATAGCCTTACTGAGTAAAATGCATTAAATTATTTCTGACTAGGCACAAAGAACTGCATTTCTCTGGACTTCTGAATTTATGTTCATCTTCCTCTGGCCACTAAACATCCTGGCCAGCTCTTTTAGAATTGGACAGCATGGTGGCCCTTTGGAGCCTCAGGAATGGCCAGTAATCTTGGTTTAGCAGATACTGGTTTGGCTGTGGGTCTTTGAAGAAATGGTCATTAATTACTGATTGCATTTGGCACACACTGTGTGATACTTGAAGAGATAAAGATTTACCAATCCTTAATTGAAATCTTTTTATCACTTTTTTTTCCCTCTTCACCTTTTCTCCTCCCTTCTACTTTCTCCTTTGCATTTTGATGATTCTAGTGGGCACACCTGTCACTAAGACAAATGTCTCCTCTGACTATAACCTCTTAAAAGTTGTGCACAGCTGGGCGTGGTGGCACACGCCTTTAATCCCAGCACTTGGGAGGCAGAGGTAGGAGGATTGCCATGAGTTCAAGGCCACCCTGAGATGACAGAGTTAATTCCAGGTCAGCCTGGACCAGAGTGAGACCCTACCTCGAAAAACCAAAAAAAAAAAAAAAAAAAAAGTGCACAACGACACTTTTTATTAGATACAATGTATATTAAAATATGTCTATGATGGCACACACCTTTAATCCCAGCACTCGGGAGGCAGAGGTAGGAGGATTGCCTTGAGGTCGAGGCCACCCTGACACTCCATAGTGAATTCCAGGTCAGCCTGGGCGGCTAGAGTGAGACCTTACCTCGAAAAACCAAAAAAAAAAAAAAAAAAATGTCTACGAGAGTTTTGATAGTCTTCTAAATTCACTCTTCTCCTTAATTTAGTGGATTTAATGAAAGATGCAAGAGTAAAGGGATCATTGTGGCAGAAGGGGTTGGGGTACACCAAGGTACCAGAAAGCCAAGGTGGCTATGGTATGTGTAATGAATCTGATTCCCTGGCAGGAAGCTTTGGAAGGCCACTGCATGAAACTGGAAAAGTGAAGCTCAAGCTGCAATGGAGACATCAGGATGTTGGAAATGCCCAGACCATGGAATGCTGAGGCATGGAATGGACCTGGACTGAGAGAGAGAGCTCCCATGTGCTGGAGGGATGGGGCTACATAGCACTTGGGAATAGAAATAATCTCATCACAAGCCACAGATGCTGAACCTGGAGCTCTAGGATTGAATGTATGTCCTGTTTGTTCTCAATCTTGCTTTCGTGCAGTCTTTTCTAAGTATGGCAGCATTCCTCTCTTTTGGAATGGAAGTGTCTACTCTATATTATTGAACACTGGGAGTATGTACCTTGTGTTTTGAATTTATCAGGCTTTTATAATTAAAAGATTGCCGTAGTCAGATGTGGTGGCACATACCTTTAATCCCAGCACTGGGGAGGCAGGGGTAGCGCCCCCCAACAGCCTTTCTCTTCTCCTCTGCTCTTCTGCTGAAAATTCTGGCCTTCAGATGACAAGTTGCTTAGGAAACTTTCCTTTCCTCAGAACTTTGAAGCAGCTTAATCGATTACACAACGATGGAGGCAACCCAGGTTTTGTTTTTGGCAGCATGTAACCATGTCTATTCACTGACCAATGTCCACAATGTGTCAAGGTTGACAGCTAGACAGAAGCTCTGGCTCCTATTTAAGTGGTAATGCCTCACATTAACTTTCCCAACATACACTGGATGGTGTGTCAAAGTTGATCCTATGATGATGCCTGCCAACAGTATGACCTGGCCCTCCTGGATGCTTCTGGTACTTGCCAATGCAGCTATGGCCCATGGGACACATGGCCTCGAAGCTTCCAGGTCTTCCTCAGTCTGGATGGCATGGCAGCAGCCCGAAGGAAAGAGTCTTTTGAATGTCTTTGAGGCAGGGTTTCAGTCTAGCCCTGGAACTCACTCTGTAGTCCCAGGCTAGCCTCTAATTCATACTGATCCTCCTATTTCTGCCTCCTGATTTAATGCACTATCACGGCTGCCTATCCTATTACTTGAAAGTGAAAGTGTTTGAACACCTGATCCCAGCTGGTAGTGCTTTTTTAATATGGAAACTTTAGGAGATGGAGCCTTTCTGCAGGAAGTGAGTAACTGGAGTATGAGCCTTAGTTTTAAAGCCTGGCCCCACTTCCTATGCTTTTTGTTTTTCTCAAAGTTGGGTCTCACTTCAGCCCAAGCTGACCTGAGAACTCACTCACTCTGTAGTCTCAGGCTGGTCCTGACTCACAGCAATCCCCCTATTTCTGCCTCTCAAATGCTGGGATTAATCTCTTGATCATTAAGCATGATATTGGTTGTACATTTCCATAATTCCCTTCATTAGGATGAGGAAGTTTCCTTCTATACCCAGTTTATTGACGGTGTTTTTGTTTTTTAATTGTTGTTGTTTGTTTGGTTCGTTCTTTGGAGGGAGGGCCTCACTATAACCCTGACTAACCTAGAACTCACTCTGTAGTCCAGGCTGGCGTTGAGCTTAAGTCTATCCTCTTACTTCAGCCTCCTGAGTGCTGAGTGCTGGTACTAAAAGCATAAACTACCAGCTCAGTTTTTTTTGTTTGTTTTTTTTTAATCCATGAAAGGATTCTAGGTTTTTTGTTTGTCTGTTTTTTGGTTCAAAGCTTTTCCATGCCAACCAAGAGGAATAGGTATGTCATTTGTAGCATACTTTATCATGAATACAACTCTTTCTGTATATTGCTGGATTTGGCCTGCTAGTATGTTGTTAAAGTTTAAGTTTTTAATTAATTCTATTTTCTCTACACTTTTTAAAAAAATTTTATTTATTTATTTATTTTGAGAGCGACAGACACAGAGAGAAAGACAGATAGAGGGAAAGAGAATGGGCGCGCCAGGGCTTCCAGACTCTGCAAACGAACTCCAGACACGTGCACCCCCTTGTGCATCTGGCTAACGTGGGACCTGGGGAACAGAGCCTCGAACCGGGGTCCTTAGGCTTCACAGGCAAGCGCTTAACCGCTAAGCCACCTCTCCAGCCCTATTTTCTCTACACTTTAACAGTGAGTAAAGTATAATATATGCAAGTACTGTTGGCTAATCATTATATTGGAAGATTCACTTAATGCTAAAGACAGTTTATAAGGTCTTGTATTGATTTATACTTTACTGAAATGTGCTCAGATCATATGCTACAGAAACAGTACAATGGGTGTAATTTAACTAGTGAAACTATCTAAAATCATCTTTTAAATCCCCAAATAATTATATTATTTAGTTTTGTCAGGCATGCTGGGGGCAAAATTATATGCTAGAGTTGCATACCTCATTTGGAGTCCATTCTTCTCAAGGCCCAGTTTGAGCTTGTTAACCCCTACTACCCTGTAAAAACAAGGAAAATTTTAAACTAAAAATAATTGAAAATAATTAGAATATCTCATAGACTCCCTCAAAGAACATCAACTAGGGCTGGAGAGATGGCTTAGTGGTTAAGCACTTGCCTGTTGTGGGGTTCCCCAGAGGGGTCCCTGCTCAGGGCTGTCTACGCGACCCCAAGAACACTCACGCAGGACGCTCTCAATGCAAACCACACAAGGTTTATTGAATCCGATGCATCGGGGCTCAACACAGATTCCTCTCGCAGGAGGGGTGAAGAGCCCCTACCAACGGGTTTGGTCAGCTTATATAGGCTAAAACCACAGGTATGCAGAGTCATAGGGGCTTTCTAGGCGTGGGTCCCTCTGATTGGGTGGGGCCCACGGGGTGGGCTCCTGTCTGGGGGCTTCAGATATGTGTTGACCGTTGATTGGTTGTGTCCAGGTGGGGAGTTATCTTAATGAGGAACTAGGAGTTGTTTGTTCAGCTCGAGTCCCGGGAATTTAGGCATTGTGTAAGGCGTACAAAAGGTCAGGTTCCTCGTGGTGTGCTTTTTACAAAATGGAGGCAGTTGCAAAATGGCGGTTCTGTGATTCAGTGCAGCAGCAAGCAAGCCATATTACAGAAGCTTAAAAAGGCAGGTTAGCAAAGCAAATAGAAAACAGGGCAGCAGAAATAGGGCAACTTTTATCCTTTCACTGTGAAACCTAAGGACCCCAGTTCGAGGCTCAGTTCCCCAGGACCCACGTTAGCCAGATGCACAAGGGGGTGCACGCGTCTGGAGTTCATTTGCAGTGGCTGGAAGCCCTGGCGTGCCCGTTCTCAATCTCTCTCTCTCAGTCTCTTTCTCTCTCTCTCTGTCACTCTTAAATAAATAAATAAATAATGAACAAAAAAATTAAAAAAAAAAAGAACATCAACTGGAATTCAATTCAAACTCCAAGGTAAAACCTAAAATATACCCCCTTTTTATCTCTTAGAGGAAGAAGCATTTAAGAACTTGCTTTTCCTCCTGTGATAGTTAAGGTGTTGTCAACTTGATCTGTTTAGTAATCCACAGGCTGCTTCTAGGAAGGATCAACTAACGGAGGAGGTCTTTCTCCCAGGGTGAGCCCTTCCCCCAGAGTGGGCGGTCCCGCTCAGAGAGGGACTTGATATAAGGAAGCTCTGGGTAGAAGAGTTCCCTTTTTTCCTTCCTTCCTTCCTTCCTTCCACTTGACTGCTGGAGCTGCTCCCTACCTTCTAGCGTGGATTGAAGACCAGTGCGGACTAAAGACCAACATCAACTGAAGACCCACGTGGATCGAAACCCAGCGGCTCCTCAGGAAGCCTCCAGGCTTTCCGGCTCCTCAGGAGGCCTCCAGGTTTTCCGGCACCATCTGCAGTGCCGGTCGGGACTGCTGAGGCATCTGGCCACGTGGACTGAGCAGCTACCAGGTTCGGTGATTCTCAGGCCTGCAACTGCTATTGGACTACTGTAAGCTAATCCAATAAATTCCCTTTATAAAATAATTCATTCTAGTAATTCTGTTCCTCTAGAGAACCCTGACTAATACACCTCCCCTGGTCCATCCTTGATTTCTTGTGTCCACTTATTTTACCTTTGTTGTGGAACTCTGTCCTTTGGTCATGACATGCCCTTTGCCCTCTTCAATCGTCAACAGCTGTGATAACCTAAAAACACCTACAAAAGATTGGGCCCATTAACCTCCCAGGACAGACAGAAGAAGGGCTCATAAGACCCCTCCTCTCCCTAAGAATCTATAGACAGTACTTACTAGGGGAGAGGGGCTCATGAGAGAACACCTCTCCCCACAATTTATAGTCAACTAATTATTGCTAGGGGAAAGGGCTCACAAAACCCTGTACCTCCCCAAGGACATAAAGGCAGTTAACAGTTATTTGAGGAAGAGATGTTTTCTTCAGCAGGGTAGGCACCAATAAGTTGCCTGTGCTCCTCTAAGTAATCATAATTAAACTCTTGGATCACCAAGGCACTCTTGCACAGAATCCTTTTTTTCTGTGTGTGCTGAGGTCAGTTTACATTCATTCATGTCTCCCCAGTGGAACAAAATATTCATGTAACAACCTTTTATTAAAAAAAACTTTATTTATTTATATGAGAGAGAGAGAAAGAGGCGGAAAGAGGGAGAGGGACAGAAGGGGTGCACCAGGCCTCCTGCCACTGCAAATAAACCCCAGACACGTGTGCCCCCTTGTGCATCGGGCTTAAGTGGGTCCTGGGGGATCAAACTGAGGTCCTTTGGGTTTGCTGGCAAACTGCTAAGCCATCTCTCCAGCCCTCATGTAACAACTATTAAGAAGTGAAGTTGCTTATTTGGAGCCCAGAGGCCAAATTTGGCCTGTGCATACATTTAATTTGATATGATGTTTTATAAATAAGTTTAATATCAACACTTATGTGTTGTCAATTGATATATAAACATCCATATGTCTAGTTTCTATGGAAAAATTTGAAGGACTGGAAAACTCGTCCTCAATTTATAAGGTTAGCGGTGAACAGTGACTACTCCAACATACCCATTTAGTTTTCCAGTCTACCATTTCCTAATGTATTACATATGCCAGTTTTTTTAAGCTATTTAAAACATAGGCCTGGCCTCTGTAGGTATTGCAATTTATATGCATTTCCTGTTCTTTCCAAATGTAAATTAGCCTTTCTCAAATTCCTTCTAAAATTTGCAACTTTGTTTTATTCTACTGATCAACAACAAAAGTTTTGAGCCCAGATGGAAACTTTTGAGAACTTGAAACAGGAATTTTAGGGTTCCTTGCCAATATACCAACACACCTATAAATTTAGGGCACCCCAGATTCTTGTCATATGAATTTAAAGATTAAAATCCACAGATCAGAGGGTATGGTTTAGAGAGACTTTGATTAAATAAGGGAAAGAGGAAAAAGTACAGAGATCTCCTGCCATGTGGAGGGCAGGACAGGAGAGGGGGTAGAGAGGGATCGGTGGAGACTTTTAACAGAACATGGAGGTTCAGAAGTGATTCAAGGCAGCTAAGAGAACCCTTGCCCCTGTAAGTGTCTATTTATAACCTGACTGTAGTAGGCTTCACCTTCAGGCTCAGGTGGGTCAGAGTGAGAGTTGATTGGTCTGGGCTAGGGACTGGCTCACAAAGAGAACATCCATGACCTAACCAATTACAATGTCAGGATCAGTTTTAAATTCTAGAAAAGGGGACCTTCCTCCCAAGGAGGGGCTCAGGTTGTTCTGGGAAAGAAATAAGGAGATTCTTAACTGGCAAAGTAAAGACTGCAAGTATAGGCCCAAAGACATTCTTGCATTTTACTTTCAGGGGCCCCGTCACCCTAACTGCCTCAGAATGACAAGAAGCTGAACATGAGCTGTAACCTTTTGGATACAACAAACCATAAGATGCCCACTGAATATCTTTATTAGTTAGAAAAGAGCATAATTCCAACAACTAGTTGTGGTAACACAAGCACATAAGACCTCTTGTTGAATGGAAAATCCAGCTCTGAGTGAAAATAAAAGAGAGAAAGCAGTAGTTCATTTGTGCCCATACTGATTATAAACAACATTAGTCTCATGGAAAAAGACAAAGAGGAGATACAGAAAACAGTACAGAAATATGAAAGGACCAATGAGAAGCATTTGCAAAGTCAGTGGCATCCTATGCAAACAACATACATTCCTCAAATGATAAAGTGAAAGAAAACTGTTACGAAAAAGTTTGTGTAAATCCTTGACTGTGAGGGGAAAAAAATTCTGATGACATTAGTTTGTTCCTTTACTCAGCCCTTTAAATCTTTATCTGTATTTCTCAACAACCTCAATTATCTTAGAGATGCAAAGACAACTTTGTAATAATATTCAATATTTGCTACATTTTGTTCTAGGTACATGCACTTCTTGTTTCCTTCAACACACACACACACACAAATACCCTAAAAGTACAAGACCACAAAATGCAAAAGCTGTATTAGCTTTGAGTTTAAGGTACAGTTTAACAATTCTCTGTCAAATGAAAGTAAGATGTATGAAATTTTCAAAGCAAAAGTGAAAGTTGGTTGCCTTAATGTGATTATGTGCTCATTATTGGACAAGTAGCCTCTATTTGCTTTTAATCAGTATTTTTAGAAAGTAAAGCTACTTTGTAATAATAATTGAATAATTTTTTATTTATGTCAAGTGGAATCCAATAATTTAGCTGAGAGTAGATTGGCAACCTTATAAACCACAAAGAAAACAAAAAAGCAATTACATTTTATTATTTGCCAATTTGTTTCTCCTATAAGCTGTTAATATTTGTATATGCAGAACAAACAGTATATACACTTAAATATACACATATTGACTCAAGACAGTTATGTATATGATGGTTAGATTCTTAGCCTATAGTAAATCATCACTATATATTTATTTTTTTGTAATTTTTACTCATACTTCTTCCCCAAAAGGTTCTTAAAGCACTTAAAATGGCTTCAACCCATCACTGGCATTAACATATACTTCACCACATTGTATTTCTACACATCTAGGGATTATTGGACTCCCAATTTTTCTATACAACTTAAATTGGTTTTGAACACTCTAAAAGTAGCAAGCCCTATTGGCTGCAAACACTACCCACAGCAAACATGTTAACAATGCTTTGCGCCCAATTTTCCTGTCTTAAGCCATGTGCCTTGCCCTCCCCATGACTTCACAACTAATCACAAATTCCTCACTGTATCCCAGGCTGACCCAGAACTCACTCTGTAGTCCCAAGCTAGTCTTGAACTCCTGGTGAACTACTTCTGCTTCACCATACCCAGCTTAAGTTCCTTGTTTTTAGTATCATTTATTTATTTATCTATTTATTTGAGAGAGATAGAGAAAGAGCCAGAGAGAGAGAATGGGCAGGATAGGGCCTCTAGCTGCTGCAAATGAATGACAGACACATGTGCCACCTTGTGCATCTGTGTTATGTGGGTCCTGGAGAATCAAACCTGACTCCTCACCCAGATAGAATGAATTCTAGATAGAGTGGATCACTGAAGCAAAAGGGGAAAAAAACAGTGTTCCAAGAAAGGAGTTTCAAGTCCCATAGAGAAAACACACACTAAAGTTTGGATAGGACTATTTCTCAAAGGAAAGGGATAATTAACGGTCTTTGTAGTGGGTATACATCATATCCCTAAATGTTGCCAGGAAGCACCCCTCCTCTTTAACATTGTTTAAAGTGTATTTTGGAGCTGGAGAGATGGCTACATTTTGGTGCTTGCCTGCAAAGCCTAATGACTGAGATTTGATTCCCTAGTTCCCATGTAAAGCCAGATACACAAAGTGGTAAATGCGTTTGCAGTGGCTGGAAGTCCTGGTGAGCCTCTCTCTGTGTCTCCTTGGAAATAAAAATAAGAAGGTGTAATTCATAACCAGATTAAAAGTTAAAGGGAAGCTAGGCATGGTGGTGAACACTTAATCCCAGCACCTAGGAGACATGAGGAAGGAGGATCACTGTGAGTTCGAGGTCACCCTCAGACTACATAGTGAATTCAAGGTCAGCCTAGACTACAGTGAGACCCTACCTCAAAAACCCCAAGAATAAATAAATAAAGGTTTAAGGATTATCATAGAAAACAAAGTATAAGGTGGGCAGTGGCCCAGACCCAGGAATGAAAGAGGTGTGGTAAGGATGTAAAGTATTATCTTGGGCTGGGGAGATGGCTTAGTGGTTAAGGCACTTGCCTGAGAAGCCAAAGGATCCAGGTTCGATTCTCTAAGCCCCAAGTAGGCCAGATGCACAAAGTGGCGCATACAATTGTAGTTCACTTGCAATGGCTACAGGCCCTGGCTGGCACACGCGCGCGCTCGCTCTCTGATCAAAAAATAAATATTTAAGAAATGTTTAAAAAAAAAGGTATTATCCATGGAGGCCTTATGGCTTTATTTTCAGCGGTGCTGCAAGTTTGAAGTGTTCATTTTTCCTTAATCGTTACAATTTCCCCCATCTTTTAACCGGTCTCGCTCAAGGGTACGAGATTCCTTCATCCAGGGCATGGAGGAGAGTTTCTGCAGACTTTCATACAGGACAGAATTACTTTGACTAATCTAAACTACTTAAACCTCACCTGAAAAATGAAGCTACCGACTGTTAACGATTCCAGACGACTGGGCAGCGACCTTTGGGTGGGTCAACAGCTGCGCATGCGCCACAACCTCCTCCCGCTCTCCACGGTTCCTTTCCTCCTCAGCTTTTTCCCAGACTTCCGTTCGAACTTCCCGGGCGCGGCGGCGTCCACCAATCACACACGTCCTTTCCTCGGCCCCGCCCCTCCGCCGCCGGAGCGCCAGGCGTGCACACCCCTCCCCTGCCGACGCACGCTACGCGCGCGCGCGAACGTGGACCCCTGACGCCATCGTCACCGCGTGCTTCCCCCCCCCGCCCCCCCGCCCGCTCCCCGCGCGCTGGCCACTCCCGCGGGCCGTTGGGCGGCCGGCCCTATTCCCTCCCGGAGTACGCCCCGAGCCCCATGTGGGGGTTCAGGCGCCTGTGGTTCCCGCCGCCGCCGCCGCCGCCGCTGCTCGGACTCGGGGCCGCCAGCTCGTCCAGCCTGCCGGCCAGAACCATGAGCCAGGATGGCCGCGGCGGGCCGCCAGGCGCCCCCTCGGCGGAAGGACGCCGCCCGCGTTGCCTGCACTTGTCCGCGGTGCCGGGGGCCGACCCGCAGCGCTGCAACGAGTTGCTCCTGCTGGCGGCGGCGGCGGGGGAGGGAGCGGAGCAGCGGGGCCTCCCGCAGGAGCCGGCCACCGAGGAGCCGCCGCCCCAGCATCACGTCCTCTATTTCCCCGGGGATGTGCAGGTAACCCGGCGCCGGCCTGAGCACCTGTCTCCTCCGGGCGAGCCCCTGGCCTCCCCTGAGCCACACCCACACGCTCCCCCTCCGGGGTGGCGCTTCTGTGACTCCACGAAATTCCTTCTCCATTGAACCCCAGGGGGACTGTGTCCTTGGAGGACTGCGATCCCGCAAGTGCCCAGGAGTCCATCCAGTCGTGTGAATTTGAGACTTACGGGGAATAAAGACATAATGCATGTTCTTCTCTTAACTTGCTTCCTCAGAGCACCCGGATAGTGAGGTGGGAGGGGTTGTACAGAAAATGCTGACAGTATCAGCAAACAACAAAAAAATCCATTACAAAGGCATGATATTTTCAGTAATCCTAACAAAAAGTGAAAAAGAGACACTAATTGCAAAGAATACCAACGTTTGATGCTCACTTAAATTCTTTCTGAACTTTTTTGTTTTGTATTTTATGATTGTAATTAGTTTTATAGCTGCAGGCAAATACCCATTATCCTGAAAGCTGAATTTAATCTGTGTTCTAATACCTTAGCCATGTGGCAATATCTACATTAATTAAAGTTAAAAACCAGAGTTCTCTATCTCACTAAGTTGCATCACAAGTGTTCAGTACAGGTGGCTTACATGCACAGCAGTACATAGTAATTTCATAGAACATTCCTGTCATCATTGAAAGTTCAGTTAGCCAGCACTAGTGTAGACAGGTAATGTTACAATATAGAAAGATGTGTGTGTGTTTACATATGTCCTCTCTCCCTCCTTCCTTTTTGATTGATTGTTTTCTGAGGTAAGGTTTCACTCCAGCCCAGGCTGACCTGGAATTCACTATGTTGTCTCAGGGTGGCCTTGAACTCTTAGTGAACTCACTACCTCTGCCTCCTGAGTGCTGGGATCAAAGGTTTGCACCACCCGTGCCCAGCTTTTCTTTCTTCCTTTCCTTTCCTTCCTTCTCTCATTCCTTCCTTCCCTTTTTTTCTTTGCTGAGAGAGAGAGAGGAAGAACGAACCAGGGACTCTAGCCACTGCTATTGAACTCTAGATACATGCACCACTTTTTGCATCTGGCTTTATGTGGGTACTGGGGAATCAAATCTGGGTGACTAGGAGTTGCAGGCCAGCACCTTGCTGCTGAGCCATCTCTCTAGCCCTCGATGTGTTTCTTAAACCATGGAACTATTTATTGTTTTTCAGATGTATGCTTTGTTTCCATTACCAAATAATCCTAAAGATAAGTATTTTCTTTTGCTCAAACTCATCCGCTTGTATAGGTGACTGGTAGTAAAAATTGAAGGAAAAGGAAAACTGCCATTTAGGTTTAAGAGGAAAGAATTTACTCAGTTGATGTCTTTGTACTTTGTACTCAGATTGGGAAAACAGCATGTGGCATTTCTGACACTTCCCAGCTACTGCATTACATGCCTTTAAACAGCAATGATGCTAACTGAATACCACCAACTGTGTAAAAGTGTGCCAACCAGATGAGGTCTGAAATGTACATACAGAGTGTTGCCTTCTCTGATTTCATCATCATCTGTTGATGGAAATTAGCTTTTTGGGCAGTCATACAGTGGTAATTTGGGCAAAGGATGAGCAATATAAAAATACTAGGTCTTATGGAAAAATAATAGAAGAAAAAGGCATGAAAAGGCTTTAAGGCCGGACATGGTGGCACATACCTTTAATCCCAGCACTCAGGAGGCAGAGGTAGGAGGATCGTCATGAGTTCGAGGCCACCCTGAGACTATATAGTGAATTCCAGGTCAGCCTGGGCTAGAGTGAGACCATACCTCAAAAAGCAATCCATCCATCCAAAAAGGAAGGGGGTGGGTAAGAGAGAGAACCCAGTAAGTTCCAGTAACTTCTTATTCTTGGAGTATAAAATAATTCAAGTACCCTGGTTCTCCATTCTTGGGTTTTTCTTCTGTCTTCACTCTTACACCTGTCATCTTAAATCCTGACAAGTCTTGACATTTGTATATTTAGCCTGGACATATGCTTGATTTTCATTTAGACTTACCAATTGCACACAATTAGGTACAGGTTTTTTTGTGGCTATCTCAAAATAAAAAAATCTATGTACTCCTGTATAGTCTTTCTCTAATCAGTGGAGGAAACATTACCCTTTTAGTTGCTTATTAGAGATCTTGTAGTCATCCTTTAGATTGGTTTCATATCTCATGTCTAATCCATCAACAAATTCAGTGACTGTCCTCTCAGTGTATCGAAAATGATCAGAATAGTGTTTAAAAATGAGTTTTTATGCCATACTTCTCAAAACTCTCCAAATGGCTTCCACATTCAAGAGTCATAGCAAGGGTATTCTCTACAGCCTGGAAAGCTTTTCTTCACTGTCTTTTGCCCCCCACCCCCATTTTCTCACTGACTGTGCATTTTACTTTTTACTCTCCTTTAGCCTCATTGGCCTTCTTGTTCACACATGATAGGCATACCTCACCTTAAAAGTTGTAAGTATACTACAGTAGAACAGTATTCCTTGAGTTAGTTGTGTATTTATTACCTTACCTCTTTTAAGTCTTTTTGAGCTCCTCTTGAAGCCTTTAAAAAAATTTTTTTTTGTTTATTTATTTGAGAGCAAGAGCAAGAGAGAGAGAGAGGCAGGCAGAGAGCAAGAGAGAGAATGGGCGCGCCAGGGCTTTCATCCACTGCAAATGAACTCCAGATGTGTGCGCCCCATTGTGCATCTGGCTAACGTGGGTCTTGGGGAATCGAGCCTTGAACTGAGGTTTTTAGGCTTCACAGGCAAGCACTTAACCACTAACCCATCTCTCCAGCCCTCTTGAAGCCTTTTATGACCATCCCATTTAATAATCATACACAGTCTCCATATTAACTTTTCATTTTTATTTCATGTTATTTTTTTTTTAAGTTCATTTGGCTTACTACTAAAATGTAAGCTTATGTCTATTCACTTAAAATTTGTGCTTAGTGACTGGCATGTTCTGGTTGCTCAGCAGATCACCTTGCAGAAACAAATACATATAGGTTACTCCGAAAAATGCAAGAAATACTTGATATGTGTTGACTATCATAAAATTTTTAGGCTGAGACTTAATCTCTATCTTTGCATGTAATTTTTCTGACCTTAATGTTTATCCATATGAAAATTTCCTCATCAGATACAGCTCAGCTTTTATGCGATAATCCAATTATAAAACTTAGATTTGTTTCATATGGATTAAACATTCCTTTTTCCTTTTGTTTTTGATTTGAATAATAAGTGTTGCACAGAATAAGACCAAACAACTTTGTAAGATATCATTAGAAAAAAGCTTTGCCTCATATTGATACAGATTTGTTATTTGTTAATGGAACTGGTTAGTGATATGACTTTTAATTTTTATTTATTTATTTTTGAGGTAGGGTCTCGTTCTAGCCAGGCTGACCTGGAATTCTCTATGTAGTCTCACTTTGGCCTTGAACTCATAACAGTCCTGTTACCTCTGCCTCCCAATACTAGGATTAAAGGCATGCAACACCATGCCTGTCCCATATGATTTAAAAATACTCCTTATTACCATTACCATCTTCAGGTTTCCTTTGTAGTAAGTTTTCAGTGTATGTTCTATACTTGTGCTTTTTTAAAACATGTATTTTTGACTGAGTACAAAACTAATAAAAACATATTAAATCTATTAAAAATGTATTTTCATTTGCTAGCAGAGAGGGAGAAAGAGGCAATGGGTGTTCCAAGGCCACTTGCCACTGCAAACAAACCCCAGATGCATGCACCACTGATCCATCTCCCCAGCCTTAAAAGAGAACTAGTTTAAGCTTCTGTCTTGATTAAAAAGTTGGCATAGTGAACCCCACTTATATTTTCAGTTGATGAATTAAGAAACTTCATTATCTGTATAGTAAATATTTAAAATAACTTTTAAAACCTAAAATTTAAATTTCTTTCTAAGTTATCTCATTTTAAAAAAGTTTACTAATCCATGTTACTGACCTGTTTAATGGATTTGAGGCTTAACATGAAGTGCTTTGTTCAAAATCTTTTAATCAGAAAGAAATGATAAAAATATGAAGTTATTGTGCCATGTACTTGATGCTTATTTCATCCTTCTCACCTTTCAGAATTACCATGAAGTTATGACTCGTCATCCTGAGAATTATCAGTGGGAAAACTGGAGTCTAGAAAACACTGCCACAATTTTAGCCCATCGGTTTCCCAACAGTTATATTTGGGTAATAAAGTGTTCCCGAATGCATTTGCACAAGTTCAGCTGCTATGACAATTTTGTGAAAAGCAACATGTTTGGTGCCCCAGAACACACCCCTGACTTTGGAGCCTTTAAGCACCTGTATCTGTTACTAGTTAATGCTTTTAACTTAAGTCAGAATGGTTTGCTGTTGAAGAACAGGAATGTTTGGAATAAGAATTCTGAAGCATCTAACTGTATGTCTACTTCTACTAGTAATGGTTCCCAGGGAGAAAAAGAGAGGACCTGTGAAAAGTTTTCTCCACCATCACTAAATGGTGCATCATTTACATTGATTGGATTCAGTAAAGGTTGTGTTGTTTTGAATCAGTTGCTGTTTGAATTGAAAGAAGCCAAGAAAGACAAGAACATAGACACTTTCATCAAAAGCATAAGAACAATGTATTGGCTGGATGGCGGTCATTCTGGAGGAAGTAATACTTGGGTTACATATCCAGAAGTCCTAAAAGAATTTGCACAAACAGGTATTACTGTTCATACTCATGTAACACCTTATCAAGTACATGATCCAATGAGATCCTGGATTGGAAAGGAGCACAAAAAATTTGTTCAGATACTTGAAGATTTTGGTGTGCAGGTGACTAGCCAAATTCATTTTGCAAATGAAACTCCGTCCATAGAGAATCACTTCAGGGTTCATGAAGTATTTTGAAACTACAAGAATATTAATGGACTTGTTTAGTGGAAAAGCATAAGCACTTTGTTGTAAGTTCTCACAATGAGATATAAGATATAATTCATTAGATTCATTGAGTTTGGGAGCAGGGAGGAGCACACATTCCTAAAATATGAGTGTAATGTGCAGTAGGATTCCTTGCATGTGAATGTTTTAAATTGTAGAGTGGATTAAAACTGATTGGAAATCTAAGAATAATTTATGTAATTATATGAGGAGATGTGGGACCCTTAAAAATTAAAAAAAAACAAAACAAAACAGTAGAGTCCTTTTAAAAGGCAACAAAATTTTTGTTGGAAGTAGCTAATTTTTTGTGCTGTCTTAATTTTGGTGATGTAACAGTAGTTGGCTATTTGGGCACTCAGAATTTAATTAGCAACATTTCATTTCTTTCTTCAACATAATGCAGGTGCTCTGATTTCTGTCATTTTTGAAGTAATTGTGTCCTGCCTCTTATGTTTCTTATGTTTTGCAAACTCATGGATTCATTCTTATGTACCATCAAGTGTTTTTTTTTTCCTCAAGTTAAAATATGTGTATTTTCTGAATGTCTAAAACCATGCAATAATGTCAAGTTGGTTTTTAAAAACATACTATAAGCACTGTGACTTAATTTTTAACTGACAGTTTTTAGTTGTAATTGCTCAACTGAAAAGGAGACAAATTTCACAAATTATTTCTTCAGAAAATTTTGTCTGCCTAAAGAAAATATCTTGCAAAAATGCAAAATTACATGCAATAAGAAAGGTTGCAATGGAAAGTTTGAAGACACAAATAATTAAAATTTTGGCCCAGAAACTGATTTAGTTTAACACTGATATATAATTTGGATGCTTTATCTTGCCCATTTTTCTTGGCTAGATAGATGTAGTGAATTTCAACCAACATTGGAACAAAGCTGTGTGAATTATGAAAAGTGATGACTTTTTATTAATAATTAGCTTTTCAGATCATGAAATAACTAAGCAAGAAAGTAACATACTGCTTTAGGACTGAAAAAAGCAGGTACTGGATAGATATTAATCTTGATGGCCCAGAAAACCTACATTTATTAATACTGTAGAAAGTGTTAATTTTTTGGTTTCTTCCTAAACTGTATATGTATGTATGTGTGTGCGCGTGTATATATATAGTGTGAAAAAAAAATATATATATATACACACACACATACATACATACAAACATATATATATATTATGAGAATGGATTCCTTCAGGCCAAGTTCTTAAAACATAATCTACATTTCTCTAAGGCAAATTTTGTATTACTCCACTTTCCTTGAGTATCTGCATATCACCTTACTTTCAACACTGTTTGGATAGCTACTTTATGTTTTCTTAATAATCCTTGAATAAATTCACATGTTTCTAATGTAAAATAGGTGAATTACTGGTCAAAGGAAAAATACAAGGTATCTACACAGGATTAACTGAAGATAGAAATTGTAATAAGAATTCATTTTAAAAGTCTGAGTTCATCACCAATCATAGATGCTTAACTTTGTTATGTATTAAATGAATATTATAGACTTACTCAGCACCTACCTAAAACTGCTATCACCTCAAAGTGAGATGGTGTTGAAAACAAAAATATT
This sequence comes from Jaculus jaculus, assembly GCF_020740685.1. Lineage (NCBI taxonomy): Eukaryota > Metazoa > Chordata > Mammalia > Rodentia > Dipodidae > Jaculus > Jaculus jaculus. The sequence continues at coordinate 40,430,518 of NC_059105.1, read as the reverse complement.
TCTGGAATGAAAATATAGTCAACTTATCTCATATACAGGTGTTTCTGTTTAATATTTCAGATTGCTCCTTTCTCTGCACTTGTGTAAAATTGTTAATGTAAATGTATGTCCTGTTAATGTAAATGTGTGTCCTCTTGGATTGTGCCTTTGTAATGAGTCAAATGAGAAAAGTAGTCCTACAAATGTAAGTTACTGCCGCCACAGCATGAATGTATAATTGTATTAAAAAATTAATAACCCAAGGAAATGTTTGGATGTGTTTTATCTCATTAGCACTGTTCATTGAGCTCAGTATTTGAAAAGAAACTTTCCACCTTGCCAGTTTAAGTTTCTCTTTATTAACTGCCATATCTTTTTCAAATGATGAACATTGGAAGCCTTTCTTATAAACTACCTTTTAAAGAATACTCCATAAAACCTTCCATTATATAGCCATTTCTTCTGTTGAGTTTCCTGGAGAGATCTATCCCTAAGCAAGTTCTTTTCTTTGCTAATCACCTTAGATCTTTGGTATTTCATCAGTTCTTTAAGAGCTTTGTTGAAATATGGCGTGACCTATTTTTCATCTCCTTCCATGTCTGAGCACTCACCAAGCACAAGGAGGATCTATGCAATGAGAACATATTACACTCTAGCATGTTAACATGAAAATGTGTAATAACTTAGAGCTCAGAAAGGAAAATCTGAAATATTCATAAAAGACATTCTGTTTTACATCATTTAAGGGCTTACTAGAGAAACCTTAAGTGATGAGACATAAAGAGACCTATGGTGTTTTACAAATCTAGAGGACATGCATTTCTCATCAGTCACTGAAGATGGTGACTATAGCATCTCCTGGGTGTATTGAAAACACACACACATGGCTTGTGTGCTTAAAACTAAGAACTACAGTTCTATAACTGCCATTCTTAGTTCCTCTTGACCACATCTATTTTCCAGCCTGAAGAAAGCAGTCATGATGACACAGATACAATTCTATCCAGACTTTCTGTATCATCTATCCCCAAAACTCCTTATCTTCCACTTCTAAAACTTTTTATGGGTGAGAGCCTCACTACTGGATTTTCTACATATGTTCACATAGCTGTGTTTGTAGCAGTTATCTTCTCATTACTAGGACAAAACACCCAACCAGAAATATATGAGAGAGACAGACAGTAAGTATGCATGCTTTAGGACCTTTTGGCACTACAAATGAATTCCAGACATGTACCACTTTGTGTATCTGGCTTTATGTGAGTGCTGGGAAACTGAACCTGGACCACCAGGCTTTGCAAGCAAACACTTAACCACTGGGCAATCTCTCCAGCTCCTAAAGATGTATTTTGAAAGGATAATATGAACAAAAACATAATACAAAGGTGCACAGTCCTCCCACCTGTTAACCTCTTCTCAGGGCAACCACTCACTGATTGTGTATCCTTGCAGAGCTAATTCTATTCCTGTGTAAATAAGTACTTACATATAGCATACCTTATTTTCTACAGATGGCAGTATAATGTCAAAGGATTTTATGTAATTACATTGAACAAACCGCATGGCAGTGCATATTCGTATCTCATTCCTTGGTTGCCTAATAATTCCCTTTGTGTTACATTTTGCTGTCTACCCATTCATTAATTTTATTTGAAGGCAAGCACCTTTAACCACTGACCAATCTCTCCAGCCCTCATTAGTTTTATTTGGAATCCTTGTTTATGTAAGTAAGCATTGTAGTAAGAAGCTGTGTCTAATGGGGAAAAAAAGAATTCCTTTGTGAATTAGGCCAAGCTCCCTAACAGTGCCCCCCCCCACCAAAAAAAGTCAGAAATATTTGATATGCTACATATGGAAGAAAGAATGGGAGATAATTAATAATATGGTCCCCTGGGCTGGAGAGATGGCTTAGTGGTTAAGTGCTTGCCTGTGAAGCCTAAGGATCCCGGTTCAAGGCTCGGTTCCCCAGGTCCCACGTTAGCCAGATGCACAAGGGGGCGCACGGAGTTCGTTTGCAGAGGCTGGAAGCCCTGGCGCGCCCATTCTCTCTCCCTCTATCTGTCTTTCTCTCTGTGTCTGTCGCTCTCGCTCTCAAATTAAAAATAATAATAATAATAATAATAATAATAATAATAATAATAATAATAATAATATGGTCCCCTACAACAAATCCAAGTTTTCATAGCAGCTTTTAGCCCGGACAGTCATTTATGCTATCTGCATTGCTTAGGTAATTTCTAAGATTCAACAATAGAGCAATGGAAGATTTAGAATCTGAGTAGTATTTTATTCATTTGGCCTTAACCTAGAAGACAAAGAGAATTGAATTATTTAAGTTTAAAATAACTTGAAAAATTAAGACGAGAAATCATTTTTAAAACTTCCCAAAAGGTTCACTGTAGCTTTCTAAATATAATTTGATATTGCAGGCAAAGCTGGTTCAGGTTCAGCAAAGGAATATTACTAGCACCAGCCATTATCTATGGGCTTATCATTAGTTCTTTGTATTCTTGTAGTTATCAGTTGTATTGTAAGGATGAGGAAAAATAATCTCATAGTTAATTTGCCTAAAATCTCCAGTTTCTTTCCCCAATGCAAAACAAATATGTATTGAACGGATCATGACGTTTTTGGAGCTGAGACTGAACCTAGTTGCTCATACTTAGGTAAATGTGTTAAAAGCTAACTATAAATACTATGTAAACTAAGAAAGGTTTTGTCTTTTTCTTTTCTGATGCAAAAGAAATTAGTTTTTGCTTTGATCAAAAAAACAACTTGAAATCTACAAAAAAAAAAAAAAGAACTCAGAAAAACCTGATCAACTTGGCTAATATATTAAAATTTTCTAGCTTTTCAAGTTGTATTTTTTTTCCGCTAGTTAAGGTCTTGCTGTAGCCCAGGCTGACCTGAAATTCACTCTGTAGTCTCAGGGTAGCCTCAAACTCACTGCAATCCTCTTACCTCTGCCTTCTGGGATTAAAGGCATGCACCACCACACCTGGCTGAGATTTTGTTCTTTAAAGAAGTATTTCTTGGCAGTGCTTAGTAGGCTTAAACCTTCAGCTGCCAACACAAACTGTTGGTTGGGGCACCATGTCTCAGGTTACATAGGTCCCTTTCCCTCTCACTGGTGGGCCAGAAGCCTTGAGAACCCTTTGCTTTGCTTAGCTGGTTGAAACCAAGGGGCCACCTGGCTGAGCCCCCACAGGACTGAGGCGGTATCCTCTGAGACCCAACAGGGGTAAAGGACCAAATCAAAGCTGTACTTTTAATCTTTTTAATTTCTTTGAGAGAGGCAGAGAAAGAGAATGGGCATGCCAGGGCCTCAAGCCAATGAAATTTGAGACACATGTTGCACCTTGTGCATGTGGCTTACGTGGATCCTGGGCAATTGAACAGAGGTCCTTTGGCTTTGCAAGCATCTTGCTTAACCACTAAGCAATCTCTCCAGCCTACTTACTCCATAGGCACTGAAGAGAATATGTTCCTGGGACATATTCTGTTGTCATAAATTCCATTACCAGTTAGAAATAACTGATTTTATTTTGAAGGAGCTTCATTCTCAGGATTTACTTCTCAAGGTCAAAAGTTGATTATTTCAGGAGTTGAAGCTAATTCTAATGTTAGATAATGGCAACAAGTGACTTCAAAAGAAGCTTATGGAAACTACAGCAAGCACTTCCCTTACTGAATTACCCTACAAGGTGAATTCTGTGTGTGTGGTTGGGTGGGTGGGAGGCAGGGTCTCCTGCTGCTACAAACACCAGACACCTATACCTGACATAAGTGCTCAGAAATTAAACCCAGGCCATCATGCTACACAAGCAAGTGCCTTTAACCACTAGCTAACTTCCACTGCCCAGTTTGATAAAGTGAGTCACAGCAGCATCTTTGCCAATCAGCAGCTATTCTTACCTTACACTTTCCTTATGTAACAGAACTTCTGATGAAATCCAAGAGAAAGCTCATAGGAAAGAATGACTTGCACTTTACAGACGCTATCTTATCAGCTTCTTCATGATCAATTTGACTATAAACCAATTTTGTTGAAAAAGCAATTTATACGTGGATTTGCTGAATGGAAAATCCAAATTATTTGTAATGTTTTGAACTGTGTGATGAAAAAACCCAAAGAATTGAATGGTCCTGATAAGATTCTGTCTTACCAAAGAAAGAAAATCATTTGGGTTAAGTTAGATCCTTGTTGGATTAGTAAAACAGCACCTGTAGGAGCTATTGGAATTGACATGAGTGGCAGAGTTATGACTTCAGGAAAAGAAGAAAGCTGTAGGGGTCCACCACCTGTGTAATGCAGACCATGTTGACATTCCTGAGGACTGTCCCTTCAGAAGCAGATACTGTCAGTGAAGATTTTGATGAGTCAGATAAAAAGATGAATGAAACAATGGTTTCAAAAGTGAAGGTTTCTGAAATCAAGGCTGAGCAACAGGATACAAATTATAATCCCGAGATTACTGCATTTCTGACCATGTTTTCTGAATGCCAAGAGAAGCTTAAGATGCTGGCTTTCCTAGAGAAAAGCCTGGAAGAGGCCAGGAAAGGGAAAGTGATGGTCTATGAGAAGACATGGAACGATCTTGTAAGTCATGTCACTCTTCTTGAAACAAATGCTGTTGTCTAAGAAGAATGAAGATGAAGAGCTTAATCTTCCAGATGATGATTGTGCTTCCGTTAGTGACATGGATCTTATACACTTTGAGAGAAAAAGCAATGTGGAGGGGCAGTGAGTGGCCATCGGTCATCTGGTCATAGAACAGTATCAGCTCAATCAACCTCCAGAGGCTCAACTTTTAATTACTGTGGTTTGAAAGATCTTTCAGAGGAAACCACAATCCAGAAAAATGGAAAGGATGAAAGAAATGTAAGAAGGGTTGGAGAGATGGCTTAGTGGTAAAAATGCTGGCCTGCAAAGCCTAAGGACCCAGGTTTGATTCCCCAGAACCCACATAAGCCAGATGAACGTGGTGGGGCATGCATCTGCAGTTCATTTGCACTGACACATCCATTCTCTCTCTTTCATAAATTATTTTTTAAAAAATGCTTGAAATATGTAAGTCACTAAATGCAGAATTTCTACATGAAGTTCTCTAGGACTTTGGCTACTTATATATGTATATTTTAAGAATTCTCAGTGATAGAGAGATGGCTTTGCAGTTAAGGTGCTTGCCTGCAAAGTCTAAGGACCCAGGTTCAATTCCTCAGGACCCACGTAAGCTACATGCACAAGGTGGCACATTCATCCGGAGTTTGTTTGCAGTAGCTAGAGGCCCTGGCACATCTATTCCATCTGCCTCTCAAATAAATGAAATAAAGAATTCTCTTTTTATAATTTTAATATACTGTAATATTTTTAAAAGAATTCAGATTCTACTGAGTATGTGAGGTTTTCATTCGTTTTTGACTACAAACTTTTAAATATTTAAAAAAATTTTTTTTTACATTCTTTTTGAGGCAAACCCAACATACTGGCCATTTGTTAATGCAAGTAAGAGACTTGGCATGCCAGGGCCTCCAGCCACAGTAATCGAATTCCAGATGCATATGCCACCCTGTGCACATGTCACTTTGTGCATCTAGCTTCCATGAGATCTGGGGAGTTGAACATGAGTCCTTAGTCCTTGCTTCTCAGGCAAGCACCTTAACCACTAAAGACATCTCTCCAGTCCTAAAATAATTTATTTTTTATTAAAAAAGCAATTATTGGACTTAGCCCAGCAGTTAAAGGTCCTTGCTTACAAAGTGTAATGGACTGGGTTCAGATCTCCAGTACCTACATAAAGCCAGATGCGCAAAGTAGCACAAGTGTTTGGAGTTAATTAATCAGTGGCAGTATGCTCTGGCATGCCCTCTCCTTCCCATTCTCTTCCTCTCTCTGCTTGCAAATAAATAAAAATATTTTTAAAGTATTTTTTTAAAAAGGGATATTAGATAAGTTTTTAATGTTTACTAGGGAAAGCATTAAGTTAAGGTTTAAACATAGGTATAAAGTAAAAAAAAGCAGATTTGATTCTGAGTAGTAAAAGAAGCCAGAGTCAAATGACACATCTGAACAAATCAGAATAATCTAATCATATTAACTAGTATTTCCAGTCCTTATTATAAATCAAACACCCTGTAAAATTTACTAAATATCTACACCATATCTCAAACACTCTAAATCAAAGCCTTCAAAGTTGGTGCCTATGCTCTTGTTTAATAAAATGCCTCCAAGATTCTGATTATGGCAAATATAGAAGAAAACTACCCATTTCTTGTCCTTGCCCTAAAAAAGTGACTTATAAAATAAACCAACTGTTTTATACCCATATATACTTTATGTGCCTCAAAGGAAGAGGTTGCTCCTTCAGCTTGTTATCTCATTCTATTTGCAGTGACTAGCTCAGGAAAGACAAGAACAAAACACGTTGCAGCAGGGTTTTAGTAGGCAATTTAGAGAAAGCTTCCTCATTCTAAGAGAGAGCCTATGGAGTCCAGCCAGATTCTTGCACTGCATATCAATGAAGATGCACAAGGCCCCAGCTGCTACTGGCAGTTATCCCATGACCACGAGGACAGCCAGCCTGAGGGTGATGCCAGTGCTGTGGTTGAACAGAAATACAGAAGGGGGGGAAAAGAAAACCAGCTTTTAGTGATATGACTGAATCACTGGAATGCAAAGACCAACACCAATCCATAGATTTTATGTAGTATGAAGCAACAGATTTCCTGATTAAGTTGGCATTTTAGTTATTTGCATAATAAGACTAGAAAGTTGTCCCACTACAGCAATCTTTTTTAAAAAATACATTTTATTTATTTATTTATTTATTTATTTATGAGAAAGAGGCAGGGAGAGAGAGAAAGAATGGGCTCTCCAGAGCCTCCCACCACTGCAAACGAACTCCAGATGCATGCGCCCCCTTGTGCATCTGGCTTATGTGGGTCCTGGGGAGTCGAACCAGGATCCTTTGACTTTGCAGGCAAATGCCATAACCACCAAGCCACCTCTCCAGCCCTCAGCACAGTAATCTTTGAATAATATATGCCAAGTAGCAACATATACAAAATTGATATGGCAGTACCTCTCTATACTATAAATGTGAGACTGATTGACCTTTTTATTAATATAAAACACATCATCCTACATTTTAATTGATATCTTGCTATGCTTTTCTAGCACTTGAGCTGAATTATTAAACTTTTTATTTCATTTAATTCATTTTTTTTACTCAAAGTTCTTGCTGTACGCTTTGTCTTGAATGTGTAAGACCATTTGCCGTGCATAGAAGTCCCTGTATTCCTCTGGTAATTCACCCAGTGTTTTTAAGGCTCTGTCCAAGATTTGTACAGCTCTCGATGCTGCTAAAGGGTCTTTGTTGCCGTAGGTATCTGTTTTATCGTAGCATTCAGATGGAAGGTGCTTCCAAAAGATATTCACTCCCACTCCAAACTCTTCAGAAATTACATTATGGAACCATAAAGCTGGAAAAAGCATTTAAAAAACAAGTTAAAAATAAAACCTACAGTTGAAAAAAAAAACACACCAAAATGTCAGTGAAATATCACGAATTGCATACAGCCAATGTAAGAAATAATTCTTGTAACCAGCTCGCTTCGTAAGCACACTCTCAGCTTTTAACAGAATCATGTTAACTTTTATGAATTGCCAACAGTTTAAAGTGTCAGTAGCATAACCTAACTTTAAAAACCTTGAAGAATAGTAGTTTTCCCTTTTCACTTGACAGACAGAATGCACCTGTACTTGTTTTGTATTTCTCTAGTTTGCTTGCTGTGATGTTTTATGTTGTTTACATTTCCTGAATCATAAAACCACATTAAAATGTTTTATTTATTTATTTGCTTTCTTTTGGTACACAGAAATAATTTCCATTATTTAGGAGTATATGACCTTTTCTGATTTGCTATATCACTACTGTCAAAAACTTCCTGTTCCAACTGCAATTTAGTTTTCTAACTTGCTTAAGTAAACATTCATTATAGCTGCTTTAATTTTTATGTTACTAAAACAATTTATATTTCTTTCAGACCTATTACATTAAGTATATAAAATTACAGCAAGTATTATGTTGGTGGAGATGATGAAGAAAGTTTATCTCATTATGTACCTAACTAACTTTTCAAAAATTTCACTAGAAAATTTACTATTTTCAAAACCTAGGTGCTAAGGGAATATGAAAAGGCCACTATATATAAGATAGATGCTAATCATGGCAAACAATGTTTACTCTTACAAAAAGATTAAATTTTAGAAACACATTCTAGGAATGCTAGAGGAGCAAAAAGACATGAAAATATTTGAATTTACAAAAGTGATCTTCAGAAACAGTTTCAATCTTAAACACATGTTCTTTCAAAATCTGATCTCTCTTACTCAATAGAATACAATAAGTGGGGATTGGGTTTTTGCTTCAAAATATATGCAAGTATTTAGTTTTTTTTAAAATATTATATACAATGAAAGAAAACTATAAAGTCCTTTACCATATTCTAAAGAAAGAAAAATCGGGCTGGAGAGATGGCTTAGCAGTTAAGCGCTTGCCTGTGAAGCCTAAGGACCCCGGTTCGAGGCTCGGTTCCCCAGGTCCCACGTTAGCCAGATGCACAAGGGGTGCACGTGTCTGGAGTTCATTTGCAGTGGCTGGAAGCCCTGGCGTGCCCATTCTCTCTCCCTCTATCTGTCTTTCTCTCTGTGTCTGTCACTGTCAAATAAATAAGTAAAAAATGGATAAAAATTTTTTTTAAAAAGAAAAATCAAAAGTTTAATTTACAAAATGGTAATATATTTAAAAGTACTAGATGTTTGCAAAGTATACTAAGTCAACACATCAAGTTTTTATAGATAATTATGAAGGGCACTGTATTAAGCCCCCCTTGGGAGATTCCTTATAGTTCGCAATCTAGTTCTAAATCAGATCATATTTTTTATTTTTATTTATTTACTTGAGAGCATCAGACAGAGAGAGAAAGAGGCAGAGAGAGAGAGAGAGAGAGAGAGAAAGAATGGGTGTGCCAGGACCTCCAGCCACTGCAAATGAACTCCAGATGCATGTACCCCTTGTGCATCTGGCTTATGTGGGTACTGGGGTATTGAGCCTCGAACCAGGGTCCTTAGGCTTAACAGGCAAGCACTTAACGGCTAAGCCATCTCTCCAGCCCATATTTTTTATTCTTTATAGATAGTTAAGAGTTAATTCTATCACTGAAAAAAGAGTTATTAATGATTATGATTAATGTAGATACAGAAAATACAATTTATAAGAATTTGTTAAGAAATCCCTTTACTCTTAATTGTGACTTTTATAATCTTCAGGGATTCACTTTTAAGTATTAAATTCAGATGTTACTAACAACATGTAAATTTTATGGAAAAACAACTATTTACTGAACAAAGACACTCTGTTTAGAAAATAAGATACAGCCAGGCATGGTGGCGCATGCCTTTAATCCCAGCACTCGGGAGGCAGAGGTAGGAGGATCACCATGAGTTCAAGGCCACCCTGAGACTCCATAGTAAATTCCAGGTCAGCATGGGTTAGAGTGACACCCTACCTTGAAAAATAAAAAAAAAGAAAATAAAAAGAAAGAAAATAAGATACAAAAGTTTTTATAGATGTTGAGATTATATTTTGTTTGTTTGTTTGTTCTTTTGAGGTAGGGTCTTACTTTAGCCCAGACTGACCTAGAACTCATTCTGTAGTCCCAGACTGGCCTGAAACTCACAGCTATGCCCCCACTTCAGCCTCTAGAATGCTGGAATTAAAGGCATGTGCCACCATGCCCAGCTAGATTAGAATGTCTTTGAATAATATTTGCCATTTGTAAAATACCTCCACATTTTAAAAATAAAATGATTTTCAAAAGGTATAATTTTTATCTGATAAAAAGTAAATTATTTGATATTATTTAGTAAAATAACAAAGTACAGTATTAAATAGTAGCACATCACTCTATATTCTGAGAAATATATCAGGCAATTTCCTAACTGCAAATAACATAGATGGCATGGCTTACTATATGCCTAGGTTACATAGGAGGGCCTACTGCTATGAGGGTATAAACTTGTACCAGGTTAATGTACGGAACACTGTGACACAGGGGTAACTATCTGTATATCTAAACATAACTAAATACAGAAGATACATCACTGTAGTCTAGAAATCTTACCAGGAATGAATAGTGTATCACCAGCTTCAAGGGAACATTCATACCTTCTTGCCTTGGAAAAGAGTGGGTATTTAACCAAGTCTGGGCTGTCTATATTCAATACTTCAGATTTAGAACCTGAAACAGATCGAACCATGTTGGCATTTTTAAAAAACTAACCACAAATGTAAATGTGAAAATTAACTTTTTTCTGTTCATTTACTAAATACACAGTGAAAACTAACTATTCTCCTGAAATCTAAGATAGTTTTCAATGATCTCTTTATATAAGGTCACTGAACATAATATAATCAATAAAGACTGAAATGCTTATTCTTCATATAGTCTATCCTATGTGTTACACATATGCAATAGAGAATACAACCCATATAATTAGAAAGATATGTCCTAAAATATTTTCCCCCTCATGTTTTTCAAATGGAGTAACTAAAAAGATTTTAGAAATATAAACTTAAGTCATACCTGATAAATATAAATACTGGGCATCTCGAGGACTGAACAATGTAACACGCTTTTTTCCTGTTACTTGTATTAAGAAGTTATCCATTACCTGAAGACCAATAACAACTTGTGGGTAAACAGTATTTAAACTTCAAATAAATGGAACCATTGAATTCCACACAGTTTATTTTAAACTGTATTCTTTTATAGTTTGGACACAGGGTCTTACTATGTTGCTTAAACTGGCCTTAACCTCACTACTTCCTTTGCCTCCTCAGTAGCCAGGACTACAAGTATATGCTATTTAACTTATCTTTTGTAAGACTTGACTTACATTATATAAAACCCAGTCATATTCCCATCAAACAATAAAAATTTTTACAAATATAACTATGCATTTACTTTAGACATTCTGTAAGTGCTGCCTTAAAATGGGAATGATGACAAACCAAGACAGGTAGAATTGGAAACTATTTTCCTTGCCCCACCATTAACTGACATGACAGTTAAGTGTATTTTAGGCTCCCCTTAACTAATACTTATTTTACTTAGTTGTCAAGTAAAGTTCTAAGCCCAACATTAGAGAACCAACAGAAAGCATTATTAAACTCTTAATATAGGCCCAACCACAATCTCATATGAATCATGATTATGAAATTATCTGTATAGGAATTTAACCTGGAAAATTTCCTTTGTATGCTTTTCAATGGCTCCATCCTGATTACACAAGGGCACCTTCATTTGGTACAGATTGGGGAAGATGTTATAAGGCAGAGCCACATGATTTATAGCTACAGCATTAAGATATACACTGAGCAAGATGAAACAATTATTTACTTCTGAAACAATTCTGTTTTTAATACTAACCCTTCATTATGTAAACTTTAATAATAGTGTCTTCTGATTCTTTTTATTTTATCTTTTAGGTTTTCTCACTCTAGTCTAGGCTGACCTGGAATTCCCTATGTAAGCTCAAGGTGGTCTTGAACTCAGTGATCCCCCTACCTCTGCCTGCAGAGTGGTGGGATTAAAGGCATGTGCCACCACACCTTCCTCCCTCTGATTTATTTATTTATTTTTATTTTTATTATTTATTTGATTTTGTTTTGTTTTGTTTTCCAAGGTAGGGTCTTGCTCTAACTCAGGCCGACCTGGAATTCACTATGTCGTCTCAGGGTGGCCTTGAATTCACAGCGAACCTCCCACCTCTGTCTCCCATGCGCCACCACACCCAGCTCTGATTTATTTTTAAGAAGAGCTTTATATATTCTAAGTCAAGGTAAAAGGGAAACTACTTAAACTTAACACATAGTCATAGGATATGGCTAAAAATGTATGAATCATCGTATCATATTCTCATCATGTCATTCATATAAAACTTTTAAAAAATATGCTAAGATTTCATGTCTGTCTCATTTAATTATAGATTTACTGACAATTTTTAAATCTATAACTTTTAAAATGAATTATAAAAATAAATGTATAAGACATAAGAATTTGACTTAAAGCTTTTCAAAAAATTCTTAGAAGAATATGGTGGCACATGCCTATAATCCCATCAGTTGGGAGGCTGAAGAAGTTTAAGGCCAGCCTGGACTTCATAGCAAGATTGTCTTAAACACCAAAACAAAACACAAACAAAAAGTCTTTGGAAACTTATTAGACATCATGTTAGCTCCCTTTCACTCCCCTGCCAATACTAAGCTATATAGAACATACTATTTTTAATATGCTTACTTATGTATATCAGCAAATTAAGTTAGTAATAATCGCATAAATAACCAAAATTAATATCCTACATATTGCTCATCTACGAAGGCAGCAGATATTTGATGTCCCCAAGGAATTTAAATCCTAAAATCTTCACACACCCTCAAATATTATTCTTAGAAAAAACTCCCCATAAGATTTTGTCTTTTGCCGAAATTAACCTACACCCACTGGCAACTCACCTGTATCATTATACATTTCCCTACCAAAGGCACACCACTTTTCACCTTAATCTTTCACCCACCTATCTGATAGCGATTTTTTACAAGCCAAAAACATAAAAATTTTAAAAATCCTCCCCATATAAAATAACTATACATTTATGATGCTGGATAGAGAGCAAGACCACAGAGAAATACATGTGTGAAACATGAGGCTTTGCTATTAGTTTTCTCCCCTATCATTGCCTTACAAAGTACCTACTTTCAAAATTCAGTATTTCAGCAAATTATACTGCACACATCTTTGTACAACTATGAAGTTCAAACCATGAATATTATTAAAGCTATAGATGCTAGAAACCTCTGAAGCTTTTAGAGTCCTCATTTACATAACATACATCATAGTGAGTCCAAAGTTGTAATCCTGGTGAACTAATTCGAAAAACACTGGAGAAGAATTGTTCTTCTTTGAAGAAATTTGGAAACTTAATATCCCCTTCCAATAATGGAAACTGCTTTCTGATATCTGCAACATCCTGCATTGATAGATACACAAGGGAAAAAAAAGATGAAATCTATCTGAACAGCATTTTAATAACATAATAACGGCATAATGGTTACTTTATGGATGTTGATCTATATATCATTAATGAAGAAAGGGGTAAACTTTGGTCACTGCTTTGAAACTCAGTGTTGCCCATCAACCATACTTGATCTTTCTAATGAAGGAATAATAAAGTGTCACCACTGTCAAGCTCAGTATGCTTCACTCATAGAAAGGTTCTTCCTACTTTAAGCAAGATTTATACATTATCTACTGTAGTCATGTTTATTTGGTTCTAAATACATGCAAAAGTTCACTGAGGATAAAGCACTCTGAATTTTAATAAGTAGATTAGTATTTTATTTGCTAAAATGGGTATCTATAAAACACATAGCAGAAAGGATTCTTTACTAAGTAGAGATTAGGTAACTTTAAACACTAAGATTCTATACTTCTGAATAAGTAATCAACTTTTTAATAATCTCTGATTTAAGGGCACAAAGATTTGTGAAAAAATAGAACAAGGTGACATAGGTTAATGTCAATCAATAATATAAAACCCAGAATGCCAATTAACACAAATAGGCTTTATGAAATTGTTTTAAATCCACACTGCTTACCTTTCTAGGGTCTTCTCCAAGCGATCGTAAGTAGTATTTCTCATCCTTAAATAGCCCAAAGAAAAATAACATCAGTATTTATTTAAAATATCAGGGAACACAAAAGGCATGAAATGTCTTCAAATCTGGCCCATTTAAGGCACCTTCTCAAAAGATCAATTATTGTACCCTTTCTACTAATGCTCCCTGGTGGCCATATGAAGAAATGTGTTTCTCTGTTGCTCATAACGGCTGGATCTACAAAGCACTAAATAATACAAATCCCAAAAGTAGCATGTACAGAACTATACTTAAGACTTAAACCCTTATACTCCAAAGACTTTAACCATATCATAATATTTAATAAAAAGATCCCCTTATATATAGGTGACATGATCTGAAAATTTACTAATAGCCAACAACAAACTTAATGTACTACAAATCTTAGAAATAAATAAGAATACCTCATACTTGTAGTATGTTTTAGAAAATTGGTACACTGCATTTCATCTGACTAAGCCTATCCCTGACAATATACATTCTAACACAAAATTGTTTTTCAGCTCCTGTATCAACTAAAAATATGTTTATGACAATAAAACTACATGAATAGTTTTAAAAGCTATCATTTATCCCTCTCTGAGTGGCTACAGAACCGAGTTATAAAGCATTTCTGTAAGGCTTAGGGTGTAACTCAGTAGTAGAGCACTTGCCAAGCATTTGTGAGGCCCTAGTTCTGATTCAGCACCACAAATAATAGCATTCACTGTTGCCTAAACTTCCTAGGAGGCTTAGAAAACTAAGATAGACCATGTCAGTACAGTGACAATCCAACTCAGGAATTCTGTACTTCTGAATCAATACAGACTATAACATCACATACTTGAAAATATATCTGTTACTATAAAAGACTCATTAGAGCTTGAGGTGTTAGCTCATTGATAGAGTACTGGACTAGCATGCAGGAAAACTTGAGAGCAATCCCCAGTAGTACAATAATAACCAAATAAACTAATAATAAATACATAAAAAGCAAACAAAAAGGTAATTTTGGGAAGATGGCTCATCTATAGCAGGCACTTGCTTGCAGAGCCTGCAGGCTGGGTTTGATTTCCAATTACCTGCTATTCATCTGCAGCAGCAACAAGCCCTGGTTTGTCCATAAACATATGCACACACACCTACACACATATGTACATAAGTAAATAAAAATTTCCAAAAAAGGGGGGGCTCACTGATTAATTGCAAAAAATATGGTTAATTTGGGGCTGTCCACGGTCAACTTCTTCAGGTTCACCTCAGCATTTGAACCAATGTTACATTCTTCCTAAGATAGGCCCAACCAACCAAGAGGTCTGTTTAGATGCTGTCACTCTACAGGATTCTTGATAGGCAGTCTGCTCCGGGCTGCAGAGCAGCTAGCAGAGACTGTTCAGTGTGTATAATTAGTCTGATGGCTTCCCCCGACCTAGTCCTGCTTCCTACCACTTCTTTACTGATGCATTCCTCCTGATTTCATCAGTCTAAAAGGCTATCATGATTACTGAAATTTTATTATTTTATAGAGTTTCTATTCTCAGTAATAATTAATGGGGATTGGTTTTAAATGACTTCCTAGTCATAATACAGAAACTAAAGATTCCCTAGAGTATGTAAGGACATAAAGAAATTATCAGCTGATGAAAGAACTGCAAAAAATATAAACCTTTTAAAACTAACTGCCTAGTCCTGCTGGCTCAAACAAAATTGCTTTATTCAAAGCTTTAAAAATATTGTTTTTTATTTTTATGCGCTTTTACTATAACACAGTAAATTTTAAAATGTGTTTACTGATTAGCATTATTTCAGTGTTTACACTGAATTATTCAAAGTTAGACTATACTATAAGAATTCTGCTGTAATTTTGAACAAATGTTATACTATGTGCTGACAAAAGAAATCACATTAAAGTTTATTTTATTTAGTTTGTTTGTTTTTCAAGGTAGGGTCTCATTCTAGCCCAGGCTGACCTGGAACTCAGGGTGATTCTCCTACCACTGTCTCCCAAGTGCTGGAATTAAGGGTGTGCACTACCATGCCCAGCTATTTTATTTTTATTAATTTATTTGAGAGACAGAGAAGGAGAGAGAAAGAGACATAGAATGGCACATCAGGGCCTCCAGCCACTGTAAATGAGCTCCAGACACATGTACCCACTTGTGCATCTGGCTTATGGGGGTCCTGGGGACTTGAAACTGGATCCTTTGGCTTTGTAGGCAAGTGCCTTAACCACTAAACCATCTCTCCAGCCCAGAAATCACATTAATAACTAGCAATACAATGTGGAAACAGCTTAATAGTGGATATAAAAATAAAGTTTTCCATTAGTATTTGAAGTTGGTATATCAACATTATTTTCAAAGAAAGTAGGATTCATGACTAACAATTACTAGTTCCTGGCTCGGGTATACTGCTAAGTACTTTATAGATTTTACTTAGGCAATCTTCACAAAATCCTTGTAAAGTAAGTAGGTACAGACATCATTTATAGATGACTATACTTAAGTAAAGAAAAATAACCTGGCCAAGCTTAGACAGCAAAGCAACAGCAGAGCTAGAGTCTGTGGAATATTTAAGAATGACTATCTTAGCCGGGCGTGGTGGCACACCCCTTTAATCTCTGCACTCAGGAGGCAGAGGTAGGAGGATTGCCATGAGTTCGAGGCCACCCTGAGACTACATAGTGAATTCTAGGTCAGCCTGAGCTGGCGTGAAACCCACCCCCCAAAAATGACTATTTATGAATGTGTTTGTATATATAAAATAACTTATAAGGTCTTTTATAAAAATGACCTAATGTTTTCTAACAAAATTAATTTTGCATACAGATATTGACACTATAAATAATGTTAAAACAATTACCTCTGAAATAAAGAATTCTTTATGCTTTTCTTCAGCTGCCCTCTGGACCAACTTGTCAAAAGGTAAAGTTCTGAAATAAACATAAAAAACCCTTAGACACAAAAACCGACCAATTAGTAACAACACAATTACTATACATAAAGGCTTAGTACAAATGGGTATCATCTGCTTTGGATAACCATATAGGCTTTTTGTTTGTTTGTTTGTTTTGGTTGTTTGAGGTAGGGTCTCACGTTAGCCCAGGCTGACCTGTTATTCACTATGTAGTCTCTGGGTGGCATTGAACTCATGGTGATCTGCCTACCTCTGCCTCCCGAGTGCTAGGATTAAAGGCGTGCACCGCCACACCGGGCTCCCATTATTTTTTTTTCAATTTTTGTTTATTTTTATTTATTTGAGAGCGACAGAGAAATAGAGAGAGAAAGAGAGAGAGAGAGAAAACAGGCACACCAGGGCCTCCAGCCACTGCAAACAAACTCCAGACGTGTGTGTCCCCTTGTGCATCTGGCTAACATGGGTCCTGGGGAATCAAGTCTCGAACCGGGATCCTTAGGCTTCACAGGCGAGAGCTTAACCACTAAGCCATCTCTCCTGCACAACTGCTATTATTTTTATGATGATCCCTTATGTGGATGAAATTCTGAATATACAAAATTCATATAGCAGTATGTTTATTTGACTAAGCTATCTGAAATTTTGTACTTAGTGATTTAAAACTGATGTTACAGATGGCTCTTATGGGTCAATAGCCTACTATTCCAAGTTACTGAGAGAGAAATGTTTCCATGGTATCTGATTACCTTTGACGATGTCTCAAATTTTCAGGCTCT
The DNA here is from genome assembly GCF_020740685.1 of Jaculus jaculus. Classification (NCBI taxonomy): domain Eukaryota; kingdom Metazoa; phylum Chordata; class Mammalia; order Rodentia; family Dipodidae; genus Jaculus; species Jaculus jaculus. The sequence continues at coordinate 40,413,108 of NC_059105.1, read as the reverse complement.
GATGGTCACTTGAAAAAATTGCCACAAAATCCAATCTTGGGATGAATGGGCCCAACTACTAGTGCTATACTGGAAGAGAGCTGGCATGTGGTCCAGTGAAGACTTAAGATCCCCACACTCCAGCCTTTGGACACTACTGCAGAACCCTGCAACACTGCTCTCACCCTCCAGTTCCACCCTTTCATTTCATAGCTTCTGAATGAATAAATCAAGAATTCCAATGAAGTCATCCAGTTTTATTCTTCAATGTTTCTGTTCCAAAGTCTGTTTCCTTCAAACCTAAAGAAACTATTTCTTCTTTCGATCTATAAAAATCATGAGCCAGCTAGACACCTTTAATCCCAGCACTCAGGAGGCAGAGGCAGAAGGATCACTGTGAATTCAAGGGAACCCTGAGACTACAGAGTAAATTCCAGGTTGGCCTGGGCTACTGTGAAGCCTTACCTCAAACCCCTGCCCCTGCCAAAAAGAAAAAAAAAAAACATGAGCTGGGGAGGTAGCTCAGTGGTTCAAGGTGCTGGCTTGCAAAGCTTCCCAGCCTGGGACCAATTCCCCAGAACACATTTAAAGCCAAATGCACAAAGTAGTACATGTATTTGGAGTTTGTCTGAAGCACTAAGACGCCCAGGCATGTCTGTACTAACACTCTCACAAATATATAAAACATTTTTTTAAAAAAAATTATATCCTTGGGATAGCTTATTTTCTCCTAGGTAAAGTTAAATGCTTAATGTCAGCTATGATACAAGGCAACAGTACTAAAAGTTATCCTTGGGTTGTAGAGATGGCTTAGCAATTAAGGCACTTGCCTGCAAAGCCAAAGGACTCAGGTTCAATTCCTCAGGACCCATGTAAGCGAGATGCACAAGGTGGCACATGCATCTGGAATTCATTCACAGTGGCTGGAGGCCCTGGTACATACTCTCTCTCAAATAAATAAATTTAATTTAAAAAATTATCCATGCTAAAATATGTCTACACTAGAAGGCCTAAGAGAATAAAAGTACTAAAATAGCAGTATTTTAGGGACCAAAATAGAAGACAAAGAATGTGGCCTCCCTGTGTGCAATGTAACTCTCAAGTGAGTAAACCCCTGAGAGAAACCTACAAATTAAGTTTCTGGGCTGTTTCAAGCTACCAGGTTTTGATAACCATTCCACTTACCTAGACTTATAGTACATATCTATACCACTTCTGTAGTCTTGTTTTCTTACAACTAAGTTGTTACTTGATGAGCCATTTCTCTTGGATTCATATAATTCAAAGGCAAAAGCTAAGTGCGCCTCATACCAGATCATGGACTGACAGATCCTGTAACGTGAATGTCAATCTGAATGGGAAACTACTGCTGGGAATTGTGAACAGTGAGCACTGCAGACACAAAAACGGAGGATACTACCTACTCAGACCAATGCAAGACACAGCTGTCTTCTACACATAGCTCCTGATCAACTTCATCAACAATTTACTTCTCTTCTTGAATGCTTTCCATCTCAGGCTTGCCATATTTATACCATTCACCCTACTCAAAGCATCTCTGAAGAGTCTGAACCAGCTGGGAAGCTGATGTGTCCCACAGCAACCTGTGTGATTGTTACAGTTGCCCAGGCTAGGTTTGTTACTAGGGTTAATTTTCCAAAAATAGGGCAGAACAGTGATCCTGCAGGAGCAGATAAAGTAGCTCAATCCTTAGAGGCAGAACCAGGGTCCTATTGGCAAACGTGCTCCCTTGGGCAGTAGTTAACAAGTTCCTCAGTATAGATGTCTCATCTGCCCCAATCATGTTACAAACAGAAGATCATCTATTAGTGTCACCTGCTAGAACATTAAGGGAGGCAGTATCAGAGAAAAGTTATCATAATCTCTGTGAAGTTTTAACAGTTGAAACTACATGATCTTGGAAAAGTTACTTAACATTTGTAAACAGTCATTTTCTATCTGTAAAATCACCACAAATAGTATCTCTGTCACAGTATCTTATAGTTTACATGAGAAACAATCTAGAAGGCTTGACCCAGTAGCTGACATACAGTAATATGTTTAGGAAAAGACAGACACTGGGGTTGCAACAGTGATGACTTATCCACAAGTAAGTAGTCAATAACATGTAAAATGCATACGTGAGAAGGGGCATCCTCTCAGTGTCCCATTCCCTAGTTATAGAAAGGCTGCTTTACAAACTCAAGAAGGATTGAGGAAAGTATAATACACAGTAAGAGGAAATGTTGACAGAATTACATAACACAACAGGCGGAAGCAGCAAAGCAAACCTCATTATGTGACTTTGCCTGTCTTTCTTTGACAGTAAATCTCTGACTAAAAACTACCAACATCCTTCCACCACCCAAGGTTCTCTTGTTGACAGTATCCTGATTCTGGAATGAACAACAGAAGCTAACCAGAAAAAAAAAAAAAAAAAAAAAAAAGTTAAGTTTCTTCCATTTCCTTGACTTAATAAAAAGTACAAAGTTCTTACACTTGACAATTAAATTCAGCTAATGGCTTCTTTAAAAATAAAACTATAGGGCTAGTGAGATGGCTTAACAGTTAAGGCACTTGCCTGCAAAGCCAAGGAACCCAGGTTCCATTCCCCAGGAACCATGTAAGCCAGATGCACAAGGGAGCACATGCGTCTGGAGTTTATTTGCAGCAGCCAAAGTACCTGGCAGGCCCATTTTGCTTTCTCTCTCTCAAATAAGTAAATAAAAATACAAACAATAAAACTGTAATGGTGAATACTTAAAGAATCAAAATTGAAAAATGCTTTGACAACAGCTATATGAGCTTAGAAAATGCTGACATGAAAGGAATGCCCCTGGACATTAGAAACTCTGTTTAATCATCTTGACATTGAAATCTTTTGTGGGCAACATGGTTTTTCAATATATTCAGTTTGCTAGGAACTGCACATGTTCAGAATGTGAAAGTTGTTTTTCGTTTTCTTAACATTTTTAATGAATCTCACAAGAATAAATAGCATATGAAGTCTGCAAGATGACATTTAAAGCTTTCAAGTTCAGACATTCAGCAGCTCATTTACTTTTAAGAGACTCTGCAGAAAACAGCAACCATGACAATAGCTGGAGGCATTCAACTTTATTTCATCAAAAGAGGAAATTAAGATGATTTTTAAAAAATGTCATCCAAACTGAGCATGGTGGCACACGCCTTTAATCCCAGCACTTGGGAGGCAGAGGCAGGAGGATCGCTGTGAGTTTGAGGCCACTTTGAGACTACAGAGTGAATTCCAGGGTCAGCCTGGGCTAGACTGAGACCCTACCTCGAAAAACAAACAAACAAAAAAAAAGTCAACCAAGCAAATAAACAATTATTCCAAACACAGATTGCCCTTTATTTCTCTACAGGGCAGAAAAAGAAACATGAGCCCTTCAAGAAATGTCCTCCACTGGTAAATTACTAATTTATAATACAAACAGATTAATCAAGACTAGATGAAGGGATGGAGAGATGGCTTAGTGGTTAAGGTGCCTGCCTGCAAAGCCAAAGAACCAAAGTTCAATTTCTCAGAATCCACATAAGCCAGATGCACAAGGGGGCACATGTATCTACAGTTTGTTTGCAGCAGCTGGAGGCCCCAGTGCTCCCATTCTCTCCACCCTTCTCCCAAATAAAAAATAAAATAAAATATTTTTTTTTTTAAAAAAAGACTAGAGCATAGCAGACCCAACTTTAGAAGTATTTTAACTCTAGTTATAGAAATTTACTCTTCTATGACTCCACAAGGTCTGGGGCCACCAACCATTTTTTAAAAAATAGGGAAATTGTCTCCATACAATTACATAAACTCAAATTCTTGTCTTTTAAGCCACTCATTAAAAAGCAGTAAGCTATTCTATGATTACATAAACCAGACTAAAGATGAAATGCCATATGGTCTTTGCATAATATAAAGACATTTTTAAAGTTCTTTAAAAAAAGTTGTTTTTATCCCCAGAGTAACCTCAAAAGAAAATACCTATATACAAAGTTCTTACTAATGAAGTCCATCTGTGCAACTGAAGCCACATGGATCTTTACTTCCTTAGTCCCTCCGACTTGGCATAAGTAATCCACTGTCCATTTGCTTGTGCATGGCCCCAAGTCTATTCCTTCCAACACAAGAGGTTTTCTCTGTAAGAGAGGTAAAAATACAACAATAGCAAACTGTGAAAACTAGCAATATATCAGGCACTGTATTTAATAACAGAAGGACAGACAAAACTGATTCATAAATCCAAGATACTCAATCATAAAGTTTTTAACAGGTTCTGCTATCACTAAAACATGTAAAAGGCCCTTGTAATACACCTCAAACAAAAATTAAGATTGACAAGATAGTATGGTTATCCACAGGTAAGAGAAATTAAAATATTAAAATATTTTCATCTTATTTGGGAAAAATAAAATTTGTACTTTATAGTAAAAAAAATTTTTTCTTAATCTACTTGCAGGCAGAGATAGAGAATGGGTATGCCAGGGCCTCCACCCACTGCAAACAGACTGTAAATGCATGTACCACTTTGTGCATTTGGCTTTATGTGGGTACTAGGGAATTGAACCTAGGTCCTTAGGCTTTGCAGGTAGATGCCTTAACTGCTGAGCCATCTCTCCAGCCCTGAAATATTTTTGAATCTTATTTGGATACCATTTTAAACTTTTTAAAAATTTTATTATTTTGGGAAGGATTTTTCAGGGAGGGTCTCACTCTAACCTAGGCTGTCCTGAAACTCAGTAACTTGGGTTGGCCTTGAACTCATAGCAATCCTGCATCAACTTCCTGAGTGCTAGGATTAAAGGTGTCAGCCATCACACCCAGCTTCCTATCTTACCCCTTGTAAAACTGTTACAAGAACATTTTAAAGAATTTCCATATACCCTCCAGCCTGATTCACCATTTATCATTTGCTCTTAATCTCAGTGTTTAGAGATAAACATATTAGAAGTGATTTAACTGTTCTGAACCACTTCAAGGTTAAATAGCTGACATCATGTCCTTTTATCTTTAAAAGCCTGAGAATATTCTCAAAACAAAGACAGTCTTACATAGCTAGAGTAATTATCAAAATTCTGCTGCATACTGACACATTATTATTATGTAACACACTGACTGCATTCAGATTTCACTAATTGTCCCAATAATTTCCTTTATTTTCCTGGCCTAGAATTTAGTCTGAGATGCCATATTGCATCCAGTTGCCATGTCTCATTTACTCTGGAACAGTTAGTTCATCAGCCTTTGTTTGCCTATGACCTTGATATTTTTAAGTATACAGGCCAGCTATTTTGTTGAATGCCCTGGGATCTGATTTTCTTCATGAACAGTTTTTATGCATTTTGAGGAAGGAATGTTACTGAGGAAGAAATGTTACACAAAAAGTATGCTATAGTGTGGCACCTGATATTCTGTCCTAGTATTTCTGTGATCCTCTCGCCTCTAACTCCTGAGGGCTGGGCATAATAGGCATGCACCACCAGGTCTAACTTTACTGATGCAAGTCTGATGTGCAAATTATGCCAGATTTGGCCTGTAGGATTCTTTAGGCTGCTTCTTGCGACATTTTAACCTAAACATTCCCTTACTTTATGGCAAAATAAGGCAATCCAGTATCTTTTCCTTTCTCTGCCCAGCCATTTCTTTAGGAAACTCTGGTTCTTTTAAGCGGGAATCTTTCTTATTGCTGGCATTGTTTTATACAATATATAATGTATTTTGATCATATCCACCCCACCTCAACAAGAAAGTTTTAATCGTGTCATTATTTCTGTCTTCTCAGTGGTCCAAACTGAGAATATGGAAGGGTGTGTCTATACCCCCAAACACACACACACCCTTATATGCATATATGTACTTATTTCATACTTAATGCATGTATGGATGACTCATGCTATGTCAAGGTTAACTCAAGCCTTTATTTATTATTTATATGACTTCATTTTCTGTGTATGTATAGTCTGCATGGCGTGTGTGTATGCATGTGGTGGTGTGTAAAATGTGCCCATAAGCTCAAGTGTTTGAACACTTCAGCCCCAACTGGTAGCCCTGTTCTGAAAGGTTGGATTCCCTTAAAAGGTAGAACCTTGCTGAAGGAAGTTGGTCACTGGGGCAGGTCTTGAGACTACAACTGACCTCACTTCATACTTGTTCTGTTTCTGAGTCTGACTAAAATGTGGCAAGCCAGTCCATCATACCTTCCCTGAAATGAAATTTCTCAACACTTTAAGCAAAAATAAACCTTTTCCTTCGCTAAGTTTCTTCTGGCTAGGTATTTGTTCAAAGCAGTAAGAAAGTAACTAATATATACATATATACTTAGATTTTAGAAGAATTTACTTATGTTTGCTTCTAGTATTTATGTAATTTCTTTTTTAAAATCTATTTATTTTCTAGGAGAAGCAGAGAGAGAGAATGGGCATACCAGGGTCTTTTGTCACTGCACACAAGCTCCAGATGTAGACACCACCTTTACACGGGCACTGGGGCTGTCCGGCTTCTCAAGCAAGCACCTTTAACAGCTAAGCTCCATGCCCTGTAATTTCCTTATATTTTTCTAATCCACATATTTCTGCATGTAATGAAACACGTAAACTTCATTTTACTGATTTCTAGATGACTCCTCGGTTATCGGAGCACCACTAGAGCAGTGACACGACTGAGCAATGGTAAACTCATGTCACAAACTTTTCTAAGCCCAAAGAAACATGGCACTAGGAGTGAATCCTAAACGATGAATTTTGGATGAAGAGGATGTGTTAATCCAGGTTCATTAATTCTAATAAATAGATGAACTGCTTTAGTGAGAACTGTTGATAATGGAGGAGATTGAGGAAGTATAAAAAAATTCTGTACTTCCAAGCCAGTTTTCCTATGAAGCTAAAATTTCTCTAAAATATAAAGTCAAAAAGGCAATTGTTGACCCAGTGATTTTTGAAATGCCATGTTGATTATACACTAAATTTTTATATGAATAGGAACTTATTACTGAAAAAAAATATATACATATGTACATATGGGGAGATATTGCTTTATTTTATATTCTATTCTGTTCTGTCTATTCATGCAAATGTACCACATGCAGTTTATTATATAAGGTTTTTTTAGAAGATTTTTTTAAAAAATCATATTTCCCTTTCTATTCCTCCCAGGTAAAACATTCTCTTTTTCCCTAATTTTGTTATTAATTTCTAGTTTTACTACACTACAATAATGCCTCCTTTGTGACATATTACGACTGGTTCGGATAATATGTTATAAAAATAAAACCTTTTGCTATTCATCTTACAATCTTCATAACCAGATGGAGTAGTGTGGGCATCATATACCTAACACATGCTGAGGTAGGGGACTGACAGACAGCTAGTACTAGTCCCATTATAAAGATGGGGGAAGGAACCCTTATCTACAGATTAGCTACCAAGATGAAACAAATCCCTGACTTGTAATCCTCAACCCTGTATCTTTACCACCACATGTTCCCTTTTTCTTTTTAATTCAAGATCTCATGCTGTTTTGCCCAACCTGCCTCAGCCTCCTCAGCCTGGGATTTACAGGAGTGAGTCTCTATGCCTGGTTTGTGAACACCCTTACAGACATAAATACCAAAAAAGAAAGCGGTTAGGTGTCTTTCTGTTTAGGGTAACTGAGGCAGGGTAGAAGGACCTGGGAAGGGAAAGGAACTTGGTTGAAGCTTCACTAGCTGAAAGTCAACAATTGCAGCACAACGACCACACCTTGGCTGTGACTGCCACCTATATAGAGACGATACTATTTTAATAAAGAGATATTTCAGAGCTGGAGGGATGGCTTAGGAGTTAAGGCGCTTGCCTGCAAAGCCAAAGGACCCAGGTTCGATTCCCCAGAACCCACGTAAGGCAAATGCACAAAGTGGTGATGCATGCATCTGGAGTTTGTTTGCAGTGGCTGAAGGCCCGGGTGCACCCATTCTCTCTTATCTCTGTCTGAAATAAATAAATAAATAAATAAATAAATATATATATATATATATATATATATTTTAAAAGATATTTCAAATACGAAAGTTAAAAATAAAAAACAACCACGGAGGGCTGGACATATAGCTTAGCACTTAGGGCATTTGCCTGCAAAGCCAAAAGGACCCAGATTCGATTTCCCAGTATCGACATAAAGATGCACAACGTAGCGCATGCATGTGGAGCCCCATTTTTTCTCCCTCTCTCAAATTAATATTTAAAAAAATAGCCACGAAGCATGCCTAGAGCCTACGCATATATGACCAATATGCGCCTTTCTTTTCGGCAAAATGCTTCTCACCGATGTGGGGCCGTTTCCTCCAGTGCTTTTACTTCCCGAGCCGGTCGGCAAGGCCCTGGTGCCCTCTCCCTCGAAGCAGTTAAGCCAACCATTCATCTGCTGCAGCCTGAAAGCCTCCTCCGCACAGCCTGGGTCGCAAGAGACCAGTTGGGAGGCTCCGGCATGTTCCGGGCGAAATCTCCCCGGGCATCCCGCGATTGGGTCGGCGGCGACGGCCTCCTCACCTGTGGGTAGAGGTGCTCCAGAAAGTGCTCCCGTGAAACGCCCTGGAGTCGGGGTACCGCAAGGCGCTGGCCGTCCATGGTAGCTCAGCTTCGCTTTCAAAGCGCCTGCTAACTTTGCCTGCGCCGGGTTCGTCCGTGCGCGATCCGCCTGGAAACACCACCCGGAGAGAAAAAGGTCCGCGGGGTGGGGGGCGGGTTGCTGAAGGTCAGAGAGTAAGCTGATTTTTAACTGCTGGTGCCGGTAACCCAGGTCCTGTCTCTCTGCGGAGCATGGGATAGGACTCCACAGAGGTGCCAGCGACAGGCCAGCTTGGCTCTCGAGTCCGCTTCTCTAATCCCCGCCGAGGTGGTTTCCCTCCGGGTTCCTTTCGCTGAGGCACAGGCGAACCGAGGGGTGAAAGGTCACCAACATGGCGCTGTCCGCCCGCCTGCTGCCCCGTCCTCTGCTCTCTCGGTCGCTGCCGTGCAGGACCACCCGACTCGGGACTGTCGGGGCGGCCGAGGTGAGGCTGTCGTTGGCCGGATGTTGCTGCCTGTGTCGCCGTCGCCTGGGCTCGGGAGCGGCCCCGTTTCCTCGCGGCGCCTGGGTCCCGGCGCTGTGTGCCCGCGGCCCCTGGCGGCCCCGGCGCGGCGGGGCAGCGCTCCCCGCAGCCCTCGCTTGCTCCCCTGCGGGCCCCCGGCGCAGCTACGGCACCGAGGAGCCGCCCCAGCCGCGCCAGAAAACCAAGATGATCATCCTGGGATTCTCCAACCCCATCAACTGGGTCCGGACTCGGATTTACGCCTTCCTCATTTGGGCCTATTTCGACAAAGAGTTTAGCATCGCAGAATTCTCCGAGGGGGCGAAGCAGGTTTGTGTGCTTCCCTACATAACCAGTCCGTGTGTCTGTCTGTCTGCCTGTCTTTCTCTCGTGCCTGCCACACGCATAGGTGTTTAGCCTTGAAGTGTCTTCCCTGCGACCTAAGGTGTCAATTGTTCCTAGTGACCCAGACACCGAATCTCGTAGCCATACTCGAAGTAAGTTTCTTAGTGTGTTCTCGTGGTCATCAGTCAAGGAGGAGCGATTCCGTTAAGGGATTAAGGTGAAGTCCCTCCAGCTGTCTTTTTCAAACTTAGATATCAAGCTCATTTGTGACTCTTTAAACATACTCGTGATTTTCCAAGTTCAGAAAATGGAGAAAACAGTGCTTGGCACATAGTAGGCACTCAGTAAACATTTGATAAACAAATTGAGTGGGTAAAATAGTGAGGAACGAGATAACATTCCCAAAGTACTGAAGTATAGTTTCTGGTAGAAATGCAGAACTCTCAGCCAGCTACTTGGCACAGCGACAGTGCTACCCTCGCCTCCCATATTACTTAAAGGACAATGGGTTGGAGGTGGAGGTGAGCGGTGTTTCCCTCCCAGAGAGTCTGATGAGGCTACTTGTTGTGCTCACTGATAAGTGCACAGCACTCCTTGGCTGGGCATACTTAGCCTTTAGTGATTCATAGCCCTAATTTCTCCATCATGAACTCGTTTCTGAGCAGATAATAACGTCCTGAGATTATTTGCAGAGTGTGTGTGTGTGTGTGTGTGTGTGTGTGTGTGTACATGTATTTTTTGAGGTTGAAAGGTTACCTGAACCTTTGGATTTTCTTAGTCACTCACGAACACTGCAGAACTGTTAATAAACAATAGAAGTTACAGTTTATTCCCCAATTCGTATTTCCACAGACATTCTTCGTCAGCATAATCTTTAATATTGGCTATACTGGTATGCTAACTAACTCCTAACTTCAAATTATTCATATCATCACAGCCGTTTACTTATTCATGTGACCTATAAGTTAAACGTTATCAACTTAATCCTGCTTCCTTTTTCTGAGTCAACTTTTATCAAATGAATTTGTTTACATAAAAATAAAAGGGGCTGGCATGGTGGCGCACACCTTTAATCCCAGCAGAGGTAGGAGGATTGCCCTGAGTTCGAGGCCACCCTGAGACTCCATAGTAAATTCCAGGTCAGCCTGAACTACAGTGAAACACTACCACAAAAAAAAACAATAAATAAATAAATAAATAAATAAATAATGATAATAAATTAGTTAAAATAAATAAAAGGGATGGCCTGGAGAGATGGCTTAGCAGTTAAGGTACTTGACCGTGAAGCAAAGACCCAGGTTCGAGTCCCCAGTACCCACATAAGCCAGATGAACAAGGTGGTGCATGCATCGGGAGTTCCTTTGCAGTGACTAGAGGCCCTGATGCACCCATTCTTTCTCCCCCACCTGCTCTCCAATAAATAAATAAAACATTTAAAATAGAATAGGAAGGAGAAAGTTTGATTTAGATGCCTAACTCAGCATCATACTGAAGGGACAAATAAATGTCTACTTGTGTTTATTTTTAATGTCCAAGTGGTGCATGTAGAGGTAAATAGAATGATCCTACTATTCTTCACTATGTCCATTGATATATGGGAGTGTATCTAACCCATAACATATAGGACTCAGTTATGTACCAGTTCATTTACGAGTCAGTAAGGACCTGAAATCATCTCCCTATCAACATTTAGTACATCCTTGTCTCTTTTTCTTCTGAACATACAAAAGTTTGGAGGACCTTTTAGTTCACTCTCTGATCCTAGTTGTTAGCTATTTTAATCTCCTTCCTCACAGTCAAACTGTTTCCAGTTTGAATGAACTATTGCCTTATCTAAGTTATTATTTTTTCTTTTTTAATATATTTTATTTATTTATGAGAGGGAGACAGAGAAAGAGGAAGAAGCACATAGAGAGAATCGGCATGGCAGGAACCCTAGTCACTGTTGAGGAACTCCAGATGCATGCACCACCTTGTGCATCAGGCTAATGTGGGTCCTGGGGAATCAAACGTGGGTCCTTTGGCTTTGCCAGCAAGCACCTTAATGGCTAAGCCATCTCTCTAGCCCTCTAAGTTTTGTTTTGTTTCGTTTCTATTCAGTTAACCATGTTGACGTCCAAAAAGAATATTTGGGATCAGCTATAACAAATACTCAAATCACTGTTCCCTTAAACCTGTGGTTACAGAGCATACCATTCAGATCAGTTCTTCAACACTTAAGGTAACATACATGTTTTTATACAAGGAAATGGCTAAAACTACTTTTCCTAACTCACTTCCATGATTTGAGTATAATTCTAGAACTTGAGAATAATAACCTGGTGCAAAGTCAGCTAGGTAATCTGTTGAACATTGTGTTCTCTTTTGTCATAGACTAATCCCCAGTACCCACATAAGCCAGATATGTGTGTGTGGGGGGGGTTGTATGTATATATATATATATATATGTATAGTATGTATATATGTATGTATACATATATACATACACATCCACCCACCCACCCCAGACAGGGTCTTTTTCCCAAGTGGTGTGGTTACATATAATTTTGGCAGACATTTATCACTTAAGGAAATAGGTGGTCCAGTGTTCCATAGACCCTGCTTGCCATTTACAATTTCATGTGATCTGTTACTTCACTGTTATTGTGAACCATAGTTTGTTTCTTACATCTTTCTAAAAAATTTCAGTCATTGATACAGAAAGAAGGCTATTCCTATAAGCTTGAGAGGGGCATTCCTATGTCATTGGGATCTTATCATGTAGCTGTATCATGATGCATTTTTGCCTTTTAGGATAATTAGGCCAGGTGTGATCTTGGCCACACAAACTAGAGGCTAATGGTTTGGTTTCAGCGTGCTAGCTATGATAGTTGTTTCTTTTTTCAAAATGATCACCATTTTCCACAGGAAAGCTTTCCAAAGCACATAAAATCTCCAAACACTGAACACCTCTAAAGGGTTCAGAGTTGTTGAATACATGTGGATGTGTACATTTTCTCAAAACCCCAGTTTTAAAAAATTTATTTATTTTATTTTTTGAGGTAGGGTCTCGCTGTAGCCCAGGCTGATCTGGAATTCACTATGTAGTCTCAGGGTGGCCTCGAACTCATAGTGATCCTCTCACCTCTGCCTCCCAAGTGCTGGGATTAAAGGCATGTGCCAACATGCCCATCTTCAGAAGTTCCTGTTATGTCCGTTTGCTAGGGCTGTTATGTCAGAGTACCACAGACTGGGTTGCTTAAACAGCAGTATCTCAGTATGAAATATCAGAAGCATGGGGCTGGAGAAATGGTTCAGCAATTAAGGCACTTACCTGCAAAGCCCAATGACCCAGGGTTCAATTCCCCAGTACCCACAAAGATGCACAAAGTGACACATTCATCTGGAGCTCCTTTGCAGCAGCTGGAGGCCCTGACATGCCCATTCTCTTTCTCACTGTCTCTCTCCTCTCTCTCTCTCTCTCTCTCTCTCTCTCTCTCTCTCTCTCTCTGCGTGCAAATAACTAAACTTTAAAAAATATCAGAAGCATTAGTTTCTCCTGAGGTGTCTCCCTGTCTGATTGTGCCTTTGCATGGACTTTCCTTTGCATTAGTTTGTGTCCCTGACATCCATGTATCCACATTTCCTCCTGTCATAAGGACACCAATGAGATTGGATTAGGGCTTATCCTAACAGCCTTATTTTAACTTAATCACTGCTTTAAAGGCCCCTCTCCAAATGTAGTCACATTCCAAGGTGCTAGAGGTTGGGGCTTCAGCATATGAGTGGAAGGAAGTACAATGCAGCCTAAAATAATTTGCAGTGTTCTCTGTCTTATGTGCCTCTCTCTAGCCAGTTCTTCAGATTTCATCTTAGACATTAATTACTTCCTTCAGAAAGCTCTCTTGTGGTCCTGTCAGATTAAATGACATGGCTTTTTATTTTTTTAAGAGAGAGAATTGGTGCACCAGAGTCTCTAGCCACTGCATTCAAACTCCAGACATGTGTGCCACCTTGTACACATGAATCACCTTGTATGTATGTGGTGCCTTGTGCATCTGGCTTATGTGGGTTCTGGGGAGTCAAACCTGAGTCCTTAGGCTTTGCAAACAAGTGTCTTAATCTCTAAGCCATCTCTCCAGCCAACGTGGCTTTTCAAAAAATGTTTTTATTTATTTATTTGTAAGCAGAAAGAAAGACAAAGAAAGAGACAGACATAGAATGGGTATGCCAGGGTCCCCAGCCACTGCAACAAATTCCAGACACATGTGCCACCTTGTGCATCTGGCTTTACATGGGTACTGAGGAATTGAACCCAGGTGGTTAGGTGTTGCAGGCAAGTGCCTTAACTGCTGAGCCATGTCTCCAGCCCAGAGATGGCTTTTCTTTATGCTCTCTATCATCCAGTTCTTAACCCTGGCATAATTGTCAATTAATGTGTCTCCCTTCCCAAGTAGACTGAAAGCTCCTGGAAGACAGATAGGATCTTTTTTCTTAATTTATTTATTTATTTATTTATTTGAGACCAACAGACAGACAGACAGAGAAAGAGGCAGAGAGAGAGAGAGAGAGAGAGAGAGAGAGAGAGAGAGAGAGAAAGAGAAAATGGGCACACCAGGGCCTCCAGTCACAGAAAGTGAACTCCAGACTCCAGATGCATGTGCCACTTTGTGTATCTGGCTTACACGGGTACTGGGGTATCAAGCCTTGAACCAGGGTCCTTGGGCTTCACAAGCAAGTGCTTAACCACTAAGCCATCTCTCCAGCCCGGACAGATAGGATCTTAATGCATGGTTTCATTTCTCATTGCTAGGAATTTAGAGAATTGTAGTTCCTCCCCCATCCTTAAAAGGAGACCTCGTACTTCAACTTGTGACCCACTGTTTTAGATTGTAAGCTTCTTCTCTGTTCTCTCACTTTCCTAAACGTCCTTTAGTGAGGTGCAGGGCACAGTCCAGATCTCTAGACTCCTGGTACAGTCTTAATTGTCCCACTTTCCAACTGCCATCTGCATGAGTGAGAGGTGATCCACATAGTCAAATGGTTGTTTACCTCATCATTATTTTGTTATATCTATATGCATGTATAGAGATATAATTACTTTTTTATTTTTAATTATTTTTAATTTTTTTGGTTTTCTGAGGTAAGGTCTCACTCTAGCTCAGACTGACCTGGAATTCACTATGGAGTCTCAGGGTGGCCTCGAACTCACGGCAATCCTCCTACCTCTGCCTCCTGAGTGCTGGGATGAAAGGCCTGCGCCACCATGCCCAGCTTATAATTACTTTTAATCAAGTGTCTAGTATATATACCACACACTATAATATCCCAGGTCCTAAGAATAGACACATAATTGGCATTCAGGTCACTTGCTACTATATATGTAGACATGCCATTGAAGAAAAGCCAACCAACTTCAATGTAGTCACACATAACATTGTTATATTAAGTATTTACATTATTCATTATATTTACCATAAATTAAGACTTTGAAGTATGAACATTGTAGCCAGGTATGGTGGCACCTTTATTCCCAGCACTCGGGAGGCAGAGGTAGGAGAATTGCTATGAGTTCAAGGCCAGTCTGTAACTATAGAGTGAATTCTAGGTCAGTCTGGGCTAGTGAGATCCTACTTTGAAAAAAGAAGTGTGAACATTGTGTTGCATTTTACATGGTATTTTGAAGTAATAATTGTTATCTTTCCACTACTATTTTTCTCAAGGCTTTTGCTCGTGTATCCAAGTTGCTGTCACAATGTAAATTTGACCTATTGGAAGAACTTGTGGCCAAAGAGGTAAAGTGTGGTTTTAATTTTTCTTTAAAAAGTTAATGTCTGGCTGGGTGTGGTGGCACATGCCTTTAATCCCAGCACTCAGGAGGCTAAAGTAGAACACCACTGTGAGTTCAAGGCCAGCCTGAGACTGCATAGTGAATTCCAGGTCAGCCTGGGCTAGAGGCGAGACCCTACCTCAAAAAACGAAAATAATTAAAAATAAAAATACTTTAAAAAAAGCATGACCCATTTGCACTAGAATGACATACAATCTAATTTATTCTTATAAATAGTATATGTGCCGATAGACTTTTTGTCCTTATGAGTTTATGAGTATTTGGGGTTGTATGAAAGTTGGAATAGCTGGCGTGGTGGCACATACCTTTAATCCAAGCACTAGGGAGGCTGAACAGGTAGGAGGATTACTGTGAGTTTGAGACCAGCCTGGGACCACAGAGTGAGTTCCATGTCAGCCTAGTCTAGAATGAGACCCCACCTCAAAAAAAAAGAAAAAACCTACTTGTCACTAATAGTTTTTTTCCCCCCCCCAAATTTAGGTGCTACAGGTACTAAAAGAAAAGGTTGCCTCACTGTCTGATAACCACAAAAATGCCCTTGCTGCTGACATAGATGAAATTGTCTATACATCAACAGGAGACATCTCCATTTATTATGATGAGAAAGGTAATGCTGGGGCATAGGCAACTTTAAATAGCTTACAATTATCCAGATAAGCTAAGCTGTAAGTAACTACAAAATAGAGTTGGTCTGTAAAGCAAACATTTGTAGCACTTTAAGGAAAATGATATATTCATTGTTTAAAGACCTAGCTCTGAAAGAGTTGATGTAAGTAATAGTTTTGAATACCTTGCTATGTAGATCTTTTCTTGTCCCCACTATCACTTAATACCCAGTACAGAAAATCATAACTAATGCTGATAAAAAATGGTTTAGGATAAGTTGCTCCCCTGTCTTAAAAATATTTATGTTTCAGATTTCTTGACCTGTAAGAAACCATTAAGCATTTTATGAGACTGACGTGCTGCGTACTGTGCTAACGAGGCACCTCCATTAAGCATTTTAAATTTCTATTGCATGTTATATGTAGAAAGTATATAGTATAAAAGAAAATGAAAAGTAGATATTATCAGCTAAAGACTGATATGAAAAAAGGGTTGACTACAGAACTCCCATATTGAATTAGGGAGTAATGGGAAAAGATGGAAGGAACTTTAGTGTTTATCTGGTTCATTTCCTTTTACATTGCATTATATTCCAGTAGCATGCCTGAACAGTCATTGATCAGTAAATTCCTTTTACACATATTTGTATGTGTTTTGCAGCATGCACACAGAAAGTGTAACCTTGCTGGGCATGGTGGTGCATGCCTTTAATCCCAGCACTCGGGAGGCAGAGGTAGGAAGATCACCATGAAGTAGAGGCCACCCTGAGACTACATAGTGAATTCCAGGTTAGCCTGAGCTAGAGTGAAACCCTACCTCGAAAAACCAAAAAAAAAATTAAAAAGTGTAACCTATGCTCACCTATTTCCCAAGGCAGTGATAGGAGACTCTTGATGATTAGATTCAAGCTAATTTGAAATATCTTTAAGGTATGTAAGGTATTTATGATGATGAATACTTTTTTCTAACATTTCATTCCTTTTTAGCATTGTGATTACTGTCTGATTTCCCAGGTATATTGTGTGGCTTTCTAGGCACAGAAGAGTAAATTAGCATAGAAGAGTCCTTTCTTCTTTTGGCCAGTTGGGGTATCAAAAAAATATATAGGTTTCCCCTTAATTTCCTTGATAACAGACATTTGTTATGAGCATTTCAGAAAGTGGTATAAATTAAGAATAATCCATGTAGTACATTTAGTAAAGAGCTTACTTGATAAATAGTGCCTGTATTACTGAGTTGCAGAGAGGAGGATGTCAGATATAGGAGTAATGATACTAAAGGGTAACTAATGAGTAATGCTAAGGTAGTATTATTAACAGGCATCTTATGTGTGATCTTCAGTAAGTATATAACTACTGTCAGCTTATCTGATTTCAGTTGGATATATGGATGATAGGTTATAATGATTTATGTGTATATGTATGTGTGTGTTTTCTCTCTAAGGAAGGAAGTTTGTTAATATCCTGATGTGCTTTTGGTATCTAACCAGTGCCAACATCCCCAGTGAAACTTTAAGTGGAGCCAGTGTCTTCCAAGTGAAGTTGGGGGATCAGAATGTGGAAACTAAACAACTTCTTAGTGCAAGTTATGAGTAAGTAAATGATCAGCACATTATCATTTCCTTTCCAGAAAATGAAAGACGGTGTGAAGGAGTAAAAACTAGAGGGAGCTGCAGGAAGAAAGGATCGAAATTTGACCATTAATTTATGAAGAGAACAGGTCATAAAGACACACTGAATAAACTGGAGTGTTAAAAATTAGAAAGAGGTAATACTGCTAAGCTGAATCCAGTACCTTAGGCTGGAATTCAGATCCACCCCCAGTAACCACTTAGGGGTGGAACCCAGCATCCACCCATATGACACCTCCTCTAGCCACAGGGCTAGAAATCCAAGTTACAGACTTTAGTAAACTCCTGAGTCTATTGGGACACATAAATTTAAACGGATACTAAGAGGTACAAATTGGAAAGTGCTAGACCAGCAAAGAAAGTCTGGTCAAAGTAGTCATAGGACCTACACAATTTAAAGGTGTCAAGAGACCCAACACTTTGGGGAACAATAAATAGCAAGGTCTTGTAGCAGAAAAGTTTGTCAGATGGGACATACAGTGCCTCTGTCTTTACAAAATAAAGTTTGGCCGGGCATGGTGGCACATGCCTCTAATCCCAGCACTTGGGAGGCAAAGGTAGGAGGATCATCATGAGTTTGAGGCCACTCTGAGACTACATAGTGAATTCCAGGTCAGCCTGGGCTAGAGCGAGACCCTACCTCGAAAAACCAAACAACATAAATAAGAAAGAAAAGTTTGACATGCTTCACACGAGGATTGCCTGTTTACTAGGAACTTATCTGTCAGGAACCCAGGTTTCAGATGCAAAATTGAAAGCATATTGTTTGTCCTTAATGTGATCCTTCTGCTTTTAAGTTAGCAAATATTTTAAAAGACACTATATTGTACTTTGTACTAATAATTTTGGAACCATGAACAACTTAGAACAAGTCAGTGAAGATGCAGTATTTATTTAAAAGAGTATTGGGGCTAGAGAGATAACTTAGTAGTTAAAGGCACTTGCTTGTAAAGCTGATGGCCTGGGTTCAATTCCCCAGTACCCACTTAAAGCTAGACACATAAAGTGGTGCATGTGTCTAGAATTGGTTTGCGGCAGCTGGCCCTGATGTGCCCATGCTTGCACGTGCTTGCTCTCTCCCTCATTTTCATATATATGCAATATTTCTCTGTCTCTCTCAAATAGAGATGAGAATGTTACTATTAATTCAATAAAATTACAATACTTAAAAATAACAAACAATGGGCTGGAGAGATGGCTTAGCGGTTAAGCACTTGCCTGTGAAGCCTAAGGACCCCGGTTCAAGGTTCAATTCCCCAGGACCCATGTTAGCCAGATGCACAAGGGGACACACGCGTCTGGAGTTCGTTTGTAGTGGCGGGAGGCCCTGGTGTGCCCATTCTCTCTCTCTATCTGCCTCTTTCTTTGTTTGTAACTTTCAAATAAATAAACAAAAAATATTTTTAAAAAATAACAAACAAACCCCAAATATGTCCTCAGAAAGAAAATACATCATATCACAGATTTATAAGTTTATATCTTCATTACTTTTCTTAAAGAAATTTTTTATGTTTTGGTTATAATTGCCAAAAATATTACACACACACACACACACACACACACACACACACACACTCTTATTTAATTTAAATCCACTGAATTGTGTCTTTTTAAAGGTACCTTTATAATTAATTATTAGTATCATTACTTAACTTAAGAATTTTATTAACTTTGCCTCTTTTGGTATTCCTTATTAAGACCTTGGACAGCACAGAAACACTAATATTTTAAAGATTGATTTAAGCCAGGCATCGTGGTGCACACCATTAATCCCAGCACTACGGAGGCAGAGGTAGGAGGATCACCGTGAGCTCGAGGCCATCCTGAGACTACATAGTGAGTTCCAGGTCAGGGCCTGGGCTAGTGTGAAACCCCAACTTGAAAAACAAAAACAAACAAACAAAAGATAGATTTAGTACCTATAAGCCAAACTGAATTCCCCTATTTATTACTTAGTTGGCAACAGTGTGACTTGAAAAACAGCTTTCCCTGTATGTAGGATTACATATATAAAGTTTGGTGTGCGTTAACAGAATTTGATTTATTCCTGCTTTTATTAGGCATGTTTTAACTAGTATTTTGTAAAAGAACAATATCCAAGTATCTTTCAAGAGCAAGCAGATGTTGAATGTAAGAACAGTCTATTAAAAAAATAGTATAGAGTTCAGAATGCATTTTTCCTAGGGTACATCTTTGATGATTGAATTAGGAGGTTTTGATTTACCATTAACTTAGCTTATTGTTAAATTCTGTTTCTTAAAGGTCACATAGTTTTGTAGAAAGTGTTTGGGCTGATGGAAGAGTCATATTATTTGTAATGTTTTTCCTAGATTTCAGAGGGAGTTTACACAAGGAGTAAAGCCTGACTGGACTATTGCACGGATTGAGCACTCGAAGTTATTAGAATAATCTTTCATGGAAAAATCAGCTATGGACCTTTAGTAATTGCTTGTGAAAAACTAAGGAAGAAAAATTCTGGGACATTTTATCTTTACTCAATCAAGTCTGAGGATTACTTTTGTATTATTTGGAAATACTCATTGCTGTATATTAAAATGATACAATAAAGCATTTTCCAAAGATTACTAGTGTCCTTTAAAAGAGATCAAAGTAAAAAAAGAAAACAAAAAACTAGACCACCATACTGGTGTCCTATTTAGTATTATTTTCAATGTTTTATATATATTTATATGCAAACTAATTTTATAAACATAATAAAGCTCTAAAACAACTTATGTATCTCTAAATTAAGTTATTGAATATATTTTATCATGGCTGGCACATTTATACCCTTTATTCAAGAATGTGTAAGATTTATTTTAATATTGGTCCTATTAATATTCCATCATGGATGGTGGCGAGGACATGCCCCCACCCCTCCCTGAGAAGTTAATGGCTGATTGCTGGAGGAGTGGGAGACATTTTCTGCATAGAGGAAAACCACTGGTAAATTTAATGTGCTTTGGTGAGTGATTCCACACCCATGCTTATACAGACACCGAGATTAAGTTCAGTGGGTAATACACACATACAAGAAGAAGTAAGAAAAATACATTGTGTGTGTATGTAAATTATCAAAACTAAAAGATTGGTTATTAAAAGTCAATGTTGCTTGACATATATTAGTCACTACCTAGGATTGTAGCAGCTGACCTCTGCAGAAAATCCATGTTTATTCACTAGTCACAGTAGCTTAGAAATAGAGCAACTTAAAATGTCTATCCTCAGATGAGTGGATAAAGAAAATAGTACATATATGCAAAAGAATTTTATTCACCTTTACAGAATAGAAAATTCTAACATTTACAGGAAAATGGCATTGGAGGTTATATCAAATGAAAAAAAGAGAAATACTGTCTGTTTTCTTGTATGTGGAATCTAGATTTAAATGTGGGCATGTTTATAAGACCCAAATGTAGAAAGGATTCTAAGGGGAGGAAAGGATCATGGGGAACAGAAGGTAATGGGATACATGTGATGTGAAAGCAGAAGTGGGTGCTTTTGGGGAGAGGAGGAAGACCAGCAAGAGAATTAAGGACTAATGAGCAGACAGGAGTTCAGAAATTGACCCATGCATACAGGGACAAAGCTGTCTTCTTAACAAATAGGATGTATGTTCATACAGGAAATGAACTAAACACTTGCTTTATACCATGCATAATTTTAGTGCAAACTTTAGATTGTAACAAAGTTAAAAGTAGAAATTCTAGATAGAAACAGGAAAAGGCATTTGCTGTCTTGGGATAGGAGGAATTATTTTAGGATATATAAAGAATGACCATGAAAAAAAATTGTGTGTCTTTGTCTTTGTAGCGTGGTGTGGTGTGTTTGTTGTGTGCATGTGGATGTGCTAATGTATCCCAGACATATGCCTGTAAGGGCCAGAGGAGAACATCAGGTCCCTCCCTCCCCAATCACTCACCTGCCTATTTTCCTTGAGACAAAGTCTCTTTCTTATTCAGCAATTCTTTGGTCTCTGCTGCTTACAGGACTGGTGTTACAGTTATGCATGTGTCCCCAGGTATTTCCATGGGTGCTAGGGACTGGAACTTGAGAAGTCTCAAGCCCCTCAGAGCTTCATGCTTACAAAGGTAGGGCACTTAATATATGTGGTGGTTTGAATAGATGGCCCCCAATATATTCAGTTCTTTATTGTTTGTAGTTTGCATCTGCTGGCTACCTGGCTGGAGGCAATGTCACTCACTGGGTGATCTTAAAGTGTGGTGGTGGGTTTCAGATTTCAATCTAAAGATATGCAAAGTGTGCCTAGCTGGAGTTCCTGAAGTGTGCTGTGGCTTTTGACCTTTAGGCTGTGCTTCTCTCTCTGTGTTTGGGCCTGTGAAGGCAGGCCAGCTTCTTCCCGCCATTATGGAACTTCCCTGGATCTGTAAGCTTCAACAAATCCCTTCCTCCATAACTGTGCCTGGTCTGGAAGTGTATCTCAGTGAACCTAAATCTGTCTGCTACAATATACATAGTTTGAAATAATCTGCTACCCTTTCATAACCCCCTTCTATCCTCCTTGTAGTGAACTCCAACTAGCCCCTCTGCTACTTTGGTTTCTATGTTGTCACCTTGAGAGGACTAACAATCACCTGTGAAGCATCTAGATTAGGCTAGTCTCTGGGCATGTCTGTGATTAGGTTAATGGCGGTGGGAAGACCCACCTTAACTGGGCAGGATCCTGAGTTGCATTAAAAAGGAGAAGGCTGGCTGAGTACCTGCATTCATCACTCTGCTTCCTCACTGTGGACTGAATGTGACCAGATGCCTGAAGTTACCCCATGCCTTCCCCACCATGATGAACTGGAAGCTGAAATAAACCTCTCTTTTCTCAAACTAATTTTGTCAGGCATTTTATTACAGCAACAGAAAGCTAACTGATTCAATAACTTTTTTTCTTTTTTTGCCCTCATCGACCATCCATAACAGAATTGTTGATGGACTCAATAGTATGCAGATCATGACAGTCACTGTGAGGTCATGAATGCAATGTCTGCTTCATGTCTGGAAGTCATCATAACAAAGCACTCCTTCCCATTCTCTAGTGCTTACATTATTTCCACAATTGTTTCCGTTGTTCTGCAATGCTCTCTGAGCCTCATGGGGTGTGAAAGAGATTTCTTAGTGCTGAGGACTTAACATTCACTTATTCTCAGCACTTTGACAAGTTTTTAGTCCCCCCAGTAATAGCTGCCAAAAGAAGCTTCTCTGACTAAAGGTGAAATCAGCACTAATTTATGGGTATAAACAATATTTAGAGGTCAATTTGACAAGCACAACATAGTCATTTGGCCAAACAGCAGTAGTAGTAGTATGTTTTCAGTACCAGGCATAAATTCACTTTTGTGGAGTAAGCCTCAAATCCAATCAGAAAATAGTTGGTTGCTCCCATAACAATGAGAGTAATTTTTTTTAAAATTTTTATTTATTTATTTGAGAGAGACAGACACAGAGAGAAAGACAGATAGAGGGAGAGAGAGAGAATGGGCGCGCCAGGGCTTCCAGCCTCTGCAAACGAACTCTAGACGCATGCACCCCCTTGTGCATCTGGCTAACGTGGGTTCTGGGGAACCGAACTTCGAACCGGGGTCCTTAGGCTTCACAGGCAAGCGCTTAACCGCTAAGCCATCTCTCCAGCCCGAGAGTAATTTTTAAATGTTAACTAAATAAATTTGAAATTTCTTTTTGAAAGATGCCAGTAAGAGTCAAAAAGCAGTTCATAGATTGTGAGAAAAAATATATATCTGGCAATGGACATTAGTTTGTTTCCTGCTGCTTATAACACAAAACCAGATTTTGTGAGTTGTCAAGAGCAAGTTTATTTTGGATCATTTCTGGATGTCTGGTGATGGACTTGGAGGACATGTCATGCTGAGACATGGGTCACCCACATGTATGTGTGTATCATCTCTTCCTATGAAGCTACATGGTTCAGTCATGGGGTCTCCACTCTTATGACCTTATCCAAGGCCCTGCAGTCAAGCACCATAGATTAAGCCCTTCCCCCCCCCATAAGTCACAATGGGGACTCAATTTCCATAGATGAAGATTTACAGAATGTTCAGACCATATGCCACCCATTACAATTGCTGATAGCAAGTGTTGGTGGAGACAGAGCAGCTAGTGTTTTTGTACACTGCTGGGAGGAATGTAAAATATTGCAGCACTTTGGAAGACAGGTAGGCAGTTTCTTCTGAGGTTAAATATAGGTTTACCATAGGATCCAGCCATTCTATTCTCAGACATTAACCCAAGAGAAGTGGAAACAACATCTACATTTATACCTGGACACTTTCATCAGTGATGACAGGATATTCAAGGGAATGAAGTAAACTAAAAAAAAAGACTGTTTCACTAGCTGTATCAGCATATTTCTGTAAGATTTTAGAAAAGGTAAACTGGTTTATTATGGCAACTCAGTAGGTGCCTGGAACTATGGAGGCTCAGGGGTGGGTAGAACATGAAGTAGGAAGGTCTGACAGCTAAGGTGCACAAAGTAATGATAAAAATTGTCTTAACTAGTGGTGATTACATGGTTTCACATAGTTGTGACTCATCAAACTGGGCTTAAATGGGAGAATTTTGCTATGTTTGTGGTTTATGCAAATCATACCTAAATAAAGTATATATCAAGAAAATGATTTGCAAGAAAAGTTGCATAAAAAATTTGAAGTGATTTATTTCTGTAAAATATAAAAAAGCATTTTGCATTCCATTTAATCGGAGATGAAATACATCCTAATTACATCTTCATGTAATCCATCTAATCCACCTAGATGAAATGGTATATGAAATGGATAATAGATAAGACAATTGATAAAGATGAAGCCAATTAAGTTATCACTTGTTATCAATTTTAAGATGCATCTTCAAAGATTTTTCAATGGATGAGGAATGTGGTTTACAATCATTATGGATTTCTATTGTAATTGCACTTTGGTAAAGCCAGGGGGTGTCTAATGCCTAGATATGGTCTTTGCATAGGACTTCTCCATAAAAAGAGCCATTCCTTGTCATTCATTCCAGGTCTGTGCAGACAAGAAACAAGTTTAACCTGAGAAATATTTTGGAGTAGAAAGCAAAGACAAAGAATAATGGATACAAAGGTCAACTTGAAAGATGTTCTAGGGAAAAATGGGCCAGTGAGTATCAAAAAAATAAAACAAAAATAAAAAGCAACAGCTCCCCATGTACTGAAATGTACAATGTACTTTTTTTTTTTTTTTATATGAGAGAGTGAAAGAGGCAGAGTGAGAGAGAGAGAATGGGCAAGCCAGGGCTTCCAGCCACTGCAAACGAATTCCAGATACATGTGCCACCTTGTACATCTGGCTTATGAGGGTATTGGGGAATCAAACCTAGGTCCTTTGGCTTTGAAGGCAAGCACCTTAACCACTAAGCAATCTCTCCAGCCCTGAAATGTATAATATTCTTAAACGCCATTAGTTCCTAGTAAAAATTCCAAACAAAAAAAAATATTTTTGGTACCTTGGGAAGCCATTAGGTCACCAACTGATTTCATTGCTATAAAATTTTATCAGAATTAAGAATTCAACATTTATCATGTTGCATTGTTGCACAAAAAAATCAAAAAACTTAGTAGCTTAAAACCACAAATTTTACTGTGAATCTGTTGTGAACTTGGGCAGATTTGATTTAAGGCATTTGTTAAGTTTTGCTAGGGTCTATCTAGAGTAGGTTTTACTCTATGGAGTTTGATCACATTATTAATAATAGCATTTATGGGATCTCTATTGGATGTACTGAATGATCAAACAGGGCAAGACTATGAGAGCTGGAAGAAATTCACCCGAGTTCCCAGAACTCTAGGATTTCTGAAAAATGTTTTGTCCACCAGTCTTATCACTATGACTTTATAGAATTTCATTACAAACTTGAACCCTGAGTATTTCAACCTGTATTTCCATTTCCAAAAAAAAAAAAACAAAAACAGGGATGTTATCCTATATAACAAAATTAATGGTGATCCCACAATGTCTAAGGCTTAAGCTGTATTTAAAGTTCCACCTATCATTAAAATGACTTAAGATCCAGTTGAGGTTTACATATCACAATTTTTTATGTCTCTAGTCCTTTTTAAAATTTTAGAATATCCCTGATCTTTTTCATATGACTTTGCAATTTTGGGGAGTCTTGGGTAGTGGGTGTACAGCATGTCCTGAATGCTCTTAATTATGCTTTCATTGAATCATTTCTGTTAGCTGGAAGTAGAGCTAATGCCTTAATTAGATTCTGCTTAAACAATTTTGAGGAAGAATAACATGAGCTTTTGTATACCTCATACTGTACAAAATTAAGTATTACATAATTTCTCATTGTCCCACTGTTTAAGAAGGCAATAATGAGAATCCTTAGTTATGAAAGTCATTTTCCCCTTTACAAATTAACAAGCAGCCTGTGAGCTAATATTTCATGTCTTTTAAGTACTCTGCATGCAAGCAGCCTGTCCTAAACTGTGGTAGGTGGACCAGCGCTCGCATCCCACCTCGACATATGCACAGCCTTACCCCTGGAGTCAGTGAGCATGTCTCACATAGCAAGACAGAGCTCTGGAGGGATGATGAAGTCTTCTGTGAGGTAGCTTATCCAGATTCTGCAGGTGGGCTCAGTGTTCTCAAGGGTGGCTTTATAATAGGAAGCAGGCAGGCCAGCATAAGATACATTACTCATTAATTCTATATTCGGTCATTATTGTATAAGACAGGACCCTGGCCCTTTATTTTTCTTTTCTCCCCCCCCCCCCCGCTGCCCCCCTGAGGTCTCACTCTATTCCAGGCTGACTCACTCTGTAATCCCAGGCTAGCCTCACAAGGTTCCTCCTTCCTCAGCCACCCAAGTGCGGGGATTAAAGGTGTGCACTATGCTTAGTTCCTTTATTTTTTCTGAATGATCGCTACAAACTCATTGAGTTTTGAATCTGATACAGTATCAATTATAGTTATTTTTCTTGTTGATGCTTAGTTTGCCAACAGAAGCCCATGTGACTTGTCTGCTTGCTGGATTAAAAACTGGTGTGGCCTGATACTAGTCTGAGTGCTCGTGTATTTTCTGGCATAAAAATACCTACCAGGGGCCAGGTATGGTGGTGCACACCTTTAATCCCAGCATTTGGGAGGCAGAGGTAGGAATATCACAGTGCGTTCAAGGCCACGCTGAGACTACAGAGTGAATTCCAGGTCACCCTGAGCTAGACTGAGACCCTACCTCAAAATACATGCCCTTTCCCCCCCCAAAAAAAACCAGATGTTCTTGCCCATTTTCTGTCACAGTGTGGAAATCAGCGATTTTTCCAGTGAGTCCTGGTTCCTCATCAGTGTGATAAATTTCACAACTAAGATTTACACATCTTGATGACTTGTCATCTGTTAAATATATAAAGAATGTTCTTATTGGCAAGTAAAATGTGGACTATTTGTCTATACTTTGTCAACTTTATTTAAATTAATCACTTCCCATCCCTATACCTTAAAACTGATTTTTGCTTATTTGTTCATAGCAGCTCTCACTGTCTGACCTTGTAGTATATGTTACTTTTATTTATTCCATTGATTTTGAACTAAGACATGGAATTGTTCACTGCTGTATTCCCAGGGCCTGAAATAGTATTGGGTATATGAATTGGGTATAGAATTCAGTAGATATTATCTGAATAACTAGTTCAGTGATAGGAATATTTCCCCTATGCTTTTAATCTGATACCATAGCAAGCTGCAAGTAAATTTTTGTACATGTGGGATATGCATACATGCATATCTTTATGTCTGTGTGCACATGAGTATGGAGGCAAAGGTTCACATCAGGTGTCTTCCTCAATTGCTGTCCACATTTTTTTTTAAGACAGTCTCTCACTGAACCTGGAGCACATAGGTTCTGCTAGACTAGCTAGCCAGCAAGCAAGCTCCAATGATCCTTCTGTCTGTACCTCCTGAGTTCTGGGATTAAAGATACACTGACATGCCTGGCTTTTAAGTGGGTGTTGGGAATCCAGCCTCTCTCTCTCTATGTATGTATATATATATATATTCCTTCTCTCAAAGACTATATGGTCTCATTGAATATGTGACCATGCTTATGATTTTATAATAAATGTCATTTAGCCCAAATACCACTTGGTGGAGCTAGTTGTTTATAGAATCTAAATGTCAGTATTTGCAGTAAGTTTGAAAGAGTCCTAAGCCACAGAGGAATAGAAGTGCTTTGCTTATGGACATAATTTTTTAGTTAAAATCTGTAATAGCATTCTTTGGGGCCTGGAGAGATGACTCAGTGGATAAACCACTTGGCATGCAGATGTTGAGACCGAGTTCAGGTCCTGCAGAGTGAGCATGGCGGCACACCTGTAATGCCAGGGCTCCGGAGGTGGGGAGATGGGATCACCAGGGCCACAGGGCCACCTAGACTAGTTGAATGGGTGAGCTTTGGGTGCCAATGAGAGGCCCTGCCTCAGGAAGTAAAGTGGTTGATGAAGACAGTGTTGACCTCTGGCCTCCACATGCATATACATGTGTATGCACACTCCCCACACACATGTGTACCCTCACACATACACACACACACACACACATACACACAGAAATTGTTTCACAAGAGTGTTTTACAAATGTTAACTTGTTGATGTTACAAGGTCAACATGCATGAGGCAAAGCAGAGGAGCTTTCCCCTTCTTTCTTTAATTGCTGGAACCATGGATTCTATCAACCATTGCAGTACAGGAAGTCCAATTCTGCTAAGTTCCTTGGAGACTTCTCCATTACATCAGAGGAATCAGAAGGCTTAGGAAAAAGAAGAGCCCTCGGGCTGGAGAGATGGCTTAGCAGTTAAGCGCTTGCCTGTGAAGCCTAAGGACCCCGGTTCGAGGCTCGGTTCCCCAGGTCCCACGTTAGCCAGATGCACAAGGGGGCGCACGCGTCTGGAGTTCGTTTGCAGAGGCTGGAAGCCCTGGCGCGCCCATTCTCTCTCTCTCCCCCTATCTGTCTTTCTCTCTGTGTCTGTCGCTCTCAAATAAATAAATAAATTTAAAAAAAAAAAAAAAAGAAGAGCCCTCTAGTCCTTCCGCTTTGGTATTGCTTGTTGAGAATTAGTGAATACTCTGGTACAGACCCTTAAGGTTTACATCAAAGGCCTCAGAGAGCTTGAATTCCATTCACTTCACTAGAGACCTATTTAGGAATGGTGAAATAGACCTTAGATTAATGCAGCACCATGTGATGCCAAAATTGTTCATGTGACACCTTCTTTAATGCAAATCTGCTTATAAATTGTTTGTTGTTTCAAAGTAATGATTTTAAGAAGCTTAGATCTTTAAAAAAAGAACTTATATGACTGTTTGATCTTTGTTACCTAATCTCGCAACATGGGCAGACATGGTGACTGGATGAAACTGAGACTTAAAAATGGTGACATGAGCTGGAAATGGTGGTTCATGCCTAGCATTCTAGCACTTGGGAGACTGAGGCAGGAGCATTGCCATGACTTTGACATCAGCCTTGACTGTATAGTGAACTCAAGTGCAGCCAGGGTACATAGCAAGACCATGTCTTAAAACAACATTACACACACACACACACACACACAAAAAAAAAAAAAAAAAACTGGTGACCTAAATAACATAGAAATGGTTCATTTCTCTTCACTAATGGAATCCAGAGACATGATGCTGTGGGCTGGTATGCTAACTTCACACAAAGTTAAAGTCCTCAGGGATCCAGGCTCCTTGTTGTGACCACTGTCTTTCTTGGGGTATGACTGGTAGAGCACCATATTCCAGGCACAGACAGAGGAGAAGAAAGAATGCATAAAGGGTATTTGCATCAGCTATCTGTAAAGTGCTGTCCAGACATCACACACACACAAAAAAAAACCAATTAATTTCATTGACCAAGAATTAGTCATATGATTCATATGATTCGCCTACTTTTGGCAGGGCTTAGAAATGCAGTCTTTTTTAGCTGAGTCTGTCATGTTTCTTCAAATAAACTAAAGAGGAGAGAAAGATTTGCTATTGGATTTAGGCAACTCACATTTCCCCCTAATTGGTGTGTTTGAGTTATGAGCCAGTGCAGACCCTGGCATGTGGCTGGCAGGCCTACTTTTCCTGGCTTCGCTGAGAGCAGCTTTTAGAGATCCCATGGTGGTTTCTAGCTAGTGTGGAAATAGTACTGAACATTGCCGAGCTAATTTTAAAGACTTCAACGCAATAGAATACCCAAAGAAAAATGTCTCAATTCCGGAGCTCTTTAAGGACTGCTCCAAATATCATTTCCAGATCTCTGATGATTCACATTCTGGAATTCCCACCATGCACACCTTCCTGCTGGAGAAGCCTAGATGCAGTTCATGCCATCTTCAGAAACCTCATCCTTTCCTCCCATTTTATAAACCAACCAGTCTGCTAGCATTCTATAAGGTTTGTATAATTATTTGTGTAAGGTACAACTCTTATGTAATTGCTATCCTAGTACTTTACCATTCTATCTTATGCAAGAAATAGACAAAGTATCCGATGGAATGTTTTGCTTTCATGTCTAATTATTTTTTATTTATTTAGTTATTTTATTCACTTGAGAGAAAGAGAGAAAGATGTAGATAGAAAGAAAATGGGTACCCCAGGGCCTTCAACCACTGTAAATGAACTCCAGGTGCATGTGCCACCTTGTGCATCTGGCTTATCTGGGTCCTGAGGAATCAAACCTGGGTCTTCTGGCTTCACAGGCAAATGCCTTAAACACTAAGCCGTCTCTCCAGCCCTGCATTCATTAGAAACCTACCAGAAATAGTGTGGTGTTGGAGGATCAGTTCCTTCCATTCCTCCCTCCTTAGTGCTGTAGTCTACATAGTATGGATCTGACTTGCTTTCCCCTTTAAGGCTTAGGCATTAAAGGTTGGCCACAGTATTATTGGAAGGTAGGGAAAACTAAGAAATGGGGCTAAGTGTATACTTGTAGTTCAATAGGGTGTAATCTTGAGGAGAACTATGGGACGTCAATCTCTTCCTCTGTTATTTTAATTTTTAAAAACATGTTACTTATTTATTTATTTGCAAGGAAAGAGAGGGAGAGCATATAACAGTGCCAGGGCCTCTAGCCACTGCAAACAAACTCCAGATGCATGTGCCACTTTGTACATCTGGCTTTCCATGTGTACTAGAGAATTAAACTCTGGTCATCAGGCTCTGCAGGCAAGCGCCTTAATTGCTGAGCCATCTTTCTAGCCCATATTTTTTTGTAATTTTTTTTTTTGTGTGTGTGTGAGAGAAAGTGAGACAGAGAGAGAATTGGCATGTCAGGGCCTCTAGCCACAGCAACTGAACTCCAGACGTATGCACCACCTTCTGCATGTGTGCGACCTTGTGCTTGCCTCACTTTTGTGCATCTGGCTCATGTGGGATCTGGAGAGTAGAACATGGGTTCTTAGGCTTCATGGACAAGCGCCTTAACCGCTAAGCCATCTCTCCAGCCCTTAATGTTTTAAAATCGTGTGTGTGTTCATGTTTGAGTGCACGTGGGAGTGCAGGCCCATGCATGCTGGAGTGTGTGTGTGGATGTCAGAGGGGAGGTCCTTGCCTTTCCACCGCACTGGAGGCAGGACTTCAGTCTCTCCATCTTGCTCTGTTGTGCAGATTTGGCTTTGCTATCATTGTTCTTTGCTGTGACTGCTACTTGCTTCTGGGAAATCTGGCCTCCAGATTTTTACATGAGGTCTGGAAGAGGATGGAACCTGGCTTCTCAGGCTGAAATGACTAGCCCTTTCTCCACTGAGCCATCTCTCCAGCCCACTCAGTTTCTCCCTTCCTTCCTTCCTTCCTTCCTTCCTTCCTTCCTTCCTTCCTTCCTTCCTTCCTTCCTTCCTCCCCTCCTTCCTTCTTTCTTTTTTTTTCACATCCTCACCATCAGTTGAGCAGTACTGCTGTTTGCACTCTCTCCACTGTGATGTGCTGTCTCACCACAGAGCCCAAAGCAACAGGACCATCTGACAATGGACGAATCCTCCAAGACTATGAGACAAAATTAAGCTTTGCTCTACGTCAGCCGACTGTCTCAGATACTTGTGACAGAGGGAAGGCTGACTAACACACTTAAACTCTGACTGTGGCACAGAGAGCCACGTACAGAGTTGTGTGGGTTTCAGAGAACACCCGGCCGGCCGGCCTACTACTCCCCATCCTGGCTTTATTGACTCTCCTAAGTGCTCTGCAATGTTACACCTGCCTCAGGAAGCTGGGAAGCTTCTACAAGGAAAAGTGGGATTGTGTTCTGGAATCCCTTCTTTTCAACCTCCTGCTTCTCATACTGATTCCCAATAACCCTGTGTTCCAGGGAACAAGAAGACCTAAAGTGGTTTTGTCTCAAATCCTAAGTATCCAAGTCCAATAATTAACCTTGTCAACCAATTCACTGGCTAGGAAAGAGACTTTCTGTTACTGTCCCATTGAGTAAAGCAACAAACATTAAAAAAGAAAAAGAAAAAAAAAACACCAAAAGAATTTTAGAAAGCAATGTAAAATTATACCATGTAAATCACATATTTTAGTCAGCATCAGGTGGCTTTGAGGTGATTTTTGTTTTTGGCAAGCACACCACAAAGTGGCATTGCCCAAAGGCAGCCATCCTGCGAGGATGTTGTTGGAATTTTCTTTGGCTCCTTGTTTTTTGTTTTTTTTTTTTCTTCCTTGCTATCTCCAGCTGCCCCCATCCTTGTTCTTTTTTTTTTTTTTTTCCCAAAAAACATGTTATTTATTTGACAGAGAAAGAGGGAAAGAGAAACAGAGAGAAAGAGAGAGAGAGAGAATGAGTGTGCCAAAGCCTCTAGCCACTGCAAATGAATTTCAGATGCATGTGCCCCCTTGTGCAGCTGGCTAAGGTAGGTCCTGGGGAATCGCCTCTGGGTCCTTTGGCTTTGCAGGATCCCTCCAGCCCTATCCTGGCTCTTTTTAAGGAACTATCTCCCTTGATAGCTGTTCCCTTTGCTGAGATCTTCAAGGGCTGGTCACTTCCTGTCATTCAATGCCCATTTAAATTCCACCTCCTCTTCGAAGCCTTTCCCAACCACCCAACTGACAGCAACCCCAGCCCATCACTCCTGACTCTTAACAAACTGTTTTATTTTACCATAGTAGTTATCACCTAATAGTTATTTATTTGTTTACTGTCTTCCCTCCACCCATTAGAATTCCACCTCAGCATGTCAGTAATGATCTTCTCAACCCTAGAACTGTTCCATTCAGGGTGGGGTTTCTCGGTTTCAGACTGCTGACATTTGGAGCCATCCATGTAAGCCTTCATGGGGTGAGGGTTGGCCTGTACACTGTAGAATATTTAACGATATCTCTGACCTCTATCTGTTAGATGCCTTTCTCGCTCACCAAAGTGTCTCCAGACAGTGACAAATGTGTCCTTGCATGTGATTAAGAAGTACTTGTTTGAGCTGTTAGCTGCTGTGTTGCTGTGGTGGTTCCCAGGAGTCAAAACTGCCTCAGAGGCCAGGTGTGGTGGAGCAAGTCCACATGAGTTTAAGGCCACTGAGACTACATAGTAAATTCCAGATCAGCCTGGGCTAGAGCGAGAACCTACCTCGAAAAGAGAAAGGAAGGAAGGAAAGAAGGAAGGAAGGAAGGAAGGAAGGAAGGAAGGAAGGAAGGAAGGAAGGAAGGAAAAAGAAAAAATCTGTCTTGGAGCAGTAATAGTTAGTACCTGCAGTACTGTTCTAGGCGTTTACCCTTAGCCTTTATTTATTTATTTTTTTTTTCAGTTTTCAAAGGTGTTTTTTATTCACTATTTTTGATGACTATAAATAAGTGTTTCCACTATGGAAAAGAAAGTTAGCACAGTACATTTTCATGACTGGGGAATGAATTTTTTGAAGTCACCTTCAATAGGGTAAAAGGAAAAAGAAAAAACAAAAACAAAAAACAACCTGAAGGTTGGAATTCAGTTCTTTATATAAAGTCCCTTGTAAAAACAAAACAGAATAGAAACAAAATAAAAAAGGAAAGACAGGGCAAAATTAAAAAAGAAAAAGAAAGTAATAGGAGACTATCACTCATTGTTTCTCCTCAGATTTCTCTTCAGCCTTGCCCCCAGCCTCCTCCACAGAAAGAGCTTCCAGCTTTTCAGCGACATTTTCAGCACTGTCATTTTTGCCAGGTCCTTTTTTTTCTCTTTCTTCTATTTCTTTCCTGCATTCTTCAAACTTTGTTTTGAACTTCTGTGCATTCTCGGCATTTAGGAAGCGGATGGCGAGCAGCTCAGGCTCATCAGCGAAGTCAGCACGGGTGTTCCAGACCCAGGCGCGGTCACTGCCAGCATTCGGTTTCAGGTCCATCACTGGTGTGATATAGTGGTTGGCGCATATCTTCAAGGTCTTGTCCCTCCTCATGAGAAGGCGGATGGTCCCTTTCTCCTTATGCTTCAGAAGCTTGACGTCACCAGTGCCTCGCTCCTTCCATTCTGGGAGGTCATTCTCTGAAGCAAATCGGAATAGTTTTGCCCGCATTTTAAAAAGTTCCTCTTCGTCTTCCTCCAACGTTTTAATTTCTTGCTCAGGAAGAGAAACTATTGGCTCAAACTGGGGGTCATGGTTGGATTCATCTGCATTCTCCGTGGAAGTATCATGGTCCTCGTGACTGTCCTCGGCGGCCGCCATGGGGGCGCGGCGGCGGCGGCTCGGCTGATCGCGGAGTCGCTGGTTCCGCGGCCTCTTAGCGACTCATCGCAGCCCTTTCCCTCCGCGTCTGGCGCCAGTACCTCCAGGCCCTACCCTCAGCCTTTATAACAACCCTTAGGAGAAGTGTCATTATTATCCCCTTTGCACGGATAGGGAAACTGGGGCATGAATGATTAGGAAGCTGATGTAGGCTCATGCCACCAGCAAGTGGTGAAGCCTGAGATGCGAATCAGACAGAAGGATCCGGGACTCTGCTAACCGGAGTAAGCGCTACTGTGGGAGTCTTTGCCTCACCTCTGGTGAAGAAACTGGGCTGCCCACACACCCCAACCCACGCAGCCATGCATTTAGAGTGACCGTGGGGCAGTGACCACTTCCCTCCCTAAGCCTTAGTTGCCTCTCTCTATTATCGCCACACACACACACACACACACACACACACACACACACACACACAAAATAATAACAACAACAGCAAATCCACGCAGTGCTGTGTTAGAAATTAAAGGCAACAGCGCATGTGGAAACACTTAGCTGGCTTCTGGCCCACAGCAGGTCTGCGTGCGTTTCCCCTAGCCTGGCTCCAAGCTGCAAGCACCGAGAGAGGTCCTCAAGACCTCGGTCAGACGAGCCCCCTGGGAAATCTCTCTAAGCAACGGAGAGTTTCTCTTTCTGCTCCTGACCAGAAGTGGGGAGAGCAGCCTCCAAAACAAGCCTGCCACGCTGACATCATGTGCTGCTCCGCTAATGACCAACAGCACCAGCCATCATCACTTTCCCGTCGAGCCAAGGGCGCTCTTAAATCGGCACTGATTTGTTGTCCTGGGGCCTGGTTGACAAGTAGCCTCCTGCTCTATCTCTTGATGCGAGTCAGTGAATTAATTGCCAAACTGTCTTATTGTTTTCTCACATAGCCAATTAAAGTGAGTTTTGGGGTGTCGAGCCTGCGCCTTTTGACCAGCAGGGGGCGACCTTTGCAAACAACGGCGTTGCTGCTCAGCCTGCAGGCAGAGCGCCGCCAAAAGCTGGAGTTTGCAGGGAGCAGCTTCCACACCTGGGGACTACAAAACCTCCGCGGAGAAAATTCCGAGAACTTGGATGGGGTGGAGGGGGAGGGGGATACCGAGTCTATTTTCATTCATTTCCTATTGAAATTTAGTATTTTATTTAATTACGAATACAGGCAACGAATCATAGATATTTGCAGATCCCATTACTGTTGAAGCGGATAGCTTGAAATACTGCGTACATCCCTCATTGCTGTAAAATTACAGTAGCTATAGAGCCTGCTGTTGGCTCCTGTTATTTAATGCATTAATAAAGAAGTGCGTGAAGAACCAAGTCACAAATCTGGTTTTGTTTTGACATTTTAATAACTGTCTTGATATCATGGGTTTGCTTCATATTGTTGGGTATTATTTTATTTAGTTGAAAACATATTTACTTAAAACATTATCATAAGGCAAAGTCTGTCAAAGAGTTCATACATAACACAGACGCACGCACGCACACACACACACACACACACACACACACACAATGTTAGGAACCCCAGCTACTAGACTACTGGGGTGACCTCTGGAGAAAAGAAGTCCCAAAGGAATATTTGTACTCAGAAATTTTTATTAATGATTCAACTCTTGTCCTTCCATGTTTTCTGGTGACATAAACACATTCCTCATTTACATCAAAATGATTGGCCCCGCCTCTTAGCAGACACGGCATAGCTTACCTCAGGATGAAATTTCGGTGGACTGCTTGTTACTCACTAACCTTTACAGCTTCTAGGATGCCTGCCATCTTGGCTTTACAAAGGAAGAGGCCTAGCTTTTTCCCAGCTGCTTTCACATTTTTGTTATGCTTCACTTATTTCCAGGACTCAGGAATCTTCTGAAGTCACTGAGCATTACTTACTTTTAAGTGAGAAGCCCTCGGCATTTTGGCTGTGCTGCTTCTGGATTCTCTCTCCTCTCACTCTCATAAGAAAAGTTCTGAAATACCTTTAACAGAAGGAGAGGAAGACGTGGGGACTTAACGCGGTTTCTTCTCCTGTGCTCTTCTTTCAGGAAAGACCACAATGGGGGGGCAGAGACAGCCTGGTCCAGCTTTCCTAGGTTTTGTGTATCAGTTACTTGCTGTGAACAAATGCCCAAACAGCAGCAGTTTGTGGAAGGGAAAGTGTGTCATGTGACTTACAGTTTTGACAGGAAGTCTCATCATGGCAGGAAAGGCATGACAAGCAGAGCGGGAAGCTGGTATCACATCGGCAGTCAAGAAGCAGAGGGTGGACAGTGGAAGTGAATCCAGGCCACACAGTCTCCACCAGAGTGGCCTACTTCCTCCAGAAACACTCCACATCCTAAAGATTCCACATATTCCCAAACAGAACCACCAGCTCGGGGTTCAAACATAGGCGCCTCTGGAGGACATTTTGCATTCCAACCACAACACTTAACATCTGAGAGCCCGGAAACCAAACGAGGCCACTGGAAAGGATTGCCATCTCGGCACTGCCCCCCCTTTCTGAAGCCCTCCTTTATCTCAGCTGGGTTTGTATGTTGCCTTCTCCCCTCATTCCCAGACCTTGACCTCCCAGCCCCAAATCAGACCCTCTTCTCCCATCTTCTAAATGAACAATAATTTCTGCATTGGCAAAGTAACAAAGGCAATAAGACTCTACTTATTAAAGATCTTTAACATGCAGGTCCTGCATTTTTCTTCATGTAACATCCAAATCAGCTTTTATGTCTTTATAGTGTGCTCCAAAATCCATGATCTTTTTTTTTTTTTTTTTGAGGTAGGGTCTCACTCTAACCAAGGCTGACCTGGAATTAACTCTGTAGTCTCAAGATGGCTTCAGACTCATGGCAATCCTCTTACCTCTGCCTCCCAAGGACTGAGAATAAAGGCATGTGCCACATGATCATATGGAAACTCAGAACCTACCTTATTTGGGTCTTGGCAGATATATTACACATAAGGTAGGAAAAGACTATTCCAGATTTAAGGTGGGCCCTGAGTCCAGTGACTGATGTCCTTTTAAGATAGGAGAAGACACAGAGAGAAGGCTGCAGTGTGACAATGGAGGTAAAGATTAAAGTGGACAACCTAAGACAATAAGGCTTGGGGTAGCCATAAGCTAGAAAAGGGAATATGGGCCAGCTAGTATATTGGTTGTGTGTGTGTGTGCGCGCATGTGATTATGCTGTAGGGTACATTCATCCATGGAATGGAATATCAGGTGTCCCACTCCATCCCTCATTCTTATTTAATCCAGATTCTCTTACTGATCCCAGGACTGCTTGGATGTCTGTTCCCCTGCAGGACTGTGGTTGCAATTGTGCATGGCCACGCCCAGCTGTTTATGTGGGAACCAAACTCTAGCAGGGCTTCCTCAGGTCCTATGCTTGCACAGAAAGTGCTCTTAACAGCTAAGCTGTCTTTCCAGCACTTGATTTTGGATTTACAGCCTCCAGAACAATGCAAGAAAAAGTTCCTGCTGTTTTAAACCACTAGTATCTTCTCACATCTGCAGGAAACAAACACACCAGCCAATAAAATGGCTTATTACCCTCATCTGTTGACTGAAGAAACACAAGGAGTACTTGAAAAGAATAGTCAGTGGAGAGCTGGGATTGGAACTCAGATCTAAGTAGGCCCAATGCATTCCACCCTCCCTTAGTGTTGGATCTAATTAAGTGCTGAGTGTGACGGCTGGTTAAAGTGATTCACATATCAGTGTGAGGAGTGCCCCTGGACACAACCTGTGGTAGCTATGTTGGGAAGAGCATCAGAGATGGAAAGCACTGCTAGCTTACCTGGGGAAGGGAAGGGCTGAGAAAGGAGCAGCTCCCCACTGTTTTTTGCTTAACTCCCCTTGGCATAGCCGCAGGCATCTGCACTCCAGGACTGCCCTCGGATTGTTTGCTCATATCCCTTTGCCACCATTCCTAGTGAGTCTTTTGTAAAGGGCTCCAAAGGTGTTCATTCTTTGTTTTGTTTTTCGAGGTAGGGTTTCACCCTAGCACAAGCTGTCCTTTAATTCACCATGTAGTCTCAGGGTGGTCTTGAACTCACAGCAATCCTGCTACCTCTGCCCCCCCCCCCCCGAATGTTGGGATTTAAGGTGTGCGCCACCACGCCCGGCTTCCAGCGATGTTCTCATGAAGGCGAAGAGCCTTCTGTAAGGCAAGCTTCTGGTCATCACAGCAAGCCTCCTATTTCCCCAGAAGATTATGTAGATAGATAGATAGATAGATAGATGGATGGATGGATGGATGGATGGATGGATGGACGGACGGACGGACAGACAGATAGATGTGTTAGGGACATTTTAATAAGCCAGAATGGCTCTATAAAAGTGTTGACCACAGTCATTTGTTGATGGAGAGCAAAGAGGACTGCTTCCATCCTGGGGCATAATTTTTTGTTTTCACACATACCCTTCTTTGTTTTCCTCCCGTCTACTCTCCTCCCCTCCCTTCTTCTCCCCTCCATCCTCCTCTCCTCTCTTCTCCTAGCCTCTCCTCTTCTATGATGGTTTGAATTAGGTGTCCCACACAAACTCATGTGTTTTAAATGCTAGATCCCTAGATGGTGATAATTGGGAGTTGGAGCCTTGTTGGAGAAGGTGTGTTATTGGGGCAGAGTTTACAGGTATTATAGCCAGCTTCCCCTTGCTCACCTTCCTGTGTGTGGCTCACCCTCCTGCTGCTGTTGTCCACCAGCTGTGGCAGAGGTGATGTCCAGCCTCTGCTCAGGCCATATTTTCCCTTGCTATCATGGAGCTTCCCCTTGAGACTGTAAGCCAAAATCAACAACCCTCCCCCATCAGCTGCTTTTGGTTGGGTGCTTTGTCCCAGCAACAAGAAGGCAGCTACAGCATCTTCTCTATCTTCTCTATTCTCTTATCGCTTTCTTGCTTTTTTTTTTTTTTTTTTTTTTTTTTTAGACAGAGTCTTAGGTAGCCAAGGCTGGCCTTGAATTTCCGATCCTCCTGTTTCCACCTCCCAAGTGCTGGGATTATACGTGTGTACCACCACCCACTGCTTCAAGGTCATATATAATAAAATGTAGCTCTTTTCTTATCAAAGTCAGTCGTGTAGGTTCTGACCCCTCAGGACTGCATGTGGGGTCTAGGGTGCTCTCAAAAGTAAACCTCGGATGGTGTCCATGTGCTGTGTGGCTGGCCTGTGACATCGTGTGATGATGTTGTCAGGGGTTCGATGCTGTCATGTCACTTGTCTGGGGGGCTAGCACTTTGTTACTGTCTCTATTCCCAGCTTGCCAAGAGTTACCAGGTTCATACTGACTGGAAGTTTTCATTTAAAAAATAAAGTTTCTGAGACAAGAGCAGTTTTAGCCTTGGCAGTCCTGAACCTGTCACTTTAGGTAAAACTCATCACCAGTTCAAATCCCAGCTCATGCCTTATCAGGTTGGTATCCTCAGACAAATGCTGTGACAACATTAGCCCATCTCAAATGTGCCTGCTAGACTGAACACTTAAGTCAAGCAGGAAATAAAATAAAAATGAGAGAAAGCAGAGCAATAAAAAAATGTGTCATCCCCATGTCCCCCTCAGTTTAATAGGAAGGGCTATAATCAGATGTGGATATGACTGCAGAGCTCCGTGTCAGAAATGAGCAGCAGCAGATTTTCCTTAATGAGTTTTTTTTAAGCTGTCAATTCCTGTTCCCCGCCCAACCTAATTCTTTCTTTTTTCCCCCCAACCTAATTCTTATCATGAGAATAAGTGGTGGGAATAAAAACCTATGTTGAATTGGCATTTTTTTTTTTTTTTTTTACTATGAACAAGACTGTTTCATGTCAATCTTGTGAGGTCAGGGACTTAGGAATACATGAGAAGAGTCTTTATTTCTAGTCATGTTTGAGCCAGGATACTTGTACTTCTTAGGGTTAAAGTCAAAGCGTCTTGAAGAATAGACCACATACTAGCTGGTCTCACCTCCTGTCTTGACAGGGAGTGAACGGAGAGCTCAGAGTGTCAGTCTCTTTAGAGCTCCTTCTCTTCGTCTGTAACACTGGCATGATAGTGCTTACCTTGTTCTGGATTTTCGGGAGGTAGATTGGTGCCTGGCAC
The DNA here is from genome assembly GCF_020740685.1 of Jaculus jaculus. Taxonomy (NCBI): domain Eukaryota; kingdom Metazoa; phylum Chordata; class Mammalia; order Rodentia; family Dipodidae; genus Jaculus; species Jaculus jaculus. The sequence continues at coordinate 40,372,875 of NC_059105.1, read as the reverse complement.
TTAAGCCCCCTGCTGGTGTTTGAGAGACAGCAAAGCATGGTAATGAAGAGACTTTCAGACTGTTGGGTTCATTTCCTGCCCTGTCCTTACTATTTTATGGCCTTGGGTGAATTTCTTACTGATTTTGTTCTTCACAGGGTGGTTGGAAGGGTTCCATTACTCAATGTGCATAAAACATTCATACCTGCCATGTGTACGTGCTATATAGAACTTAATCCTCATATATAATTACTTAAAAAGAAATGATACGGCTTTTATGAGAGTTCCCAGTTAGTATCAGAAAAGTAAGCAAAATAATAAACATTTTTGACTGTTAACCATGTATGAGTTCTACCACACTAATGTACCTACTTACACACAAGCAGCAAGTCTGTTTCTAACTTTTTTGAGGCTATTTCTGACTTTTGTGACTATGATACAGATGAATTGTAAATTTATTTATTTATTTACCTACTTATGCAGTACTTGGGATTGAATCTGGGGCCTCACCTCTGCCAGACAGACAATTAGTCTACCACTGAACTATATATATCCAGCTCTTTTTTTCAAATTTATGAAAACTAACACAATTTAAAATAAATTTACCACATATTACCCATTAGCCTTCCATTTATTTATTTATTTTTGGTTGAGGTAGGGTCTCACTCTAGCTTAAGCTGACCTGAAACTCACTCTGTAGTCCCAGGCTGGCCTCGAACTCATAATGATCCTTTTACCTCTGCCTCTTGAGTGCTGGGATTAAAGACATGTACCATCACACCCAGCATTTTAGTCTTTTTAAAAAACATTCTTCCATCTTTACTGAAGCATGAATAACACAACTGCGTATATTTAAGAGATGCAATGTGATGCTCTGGAAATAATCACCACAATCAAATGAATCCATTCCCAGAAAGAAGATTTAGAAATCTTCTCACCCACCCCATGGGTTATTTTTATTCTCTTTGCTGGTTCCTTCCCTGTGTCTTTTGGTCTAAGGTAGTCCTACACACTTGATTCTGCTTTCATTGTCTGTGTTGTGGTGTCAAATCCCAAAGTCATTTCCTAGGCCACTCTCAAGGAGATTATAGTGGTTTGATTCAGGTGTCCCCATAAACTTATGTGTTCTGAATGCTAGATCCCCAGGTGGTGGCAATTTGGGAACTGGAGCCTCCTGCACATGATATTTTGTTGGGGGTGAGTTTATGGGTGTTATAGCCAGCTTTCCCTTACCAGCCTTTGGCACATTCTCCTGCTGCTATTGTCCATCTGATGTTGGTCAGGAAGTGATGTCCACCCTCTGCTCATGCCATCATTTTCCCCAGCTGTCATTTTCCCCAGCCATCATCGAACTTATCGTTGAGTCTGTAAGCCCAAATAAACCCTTTCTTCCCACAAGCTGCTGTTGGTTGAGTGTTTTCTGCCAGTAACAAGAAGTTGACTACAACAGAGATTTTCTCCCATGTTCTCTTCTAGAAGCTTTATCATTTCGTGTCTTATGTTTTTTTTTTAAATTTTTATTTATTTATTTATTTGAGAGCAACAGACACAGAGAGAAAGACAGATAGAGAGAGAGAGAGAGAATGGGCGCGCCAGGGCTTCCAGCCTCTGCAAACGAACTCCAGACATGTGCGCCCCCTTGTGCATCTGGCTAACGTGGGACCTGGGGAACCGAGCCTCGAACCGGGGTCCTTAGGCTTCACAGGCAAGTGCTTAACTGCTAAGCCATCTCTCCAGCCCTTGTGTCTTATGTTTAAGTAATAGAATTTGAGTTGATTTTTATATGTGAGATAGCTAAGGATCTCATCTTGGTTTTTTGCATTTCTAGCATCATGTGCTGAAGAGACTATATTTTCCTTATTATGTATTCTTGGCATTTCATTAAAAGATTAGTTGACTGTATATGCATAGGTTTATTTCTGAGCTGTTCCATTGTGTGTAGGATGGTGTCATACTATTTAGATTACTATAACTATGTAATAAAATTGAAATCAGGATAAGTGATATCTCCAGCTTTGTTCCATATATATATATATATAAAATAATGGCAGGGACTTGAATCAGAAAACAGAAGGTAGAAAGAACATTAAGTATCCTGGTCTAGCCGGGCGTGGTGGCACACGCCTTTAATCCCAGCACTTGGGAGGCAGAGATAGGAGGATCGCTGTGAGTTCGAGGCCACCCTGAGACTCCATAGTGAATTCCAGGTCAGCCTGGGCTAGAGTGAGACCCTACCTCGAAAAACCAAAAAACCAAAAAAAAAAAAAAAAAAAGAATCCTGGTCTAAAAAAATAAAAGAATCCTGCTCTAGGGTCTGGGAAGACAGCTCAGCAGTTAAAATAGCTTCTTGATAGCTTACTGACCTGTGCAGTCTTCCTAAGCGCCCACAGAAAGCCAGACACAAAGTGGCACATATGTCTGAAATCCCAAGGTGCCTATAGCAATGAGAGGTGGAGCCAGGAGAATCTGGCATCTCTCAAGCAGAGACCTTGCCTCAAAGGAAGGTAGAAGGAGAGGCGAAACACCCGAAGGTTGTCCTCTGACCTTCACATACATTCATATACACACACACACACACACACACACATACCATTCAACATACATAGATATACAAATACATCATAAAAATAGAAAAAAATAAAAAGAATCTTGACCTATATGATCCAGATACCCAAGAAGGAAGTGATATACATAAAGCCAGCGGCAGGTCCAAGACCGAGAGTGGCTTTCTGCGTTCTGAGTGGGCGGCTTCTCTGATGCAGACCAAATGCGGAGACATGTGTTTTTTCCTTGGGAATCCCTCTCCCCAGCGCTGGCAGATCCTTGCTGTCCCTCTTCCCATTCAGCACTGCTCCAGGCCCCTTTTCCTACAAACCCTCTCTCAACCAACAAACAAACCATTTTTAATTTATTTTTTGGTTCACTTGAGAGTTGGGGCCCTGGTCTTACAGCCAAAGCCAAGCAGCCTCGTTCCATTATCATTTGTAATCCCTTTTTATTTTCCTTAACATCTCAATGAAATTCTCTCATAAACCCCCTTCCTTGCTGACCGAGTGCAGTGCAGTTGCTGATTTTGCAGGATCCGTGCTAATGTAAAGAATGTCTCCTTTGAGTCTCTTTGTCACTCGGCTGCTCTCTGCTCCACCTTCTCCATATTTATGTCCTTATCAGAGCCGCACACCGTATTTCAAATGAGCCTCAGTGTTCTTCCTGCCTTGCCAGGGTACTGACTGTAATATGATAGCCGATCTCAAAATTGGTTTGTGGGATTCTTTTTTTCATTGTAGTTAAAATAGCTTGCCTTGTAAATGCCAAAATATATTTTTGCAGATTAGGGGTTTTGTGAAGAATGGTGTCAAATGCTTTCCAGAAAGGTGTTTAAATTATTTGGCTCAGCTGCTTCATCCATTAGCAATTTCCTTTGCAGTTTAACCTCTCACGGATTTGCAGGACAGTTTCCCCACTGCAAAACTGTGCTGATTTCTTTGTAATTAAACCCTAACTTTTTAGAGATGCTGACGTTCAAGCTGTGGTCTAGAGCTTCAAAACACTTTTCTCCTGCTGTTGAAATCATGAAGTCCATGGTCTCCCAGCTCTTTTCTCAAAGCCTCTCTTAACAGAAGAGAAGGCTTCACAGCTTTGGTCCTATTCAGCTGTCGCCGCTGATAATTTCAAAGACATATTCACAGAGGCTGCTCTGCACCAGGCAGCTGTTAGGTGGTTACTGAGTGTTTGCGGCTCTGTATCTCCTTTCAAGTTTCCACTTGCATGTGGGATTGTCTGAGAAAAGCTCTGTGCTTTCCCCCAGTGCCGCATGTTTCCTGTTTTCCTTGGGATGACTCGGTACTGTAATCATTTTTCCATTCCAAGTTCTCTGGGCTGATTTGCTTAACTGTTTTAACACCTTCCTGGTGTCTACATTTGCATTTCTGCAATACAGTTTTGGAGATGGTTTCACATGAGAAAGACATGCTTTTGCTTCTGTCCCTTCCTTATCAGTTTTTTGTACTCAATTGATCTTAGCACTTGTCACATCCTTCCAGACCTCAGATCTGAAGCCTCAGTTTTGGTTTTCTATTGCTTGGATGGACGTCAAGATGATTTATAAAGCACTCACGTCCCAGTGCCACAGGCCAATGATACCATCAGTTGAACAGCTTCTCAACTGCCTCCCTAGCCTTGCCTATGGATTAGGGCCACTGTGAGATGTGGCTCTTTCCACACAAGGCAGTCGTTTATGGTGAGCATGATTTCAGTCATCACCACGCGACGTGCCTTTGGCACTTTTTTGATTCACATTCATAGTCTGCAGTCACCCGTAATTAAATCCTGTCAGTGTTGCATGAATTATTTTATCTAGTCATATTTAATTTACCTCCTTCTTCTTTTAGAAATCTCCAGTGAGCTCCAGGCTTCATCTTGTAGATCTTTTGTCTATTTCTGAAGCTTAAGCTAGATTGATTACACATTTGGACCTTTGAATACTTTGTGCTGATTCTCCTACCAAGAATCAAATGCCACCTATTGACAATCTAACTTTCTTTTTTCTTTCTTTTGTAATGCCCAAGAACTGTTTAATCACTGAAACCTATGCTAAGTGTTCTTTTAGACCAGTGGTTCTCAAGCAGGGCTACTTTACCTACCAGGACACATTTGGCAATTTCTAGAAACATTTTTAATTGTTTCTAAATGGGAGTTGGGTGTAACTGTCTTCTGCTGGGTAGAAGCTAGAATTGCTACTAAACATTTCACAATGTGCAGGGCGGCTCCCATAAGGGAGCACGTTATTCATTCTCAACTCTGTCAGGGCTGAACTTGAGAAACCTCTGCACTAGATGAAAGGATGCTAGATGTCCTTGAATATGGCAACAAGGTATCTATGCATGTGCCTTCCCAGATCCCTGATACCTGTTCTCTGGATCCAGGTCATAGTCAGAAACAAACCTTTGATAACACACCTATGTTCTTTTTTGAAAAAAAAAATTATTTACTTACTTGCAAGCATAGAGAGGGATGGAGAAAGAGTGAGACAAGGAATGGGTGCACCAGGGCATCTTGCCACTGAAAATGAACTTCAGGCACATGTACCGCTTTGTGTATTTGTCTTTTTGTGGGCACTGGAGAATCAGATCTTGGCCATCAGATATTGTAAACAAATGTCTCTAACCACTTAACATCTCTCCAGCCCAATACACCTATAGTCTTAACTCCACTTTTATGAGTATGCATCTGAATGGTTGAGATTGCATGTACAGAGTCAAACTTTGCATCAGTCTAGAAAGCCCTTATATCTTCATTTCTATGTCTCCCAAACAAGTCATACCTAATGGAAGAGAAGAGGCGTAAGATCATTCATCTAGCCATGACCTTTCACAAAGGGAGCTCCACTGACCTCAACCAGGGCGGTAATACCGAGACAAGATGCAAAGAGGGGCGGGTAGGGAAAGGGAATTATTCAGAGCTAGTGTGCAGCTCTCCTCAGCAAAGCAGCTGGGACAGCTCAAATGGATGGGTGCAGCTTCTTGTCCAGACAAACAATTCACCCATTTCCCATAGTTCTCAGACCTGGCTTCCAGAGAAGACTTCTCCACAAAGCCAGTGACTTAGGGTGCATCCACTGTGAGCACAGCTGTGGAGAGGAAGAGAACGCAGTCTCTTAGATCTCCATCCTACCCCAGATGGTTGGATAGTGGCCTTAGCTCTGGCCCTTCTAGAATTCTTGGCATGTATCTCACTCAGTAATCCATAGAAAAATAGATGCAGATCTTTCTAATTACAGCTCCACTTCTAATAATGTAAGCAAGTTAACAATGGGTCAGAGCAGCCTTTCTAAAGAATAAATTCTGTATTCAGAAACCAAGGACATTTTTTTTTTCTGACCTGAATGGCCTCTAGAATACATCAGCTTAGAGTAAAGAGAACCTTGAAGTCTGAGAGTATACTTTTCTCTGAGCTCTGGGGCGTCAGCTAAAATGTTCCTCAGGTAATCTAAGCATGACCTTTCCCAATGTTTTCATCTAGAGAAAATGGTTTCAATCTCTTTCACCAGAGGAGTAGAGCCCTTTTATTATTTCCTTCATTGTGTCTAAGATGTGTGAAGTTTTCTGTGTGCTCAAACCCATTCTTTGGAAATCAAATCAGGCCATTCCCATTGGTGTGAAGTACTTTATATTCAATAAATGAAAATGTCCTTATTCTTCTTTAGTTCTGCTCTTAACTGGAACCTGTATAATAGTCCTTATTCTTTCCCTAGTATACTCTACCAGCTTTCTTGTTAGTCAACCTGAATCAAGCTCTAATGTGTATTAGGATTAAGGAGGTGAGGAAGGAGACCTGCCCAATCCAAAAAAATTTCATCTGATGGAGTAGGGTCCACCAGAGTCTGGCTTAACCATAGAGTTCTTTGGATTGGACCATTTTGTTTTGTTTTCCAGGCCAACCTTGAACCCACAGTGACCCTCCTACTTCAGGTGTGGTTAAATGCATGAGCCACTCTTCTGGAAGAATTCTTTGAAAAACAACCAAAATCATTAATACAACAGCAATAAATGAAAAATACCTTAATTGGTTCACAGAATGTGTAGGTAAAGTGGAGCTAAAGGATATGTCCTTTGAAACCTAAAGCCACTCTGTTCCTAAGGCCCTGACCTATTACTTCAGGAATAGATTGCTTTTTGTTTCTCTGAAAGGTGAGTGTTTCCTTTCTCCTCCCATCACCTCGTTGGTCTGAATGAATAGACAGCATGAAGCTGCTTTCTAAAAGAAGTGAGAGGAAGAGCTTAGTGGAAAGGAGAGGGGCTGGGAAATGTCACCAGTGAAAAATCATTAATAGCAGTGTGGTAGTGGTGAAGACTGAAGGACTTTTAAGGACAGGAATACTTAATACTGAGAAAAGTTGTTGATTTCCTAGTAGTGTGAACACTCTGTCCCCTGGCTGCCTCTTCTTCATCCTTGCCAGTGCTCCAGCACTTCAAGAAAGTCCAGTCTTATCCTCAAATGCCTGGTCAGTGGTATCTGATGCCAATACGAAAGGGAAAGAGTCATCTCTGTATGTTGGAGCAAAGGCTGAGAACAGCTACATGAGACAAGATGTGAATGAGACCGAGAATTTATAGAACCAGCAAATTAAAACCAGAAGCACTTTGACAATGTAAGATTCCAAGAATCCACAAATGTCCCGAGGAGGGCATTGTACTTCTGCTGGAAAGAGAGTTTATTTTTTTCTACTATATGAAAATCTTGAGTGGAAACCTCTGCTAATGCCTGAGTTATTAACATCCAAATAACTGTAAATCTAGGATCAGATGTCTCAAGAATCCACATGTCACTTGCCACGTGAAGCACATTCCAATCATTCATTCGTTGTTGATAAATACAGAGCAAGTGCTTTGTGCCTGAACCAGTGGGATAGAATGAGTGGCAGAGATGCACTCAGACTTTATAGCATTGGTATCAGTGTGGAGGAGTAGGAGAAGGTGGTAAGAAATTATAAACAAACACACAAATGGAAAATAATGACAGGTTCTATTAATAATAGAATGATCTAATAGAAAATACCAAGATAAGCTGTATGATATGGTAGTCAATGAAAGTCAGATGTGCATTGCAATCTAAAGGCTAAGAAAGAGCTCCACACAGTGAGCAAAGGGAAGAACACTTGGTACAAAGAGAAGACATAGCAGGTACAAAAACCCTCGGGTGGAAAAAAAAAAATAGAACCTTGAAAAATTCCAGGAATTCATGAAAGACCGATGACTAAAACTTAATGAAGAGGTTGAAAAGGGTCATGAGTGGAGATTAAGAGTTGGATAATGGCTATTTAAAACTTTGTAGGTCAAGGATTGGAGTTCAGATATGCTTTTAAGCCCAGTGAGAACACTGAAGGATTTTAAACAGAGGAGTGACATCATCTGGTGCCATAAAGATCAGATTATCCAGGAGCAAAAGTAGAAGCAATGTGACAGAGAAGGAACCTCAGATATCTGGTGAGATGTGATTAGAAGACAGCCATGGAACTGAAGTGGTATGGGCAGTGGGGAAGCCATTGAAGTCTGTTAACTAATCAGACTTTTGGGGGGGTTGGGTGGAGGCATGAAAAATTAAGGGAATCATTCATTCAACAGCTAAATGTTGAGTGCTTACCTTTTGGTCTGGGAACATCAACAATGAATATAGTCCAAAGCCCCTTCCCTTATGGCACTCACATTCATCAATGATCACTGGCTTGAACAACTCACTGGGCAGCATTGTAATGCCTATTTCTAGCTTGAGGAAGACTGAGGAAGAAACAGATTGAAGGGAATAAGAGGAATAAATTTGGCCATTTTAAAATACTGGTAAGACATCCAGTGGAGAATTCTAGTAGTCAGTGGAGTCTAGATCTCAGAAGAACAGTTTAAGGAATATTTGTGAATAAGGAATAAACATCATAGAAATGGCATTTAAAGATATCTAAACCTGGATTGGAGAGATGGCTTAGCAGTTAAAGCACTTGCCTGTGAAGCCTAAGGGACCCATGTTTGACTCTCCAGATCCCATATAAGGCAGACACACAAAGATAAGGCAAGTGCAAGATCACATATGCCCACTAGATGGCACAAACATCTGGAGTTTGGTTGCAGTGACTGAGACCCTGGCAGGCCAATTTTCTCTCTCTCTCTCTAAGAAAAGATATCTAAACCTGTCAGGTATGGTGGTGCATACCTTTAATCCCAGCAGAATTATAAGGATTGCTGTGACTTTGAGGCCAGCCTGGGACTGCAGAGTAAGTTTCAGGTCAGCCTGGGCTTGAGAAACCCCACCTTGAAAAAACTTAAAAAAAAAAAAGTACCTAAACTCATGAGACTGGACACAACTGATCTGGCCTCTGGTATGGTGTGATGTTTTAGATATGAAATGGTCCATAGCTGGTGGGGATATTGGATCATAACATCATTAACTTCATCAATGAATTAATTGACTGATGAATTCATATCTGAATGGACTATTAGGAGATGGAACCAACTTAGAAGGAATTCACTAGGGGTATGGCTTTGTCCAAGACTCCGTCCACTTTCTTCCTCTGCTTCTTGGCCACCATGAAGTGAGCAAATTTGTTCCTCCATGCCTTTCTGCTGCCATGATATTTTGCCTCACCACAGCCCCATAGCCATGGAGCAACTTGGTCATGGTGGGCCCCTTTGAAATCATGAGGCAGAATGAATCCCTCCTTCCTTAAGATGACTTTTTTCCTGGTGTTTTGTCACAGTGACAGAAAATGTAACGAATACATAGACCATGAAAAGACGAAAACTAAAACTCTGAGCTGATTAATAAACAGCTCCAATATTTAATGCTTAAATAGAAAAAGGTGTTTAGAAGAGAGAGAAAAAGAGACTCCCTAGGAGGGAAGGAAAGAAAACCAGGCTGAGAAGAGAAGGTTGGGGAAGAAAGACAGAGTGGCCAACTTCACTTAAAGCGAATGTTACGTCAAGAAGATGAAGACAGGAAACATAGCTTGGATTGTCTATGGAGATTTTTAGAAATCATAACAGAACACTTTCAGGAGTGAGGAAAGAATGGATCATGTAGTGGTTGAGCAGGAGCAAAAAACTAGAAACAAAGTGGACTGACACTCCTCCTAAGTGGTAAATGCAATAGGGGTTGGAGAATGGTCTGACATATTTTTGTTTTTCATTTGTTTTTGATAAAATACCTTTGCCTGCTGCCAGAATGATCTAATTCAGAGGATGCATTAATAATGAGGAAGATAGGTGGGGTAAGTGGAGGAGAAAGCACTGGATTTAGCCCCTGGCAGGCAGTCTTTAGGAAGCACCTTCCATGATAATGGAGGGAGATGAATATGGGCAAGTGCAACCTCACCAGGTTTGTCTTATTAAGAAGGCAGGTGGGGGCTAGGCATGGTGGCACATGCTTTTAATCACAGCACCATAAGTTTATAGCCATCCTGAGACTACATAGTGATCTCCAGGTCATCCTGGGCTAGAGTGACACCCTACCTGAAAAAACCGAAAGAGAGAGCGAGCGAGAGCGAGCGAGCAAGAGAGAGAGAGAGAGAGAGAGAGAGAGAGAGAGGATGAATAGCAAGCTCTTTTATTTCTGCTGCACTCAGCCTTCCAGTGTTGACTGAAGTCAGTGTGGCTAGGCTGTTTTGGTCCTGAGAAGAGGCCAATGAGAAGAGAATGTTTTTTTTTTTTTTGTTTGTTTGTTTTGTTTTGTTTTGTTTTTTCGAGGTAGGGTCTCACTCTAGCCCAGGCTCACCTGGAATTCACTATGGAGTCTCAGAGTGGCCTCAAACTCACGGCAATCCTCCTACCTCTGCCTCCTGAGTACTGGGATTAAAGGCGTGCGCCACCACGCCCAGCTGAAAATGGGGTTTTAAACTGCAAAGAAAGACAACAGCTATCTTGGGTCTCCCCATTCAGCTCTCCATCATTCTCTGACTCAAGAGGTTTTCAGCATTTTCATTTGGTCATTTCAATTTTAGTAGTGTCTCAGCATGTGTCCACATTGTACACTGTCTTACTCTCTAACTAACCAGGCCTAGGTCACCCAAGCTGAGAAGACATTTGCCCAAGAAGCAGATTTTTGGTCATAAGAGGCATTCAAACCTTCCTCCATTTTCTGTAGGGCTGGAAGAACTTTATGGAGGACAGACAGCTGTTAAGGACATTCTATAACTGGAGAGGGAAGAACTGGACGAGGTGAGGTTAAACCAGAAAGCAAGTATGTTGCTAGGGCATACAGGATGGGCAAGGAATATTGTGATAGCAGGTTTTAATGGCAGGTCCCATAGGATTCTGTGTTCCAGCAGGAAGACATAAGGAAATGACACATTGATCTGAAATATACAAGATGATCATCATATCTCACTTGAACCCACAACAATCCTGTGAAGTAGGTTTTTTTTTCTCCTTTTAAACTTATAGGTAAGCAAATCCAGGTTCAGAAAGTTCATATGTTTAAGTGTTTCTAACTAGAACATAGAAGATGTGGAATTTTAACATGAATCTACCTGATACCACATCTCCTCCATTTACCAGAAAGGTGTTCTGCCCTGCTGGTCCTTCAGTGAGTGGTAATTGGTTGACAGGACAGTTCTGGTAAAATAGTCAGCCAGGTGAAGCATGTTAGTGCTAGGATTTAGTCTGACTGGTGTGATGGTCACTCCTTGAGAGGTACCTGGTGCCATCTTTCTTCTCTTAAATGCCTGTACAACAGGGTTCTGAGGACTCCTCCATGGGCTCCCAAGGAGTCTTTGAATATATATGCCTAATAAGAAAGAAAGAGAACAGAATCTCCCAGGGAAGATTTGCCCATGAAAAAAAAAAAGACTCCTGGGGCTGGGGAGATGGCTCAGCAGTTAAAGGCCTTTGATTTCAAAGCCTGCCTGCCCACATTCAATTCCCTAGCCACCCATGTAAATCTAGATGGGCAGGAAGAGTCCCTGGTGCTCCCCGCTCCATACACATATAAAATTTAAAAAAATTAAATTAAAATACAGACTTTTCACTCATTGTTCTTCCACCTGTTCCCCCATTTCAACATATCTTTCCTTCCCAACTTTGTCACATTGAACAGATAAGGATGTGCAAAATTATCCTTGTAGCCAGCTGGGCTGGGTTGAAGCCCTCTGACCCTCCTGAGACCCAGTTAGCCAAGCCAAACTTCATGTGAATTAGCCATGCAAAGCATATCCTCCAGTGTTTACATGCTGAATAGTTTATGATTTGCTCTACATCTGATCAGGCAGAGTCAACTACCAAAACTGCTGATCCGTGGAAACTTCACAGCCTTTCCAGGCATAATAATGGCTATAGCTACAGCTTATTCACAGAGAGAAACAGCCTTTGATGAGCTGTGCAAGGACAAATTAAGACGTGACTCTCACCCAATATCCCAAGAGTGGCCCACTGTTGTAGACTTTACCTGAAAAGAAATGGGTTGGGGGCCTGGAGAGCGAGGTGGCTTCGGCCACACCTCCTAAACAGCAGTCACATGTTTCTGAAGCAATGCGGCACCTTGCAAAGGCAACTCTTTCTGATATTCAAACCTATGGCAGAGTCGCATACTTGTTCCCAAGTTTCCATTATCCACTTCTTTACTAGTAAAAACCTTAGTTTTTAGGAAAGGATTATGCTTAACTGTGTTGCCCATCTCTCCCAGTTGGATGTTGTCATGTACCTATGTTCTAGACAAAGGGATGACACTAGGTGCCTTCCCATGTCCCTGTGGCTGCTGGAAAGCCATGTATTCACTAAACAGCCTTATCAAGAGAGGGAGCAGCAGGGACCTTTATACTACTTGGAGCAGGGATTTGGGGAGCATCATGAAGTTCTGCTATCTTTAATTTTCTCCTAAACATCAGTTGGTGTGGGAAATCTCACTTAGTTCCACAACTTCTGCTCTGCAATACTCAGGTTTCCACTACGTTGGTTCTTTGGTCAAGTCATATTGCTATTTCCAAGGGCCTACAGGACGCCCCACAGGTGTTTCACCAGCTTCTCACTCTTGGCACTTCTAAGTCAACACCACTCTCTCCCTCTCTCTCAGAACGGGAAGGAAGAACTCCTGCTCCAGACTCAAGCTCCGGAGGACCTCATTCTCATCCTCCCTCAGTGCTCCAGTTCCCACAGGCAAGGGTTGAAAAGATTCCTCCCTCTTAAAGCTCTTAGCCACCCCTCCTTTAGACCCCATTCTAAGCACCCAGGAACCCAGATAGCCTCCATCCTCTTGCCAGGGCTGGTCACTCTGAGGATAGGGTAGCTTCCAGAGAACATGAATGGAATTTAGGTATGAGATGTCCATGCCAGTCCTCTCAGGGCCCCTCTCTATCTTGTGGCAAAGACAAAATGAAATGAGGTTTACACAAGGAGGGACCAAAGGCTGGAGCCGGTTTTCCTGTCCACAATTAGGTATTCAAACCTAGGGAATCCAATAAATTACACTTTCAACCTGGACCTCAAGGATATCATGAAGGTATATGTGTCAAAGTAACAGAATAAGACATGTTTTATTTAACAATAGCTCATCTTAATGTATAAATTTATTTTTTTTCAATTTTAATTTAATTTTTTTTCTTTTTACAATTTTTATTAACATTTTCCATGATTATAAAAATTATCCCATGGTAATACCCTCCCTCTCCCCACCCCCCCGCACTTTCCCCTTTGAAATTCCATTCTCCATCATATTACCTCCTCATCTCAATCATTGTACTTACATGTATACAATACCAACCTATTAAGTACCCTCCTCCCTTCCTTTCTGTTCCCTTTATATCTCCTTTTTAACTTACTAGCCTCTGCTACTAAGTATTTTCCTTCTCACACAGAAGCCCAATCATCTGTAGCTAGGATCCACATATGAGGGAGAAAATGTGGCACTTGGCTTTCTGGGCCTGGGTTACCTCAGTATAATCCTTTCCAGATCCATCCATTTTTCTGAAAATTTCATAACTTTAAAAAAATATTTAGATAGCTGGTATGTGGGTTTCTGTTTATGCTTCTGCCCTGGATACTTCATATGATACTGCCTGGGATGTAGAGGCTTATTTGCCCTGGGAGGGGCATGTGTGAGAAAGATCCACTCAACTAGGGCTTGGAGGATGACTAGCCAGATGTTCCAAGAGGGTGAGCAAGAAAGAGTGCTAGACTTAAGTGGAGCCTGGGCACAGCTTTGGCTAGAAGCAGGGAGAGGAGAGAAATGTGCCAAGTGTGATGATCAGGAGAAGAAAGCATGGAACAGGGGCCAGAGGAGTTCCAGATGAGTGGGATGAAGCATGAGGAGCTCCTGCTCACAGAAGCTGAAGGCAGGAAACATCAAGGTTGGAAGTTAGTAGGACCGAAGGTGAGTATAGGACCTGCTTGAACCACAGCCTTGCTTATTACTGCTCTGTGTTTGCCCCTTGCCTATCCTAACCCAGCAGGCTCAACTGCTGTCTACTGCCCAGGGTCAGAAGTGGTGGTATGCCTCCAGAACACCCCATATCCACCTAGGGAATGGGGAGCAGCAATGGAATACAGGCACCAATTGTGTCAGAGGGTGATACTGTCCCATGTAGAAAATTTTATCAGTGGATAGCCATGGAAAAAAGGAGCTGGGAAGAACTTGAATGTGTCTTTGAGCCTGCTTCAGTCAAAGATGGGGCTTGGGGGAAGAATTCCCATCCCAGTCAGTTGACTATGGCAGAACGTTAGTAGTGTGGGCTTTTCCAGTGTAACAGGGAGAGGGGGAAGCTAAGAATCAATATCATATGCATGGTAATGTCAGTTCTAAGTGTATCTGTGGTCATAGAAATTGCTCATAATCTGGGTCTATTTTTTACTAGTTGAATAGTCAGGTGATTGGATGGTACTCATACAGTGGTTATTTTAAAATACTCTTAGGGCTAGAGAGATGGCTTAGCAGTTAAGGCGCTGCCTTCAAAGCCAAAGGATCTCAGTTCAACTCTCCATGACCCATGTAAGCCAGATTCACAAGGTAGAACATATGTCTGGAGTTGGTTTGCTGTAGCTGGAGGCCCTGGCATCCCCATTCTCTCTCCCTCTCTCTCTCTCTCTCTCTCTCTCTCTCTCTCTCTCTCTCTCTCTCTCTCTCTCTCCCTCCCTGTCTCTCTCTCTGTCACTGCCTCTCTCTCTCTCAAATAAATAAATAAATAAACTATCTCTTAAAGTCACCCCTATTTGCAACACACTTTCTTTTTGGGCCCTGGCTTGCTTTGGAAAGCTGAATGGAGAGGGTAGAGAATCTGGGAATAGAGTCCGTAGGATCCTGTAAGAGTGAAAATTTTGAGACGATGAAGGGAGCACATTCAGTGGAGTCCCTCTCTCCTTCAGGGCCACACTCCAGCATTCAGGTCCTTGGAAGTCTCTGTCCAAATGGTTCTGAGCCCATTTCTAGGGCCTATGTATTCTGGTTTTGATCCATTCCTTCACCCACACCCCTGCCAGTATGACCAGTAACAAAATGTTAGGCATGTGTGGAGTGTGTGGATAAAGCTTGGATGGGAGGGAAAATGTATCCAACTATGTAACTTCAGACTTCTCAAAGCTTGGGATAGAGTAGAGAAAGTGGGCCCGGGACCACCATATTGTGAGAATCTGAGAAGTCTGAGGAATCCTCTATTTTAAAATAGCGTTTAAGATCAGTATAAAGGTGATACAAAGCCCTTACATATCATCCTTCTTGATACTTTTACATAGTTTCAAATAGCATAGTATGTGCACTTCCATTTGTCCTCTTACCCTGGGCTCCACAAATATTAGGGGTCTATATAACAAGAACACATCTGCCAGGGCCCAGGATAAATTGCAGAGGAAGTGACATCATGAACACTGCTCTTACTGCTAAACTGATAAGTAGCACCAGAGTGATGGTGACAGACAAAACCTAAGAAAGCAGAAACACAAGACTACAAACAACTCAATACTAAATCAGGCTGCCAACAGGTCTGCCATGGCTCAGGAAACATTGTTGAAAAGGGGGTGGAAAGATTTCATGAGGCACATTGGGTAGGAATACCCTGAGGCATGATCTGCTACTACCCCATAGGAATTGACTGAGGCCTTCATGACCCCACAGTGATTACCATAACCCCAGTGAGGACCCCCAGGATAATGGGAGTTGGGGGGAGGGAATAAGAGTATATAACCTGTGAGGTATATATATATATATATGTCACACACACACACACACACACACACACACAGAACACAGGAACCTTCTGACTTAGCCTATAGGTATAGAAATGCTATCTTCAGTTTTATGTGATGAATGACTCTAGTACATACTGTAAAGCCCTTCCATGGCCTGATCGGAGGCTGGTTAGGTTTTTGGGGAACCAGCTGAGGTATTTCCCATCCATTGTTTCTGATTAACATCTGACAGTGTCTTAACAACCCGAGGATCAGGACAAGGAGGGCTTTGCACAGGTACTCTGCATTTTCTTCTCTCAGGTAAGCATTGCAATTGCTACTTTACCACTACAGAACTGTGAGTAAGCTAAACATTATCATTACACATGCAAAGGCAAGGCCCTGGGGCCAGACTGTGCCTGACACTGCTGATGTTGACCTATGCAGGCCATCTGCAGTCTCACAGTCCCTTGAAAGGCCTTGCCTTGTCTGTTCCTCACACTAACTCTGTGGGAGCAGAGAAGGCGGGTTTCATCATTCCATCAGCGGATGAGCAAAGCCAGGCTCAGTGAGGTTAAATCACCCCAGGATCTCCCAGCAAATAGAAGGAAGGGTTTGGGTAGGATCTAGGCCTTTGGAATCATGTTCCACTGCCCTTTTCACTCTGCATAGACCCAATTGAATTCAAAAAGGCAGAAATGCCAAAAAGAAAACTCTAGCCTTTTTTTTTTCCTGAAAGCACCAGAGACCTATGGGCCAAAGGTTGACACGTCTATTTATGAGGCTTCTTTACTCTGGTTGGCTAATGATATTTAATCACATGTACCTTGCAGTAGGCCAAGCTAATGGGGAGAAATGCAGAGGGATCAACCAAAACCATGTAATTTGATAAAATCTCAAAGCTTTTACAGTGCACAAATGATTCATTATATAAGATTTCAGAAGCCAAAGGTAAAAATTAAAGTTGGAGAAACTGCCAAAAAATGTCAGGTAAGTGTACTGAACCTTGAAGTTACTTTTTATCTCGGGTGGTTTCAGAATCTGATAATTTAGCAAAATTGGAAATTTTCTGTTTGGAAGTTAGATGTGTAAAGTAAGTCAGTAATCAAAGGGCTGTGGTTCTTCTGATAAACTGGCACCTTTGATGTCTCCAAAGAGCAAGAAGCTGAAGCCTTCTGCAGCCCTCATAGCAAACGTCCCCCTACTCTGCTGTCGAGTAGAGTCAATCTGTGCTGTGTGACGAACCACCCTCCAGTCTTAGCTCTTAAAACATAATGGTGATGAGTCACATGTTGCCGTTAACTTTTCCTGGGGAGGTGTGGACAAGCATCATTTACTGTTTTTTGAAAGCCCCTCAAAGTCTTACCTCTTGACATCAGATTCAATGTTCAGGCTGTTGTTGTCTAACTGCAGTCTGACTGCAAATGAGGCTTCTCAGTCATGACTCTTCAAAGGGCCGCGTGTCTTGAGCTGGGCTTCTATGAGCTAGGAAGACAAATGTCTCCCATACCCGCGCCCGCTGCTCCGGTGTGATGCAGATGCGGGGAAGAGTAACCACAAGAGCACTCTCAGTTAACAATGGGAGAACGGGAAGCACGCAGCAGTAACTTGTTCACAGAAACTCTGCAACCCAGCTGGGCATACATCACCAGAACTCCCTTCTTGGAGATAGCAAATATTCTTGAGTCTGGCCTGATTCTACACCCTGGTGGTACTTTTTCCACTCAGAGTTCTCCATTGCTCCCTGGAAGTATTCCCCACTCAGTCCATTGCCTGTTACAAGCTCCTTTAAAGAAACACAAGGTACATTAGAAAAGGGCTTACTACTTAGAATTAAGCACAAGTCACAAATTGTGAGTAATGCATGTTTATTCTGCAGAAATAAAGCGTTTCAGAAGGACAGAGGCACGGGACAGATTAGCATCTGACAGCATGGTAGCGACCACTTACGTGGATGAAACTATTTGAATGGGATGAACACTTTTCATTCTCAGATTTTGGTTAAAACCTGGTAGTTTGGGACTGTATTGGTTGGCATGTGGCTTCTGTTTTCAACATTACAATACTGCACACTGCAAAGAGATACAGTACTTTATACTGAAGAAAATACTAACTCCTTGTATTTTAAGTCTCCCAGAGACATTCTTCTAGAGGCCATTTGAAAATGCAGGGCAGAATTTCTTTGTCACAATATGTGAGAGGTGCAATTTTCATTCACTGGGCTTGTGTTGAGGCTTTGGTAGGCTCTGACAGTTGCAGGATGGTCTTGAACAGTGGTGAACTGACACATGATCTCTATGATACTAAAACGTCCAACAATGGGCTGGGGAGATTGCTCAATGGTTAAGGCACTTACCTGCAAAGCCTAACAACCTGAGTTTGATTCCCCAGTACCCATGTAAAGCCAGATGTACAAGGTGGCACATACATCTAGAGTTCATTTGTAGTGGCTAGAGGCCCTGGCATGCCCATTCTTGCTCTATTTGCCTCTTTCTCTTTCAAATAAGTAAAAAAAAATATTTTTTAAAGTGTCTCAGAAAACATTAAAGAAGGTGAAAAATCTGTTTATAATGACGGAAGCTTAAAACCCAACTCTATGTTCCCATAAACACAGACTATTTTGGATATAGTTTAAATATATACTGAATTATTGTATATATTTAAGTAGAATGATTGAGATGGGGAGGTAATATGATGGATAATGGAATTTCAAAGGGGAAAGTGTGGGGGAGGGGGAGGGAGGGTATTACCATGGGATATTTTTTATAATCATGGAAAATGTTAATAAAAATTGTGAAAAGATTAAAAATAAATAAATATATACTGAATTTCCCATGAGTGCAACTACCATGTAATTGGAGAGAAGATACTTTACTTTGTTGGGGGTTAACTAAGAGTGTTTGCCACGTCAGGAAACTGTATCCCTGATGACAGAATCACTTGGGGCCCTCCATGTGCCAATTCTGCACCTCTCCCAGCTGGCACATTCAACATTGGCAATCACCCTAATGCTGCATTTAGATACAAATTTGTGACTTCTTCATTCTACCTTCTAATGTAATCATGTCTGAGTGTCTAGGTATTGGAATGTTCTATCTTGTTATAAATAATCTTCCTTTTATTTCTTCTTTAAACTACAGGTATGGCTTTGTATTGCTTTTTAAAACATTATATCTGAAGGTAAGATATAC
Organism: Jaculus jaculus; assembly: GCF_020740685.1. NCBI lineage: Eukaryota > Metazoa > Chordata > Mammalia > Rodentia > Dipodidae > Jaculus > Jaculus jaculus. The sequence goes on along the minus strand of NC_059105.1, from coordinate 40,354,070 downwards.
CATCTGTGACTTTAATCTCATGATAGTAGTGAAGGTATTATTAAACACTTGCTCTAAGAGGAGAACTTGTGTCTAATATTGTTTAGAAGCACTACCCTGGTACAAACTTAGAGTAGAATATCTCATGCAGACATAAAAGAGCACAGTTCAAGCAGAAGAGAGGCATATCATTCCATGAACTTGAACCCAGGGTCATGAGTAGACAAAAATATGGATTTAATATTGGGAAGTAGGTGCCTGGTTTGCCCCTAAATCTAGATGAGACATTGATAGGTTTGCATAGTACTGTAGGAGAGCAAATTATTTTCATTTTTGTGGCTTTAAGAAGACATGTGATTATTAATTTTCATTGCAATCTGCCCTAGAATGTAGCCATGCACTTATGACCTGCTCAAATTCCTTCAGTCAATGGCGTTAGATCCTGGATGTGGGAAGCAACTGTGTTGTGCCCAGTACCTTTCTCTCTACATGAGGAGTCACGCTTGATGGGGTCAATGCAGTTCTTGCCTCCACTGCTGACCATTTTCCTGTCACCACCATCCCCCCGCCCAAATGAGAAGGACCTGCAGATGCAGGAACTAGCCTCTCAGCATTCAGGAAAAGGGCAGTTGCTCCAATGCTAGGACAAGGCACTGTAGGTTCTGACAGTGGCTTGCTCCAGTATTGGCTAACTTCTGTCTAGAAGTCCAGTACACTTCCCATTGAGCTACGGAGTCAAGTCTGGCTAACTTCTTAGTTCCTGCATTTGGTTAACTCTACCAGTGCTTGCCTTCACCAAAGCTGTGGATATTTTGTACCCCCTGCTCCCTAAATGGGAACTTGAATAAATCCTTACAGTGTTATCCCTAGCATAGACAGGTAAGAGAAATTAGGTTATGATTTACTACAAGAAGAATTTGTTTCTCTCAGCTTATGAAAATAAACCTTAGACAAGTTGTATCCACAAACATCTCCCAGCCTGATGAGACCCAGTCGTGATGGATGGCACGCTTTCCCACAGCACAGAGGTCAGTCTGTGCGCCCAGCCCTTTTTCATCAGTGTGGGTCCGAGGGGGAACATTTCATGACACTTTTTGCCTCCATATTTGCCTGGGCCCAGCAAAGCTATTAATCTTTTTATAAATAGTAAATCAGCTATTTTACTTTTTAGACACCTTCCTTTTCCATCTCTGCCACAGTGATAGAGGCCATAAACTTCCCAGCTGGCATTTGAAAACAGCCTTTCTTTCTTCTATCCTAAATTATATCTTTTTGGGAGGTGGGTACGTCTTGCTTGGCTACAGGACTTTTCCTTCTCAAAACTCTACAGGTCATACTCATAGGTCTATTTCAACCCAGTTATATGTGTTACAGTTCTGCATTATTGTATCTGGGAAAATAGCTGAGAAAGACAACTGGAGGGAGGGGTAATTTATTTTGAATCACAGTTTCAGATGTTTCAGAGGCTGGCTGGCTCCAGTGCTTTTAGGCAGAGAAGAAGCAGAAAGAAATGGCTGACATGAAGCCATGGGTGAGGAAAGATGCTCATCTCATCAGTCAGGAAGGAGAGAGAGCGAGAGAGAGAGAGAAAGCGAAAGAGTGAGAGAGAGAGAAAGAGAGAGAGAGAGAGAGAGACAGAGAGAGAGAGAGAGAGAGAAGAGGAGGGAGAAAGTGAAAGGAAGGGGCCAGGGACAGGTTATTCCCTTCAGAGTCACAACCCATGTGATTTACTTCCTCCAACAACTCCACACAGCCTCGGTTCCACCAACCCTAAATATGTATCAAATTCTGAATTCCCCCAGTGATGAGTTCAGAGTCATAGTGACCCAGTACTTTCCCCAAAGCCCTGCCTCTGAATTGCATTGAAGACCAAGTCTTCCACACACAAGCCTTTAGAGACATTTCATATTAAAACCATAACACTCAGCTTCATGCTTTCTCTCCCTTGTCAGAGTAAGCCTCATGATGTTTGTAAAACCATGGAAATACTTGGACTTAAGAACATATCTTTTGTTTTTGTGGGGAAGGGGAGAGAAACAGCTGTTGCTGGAAGTTTCATAGCAAAATATCATGGAAAGTTTTCATAGACTTTTTTTTTTAAACAAAGAAAGGTCTTGGCTTTAAATAACTCTTCTTGTCCACATTGTGTTCCTCCTGGCTGTTTTCCCCTTTGTGAACTAGAACTGCTCCAGAGGAATAAAAGAGAGGTCCCCAGCAGCCATGCCCCCCTATGTAACTTTGGACACCTGATCTAAGTGAGCAACTTGATCCCCTCCACAATTTCCTCTTTGGAAGGCACACAGAGAAGGGACCCCTCAGAGCTGACTCGTATCAATGGCAGGGTTCTAGAGATCGATCACACACACTTGCTGCCAAGGCTTTGCTCCGAAGAGCCGGCTGTTCCCCTGTGCTTGTTTTCGAAGAGCTGCCTCGGTATCCTTTCAATAAATTACCTCCTTCACTTAACTTAGCAGGAGACCGTTTCTATCACCTTCAACCAAAAGAATGTTAACTAACATATAGACCATGGCAGGGAATACCAATGTTGCAGAATGTCTACCTCGCTTAGTGACAGGGGAATGAAGACCGCCAGCCAGCCAGCAGAGAAGAGGGCAGACATAAGAGTGCACTGATGGTATTGGCTTTCCTGTGAAAAAGTAGGAAATGTGATCTGACTGATATGAATATGAGTGTGGGGAAAACAATAAAACGTATGTGAAAGCAGTGTCTACGAATGCATTTGACTGCATCACGCGGGAGTGTGCGTGTAACACCAAGGAAAGCAGAACCAGGAGGAGAGGCAGAGGAGAAGACAAGTCACTGTAAAGTTAAAACAACAACCAAAAAAGTTGCTTTGCCTCACCAGGAGCTGGTGCTGTCTTCCCCTGGCAACCCCAAATTCCACCTTCTCCCAGGAGGAAAGCGAGAATGGTGTATTACTGAGGGTTCAGCTTTACATTCCTACGGTCACTGAGAACACCTCATATTCTCTCCGTCATGCTGGGTCGCCTTCTGGTGCTATTTGTTTGCTTTACATGCAGCAGAAAAGCTGCCTTGTCAACAGTTCTGGAAGCCACTGTTTCCGGGAGAGACGATGGAAGAGTCTTTTTGCCCTGTATTGCTTGGAATGTGTCTTTTCGTAGTGAAGGCAGTGTGGCCCCCTAGGACTGATGAGGCAGGTGGGGCTCTACCTACTCCTGGCCACCTGAAAGAGTTAACGTTTCTCTCTCTATCCTACTCAGCATAACACAGTGCTGATATGGAAATGGCACGGCAATATTTATGATTCGCCAGGTGATCCATTTGGGTTTGTAAGTTTACTGTTTGCAGTTCGATAGGTGATAATTTTGATTGGATTTATTCATCCGATACCCAACTGGGAAATGCTTCTGATTCAATAAGACATTACACAGCAGCATCCATTTCAGAAAGAGATGTCTCTGGGTTGCTGTATGCTACCAGGGAATTCATCAAACATTTTTCAAGCAAGCTATATCATATTTTTAGGGCAGTATATTTATCTCAGAACAAAGATAAACTGTAGCCAGCAATACATTCTGGCTTAGTTAATGCAGTTTGTAGCAATGTAGTCATTTTGAAGTCTAATTCATGGGTGTGTTTGGTATAATCTAAAGTGAAATGAAGATATTCACAGCCTTTGATCAAATGAGGGATGAACCAGCAAGAGCTGTTCTACTCAGTATTATCCTAGTATCCAGACTAGTAGTACTTTATGGAAATGGGAGAAAACAAACAGATACAGTAGCAGGCACAGTCAGCTGATGGGATGTTCATTTTGCAAGTGCTGGTGTGAGAAGAAAGGCTCTTAGCTACAATAGCTCCTTTACTCCTCACTTTGATAGCATATCTAGCCCCTTTATTCCCTGAAAACAGCCTTACTGAGTTCAGAGATACCTCTTCCTTGAACAGAAATCATCACTGCTGGATCCCTACAAAGGTGCCAATGACATTCAGAGAAATACACAGGCAGATTCAAATTTTCAAAGGTCTACATTTCCTTTCTTATTTGAATATCTTAACACTTGTACAATAGCAAATCTGCACTTAAGAGTTCCTTTTCTCTCTTTTTTTTTTGTCCTTTTAGTTCCATTTATTTTCATGCTGAATTTACTCCCGTGCCATAAGTTTTTGTTTCTTCAGCTTTTTCTGGGATATCTTTTTCTTCTGCGCAACCTCCTCTTCTGGTTTTGGAACAATCTGTTCCTTTTCCGTGAGGATCATCTCAATGTGGCAAGGAGAGCTCATGTAAGGGTTAATCCGACCATGAGCTCTGTAAGTACGGCGGCGCATCTTGGGTGCTTTGTTCACCTGGATATGTTCAATGACCAGAGAATCCACATCTAAACCCTTAAGTTCAGCATTACTCTCTGCATTTTTAAGCATGTGCAGCAGAAATTCAGCACTCTTTTTGGGCCACCGACCCTGTGTCCAGCCCCACTGTTTAGCCTGGGCACACCTACCAACTCCACCATTGTATCGCCGGAATGGCACACACTGCTTCTTTAAAGTGACGTCTTTCAAATACTTAGTGGCTTTTCGGATATGCATGCCCTTGATGGCTTGAGCAGTTTCACGGGTGTTCTTAAAGTGAACACGAAGATTTGAACCCCTTGACTTGCATGATTTTGTAGGGTTTTCTGGGTCGAGAGAGTAGCGAACCATTTTCACAGGTCACCTCACGCCGCTAACAGGAAGAGGAAGTCCTTTTCTCTTTTGTAAAAGAGAACTATAAGATACTAATAGTCATACACCAAATACTTTTTAGGAGTTTTGCATGTATTAAGTCATTTAATCCTCAAAGTGGCCCATATTGTTGACATCCTCCACTTTATTCCTAAGAGAATAACTAACATGCCTAGGGTCTCAGAAATAGTGGGAGAGATGGGTTGAGCCAGAGCAAAAGCACTTCAGTCTGAAATTAGGGCCTAGGCAATGCAATGAGTATCTATGATAGTTGGAAATCTGTATTATGGATTGTAATTATTTCTCCAAGTCTATGGTTCAGGTCTCTCTCTCTGTATGTGAGTGTGTGTGTATATGTATGTGTATGTATGTGTGTGTGTGTGCATGTGCATGCATGTGCATGTGCATGCATGTGTGTCTGCTACTGCTAGGATTTAAACCTAGGAACCTAGGGTGTTGCACAACCCCATTTGCTAGCCAAATACTCATTAGCTTGCTACATCCCTAGCCTCAAATTTTAGTTTATTTTTTTTTAAATATTTTAATTTTGTTTACTTATGAGAGAGAGAGAGTGTGTGTGGGAGAGAAAGGCAGAGAAAAAGGATGTGCCAAGGTTTCCAGCCACTGCAAATAAACTTCAGATGCATATGTCACCAATGTGCATCTGGCTTATGTGGACTCTGCGGAGTCAAACCTAGGTCCTTATTCTTCACAGGCAAAGTTCCTTAACTGCTAAGCCATTTATCCAGTCCAAGTTTCTTAACAGTGCCATTTGATGAGAGGAATTTGAAAATAAAAATCCATATCATTAGTTCATCATTTTTCCCCTACAATAAATGGTTTTCATAGTCTTAAGACATTTCCCAAAGTCTAAGAGGTAGTTCTCTATGTTTCTTTTTCTAGAAATGTCATAGTTTAGTTTAAAAGTGTGCAATCCATCTCTAGCTAATTTTTAGTAATGCTCTAAGGTATTCAACATGGTTCAATTTTTTCCATATACATATTAAAAACTTCAATCACCATTTGCTATTGATTTGTTGGCCTATTCCCATGGGAGTACGCACTGTCTTAATCACACTGGCTTTGCAGACAATCTTACAACCTTATAGGATACATCTACCAGATTTGTTTTTTTTTTAAGATTGTTTAGTCTATTATCCTAGCTTGTTTAGTATGCTTCATATATATTAGTAGCAGCTTGTCAGTTTCTGTAAAAGGTACTCTAGCATTTTGTTGGAATTACATGGAATCTGCAGATATCTGTAGAAAGTGAGACTAATTTTTTCCCTTTCCTCTCACTCACTGCCAAAAATGTTCAAGTCCTAATCCTTGGAATTTGTAAATATGTTAGGACATATGGCAGAGATGGAATTCAGCTTGCTACTCAGCTGACTTTAAAACGGAGATTAACCTGGCTTTCCCGGGTGGGTTCAGTGTAGTCACATGGTCCTCACACACAGAACTGGGATCCAGAAGAGGAAGTGTATCTGATGTACTAAGAGAGGAACTGATATGCTGTTGCTGGCGTTGAAGATGGAGGGGGATTTGTGAAGGAAAGTGGGTGGGCGCTAGAAGCTGGAGAAGGTAAGAAAATGAGTTCCCTCTTGGCATCCCCAGAAAGAACGCAGCCTTGACACTTGATTTGATGAGACTCTTGACTGGCTTCTTCACCCACACAGCAGTAAGATAGTAAATTTGTGTGATTTGAAGCCTCTAAGTTTGTAGCAATTTGTCACAGAGGCCATAGCAAACTGCTGTAATTGATATAGGCATAATTGATAGTTACATAATATTAAAATTTTCAATCTATGACCATGGTGTGGCTCTCCATTTATTTAAAATTTTTTCCTCTCAGTGTGTTTTATAGTTGTCAGTCTAGCTGACTTGTGTATCTTTATTAAATTCATTCCCAGGTGTTTTATATTTCTTGATGTATATCATAGATCTGCGTGTTTGAAGCAGAAGCCACTCAAGCCATAAACTATGAGAAACCACTTAAATCATACTTTGAGAAATTGCTGGAGGCTGAATGTACTAGAATGATCAGTTCTGGGTATCATGGTCAGAAGGACCCTCTATGCTGGTGGACTCTGTCTCCAGGGACTGCATGAGGTCCTCACAGAGAAAATCCCAGAAAGACCTCCTGGTACCTGTGGAAGGAGGGAACGAATCTCTGCTGGGAACCATGCCCAGAGTGTCCCCTGTCACAATGGCCTGTGCTCCATGAGAAAAGACTTTTCCAGAAACTTATCCCAGTTGAGAAGAGGGCATATTTCCCACTGGAGTACTAAGTTTTCACCTCATATAAAGGAGGTAAACATCGTTAGTAAGAGACAAGGATCAAGGAAATAAACTGGGAATGTCACAGTAAGGGAAAGGAATGGGGAAGAGAAAGAAGGAGGGATGTCTATACCACCAGAGGAAAGCTGGCAAAGGAGAGGGGCCAAACCAGTCATAGAGGTGTGCATGCAGAAGAGTGCACCATGCTCCCTGGCTCCCACACTGACTACCACCAACAGGACCCCATACAATCACGGGGGATCACAGCTAAAAGGACCACAAGATGCAGTTCACTTTGAGAACAAGTAATTGCTTATGGTAGACCAAAGTCAAGAATGGGACAGGAATGAAAATACCAGAGGAATTCAAAACCACTACCAGCTATACCTATAGCAAACATTAAATAGTCCAAATTCTAGATCACCATAAAATTTCAGGTTAATATCTTATTTACCCAAATTCCTACAACCTACTTTAATAATCCAGCTTTTCTTCACACAATTGTGGGAGGAAAGAATGAGGAAAATTACTACTCAAAAAAAAAAAAATCATGTTGCCATTAAGCATCTTTCAGACCACACTCCATCCTGCTTGCTTTTCACCATTGCCAACAGGTCAGCTGGCTTTTTCTCTGATTAACCCACCAGGTTTTGGGCAGGTCTCTTCATCACCTGCCAGTCTCCAGACTCAGGATTTACCCTAGAAACTACTGGAGCTTGCTTACCCATAAAGGGTTTGTCTCTGTTACACATCAGTTCATCAAGATTTTCTGTGTCTGCCACTCTTGTATTGTCCCCTAAGTGGAACTGTCCTATTATATGAACTCTTCTGGTATTACTATGGTAATAAAAGTCATCTAGGTCCTTTCCATCTTAAGTCTCTCCCTTTGGATTTCTTTTTGTTATCTTCTGTGCTATGTGTGTGTTCGTATGCATGCACGTATGTGTGCGGGTACATAATGCACACATTACACAGAGGCCAGAAGACAACCTCAGGTGTCCTTCTTCAGCTGGCATCCACTGTTTTTGAAACAGGATTTCTCATTGGCCTGAAGCTTGCCACATAAACTAGACTAGACTGGCTGGCCAGTGAGCTTCAGGGATCCACCTGTCTCATTCTCTCCAGTGCTGGTATTACAAGTGTGTGCCACCACATTTGGCTTTTTCCTCAAGGGTCTTGGGGTTGAAACTCAGGTCCTCATGCTTGCATAGCAAAGTACTTTATGTACTGAACCATTTCCCCAGCCTGTATTATCCTTTCTATTTCCTCAGTGTTCCTGACCTCAGATTGCTAATTGCACACATAGCTCCTAATAATTTTCATTCTTCAATGGTTTACTAAGTGTTCTTGACTTGAACAACTCAGCGTTTTCTTTAAACCTGTCAGCCTCCAGCAATTTCTCAAAAGAAGATTTATGCTTCTTGTAGTACACTGAGACACACACAAGGCAGCACATCATCACAGACATAAACTAGCTCTGTGATTCAGGAACCTTCTGACTTTTTTTTCATGCTATGGAACACATACCCTGTCTATCCTCCTTTTTCTCACTCTCTAGCAGTCAATCCAAATCACAATAGATCAAAGGTCTTTCACTGACTGATTATTTTATGTCAAAATTACTACTTTTGTATGTGTGAATTTGTGTGTTTTGTATGTGTGTATATGGTGTATGTGTATGTGTGTTGGGCATGCACATCCCACAGCATGCATGTGGAGGTCAGAGAACAACATTGGGGTGTTGGCTCTTGCCTCCTACCTTACTTGAGACAGGGTCTCTCTTGTTTGCTATTGTAAATCAGACTAATTGGCCCTCAAGCTTCATAATTCACCTTTAAGTCTGCTTCCCATAGGCACATTAGGACTGGAGATACATGCATGGCTTGCATCTGACTTTATGTGGATTCTGGGGCTCCAAAGTCTGGTCAATACACTTGTGCAGCCAATGAACAAGTAAACTAGACTACTTAAAAAATCAGAGTCTGGTTGGAGAGATGGGTTAGTGGTTAAGGCACTCGCCTGCAAAGCCAGAGGACCCAGGTTCAGTTTCCCAGGACCCACGTTAGCCAGATACACAAGGGGGTGCTTGCGTCTGGAGTTCGTTTGCAGTGGCTGGAAGCTCTGGTGCGCCCATTCTCACTCTCCCTCTCTCTCTCTCTCCCTCTCTCCAACTCTAATAAATAAATAAAAATAAAAATAAATTTTTTAAAATCAGAGTCATCTCCCCAGCCCCCAAACTGCCACTTTGTAAGGCAGAGTGCACTTTAAAGCTGCTTGACCACGTCTGTGGTTCACATTTGAGCAGGTTACGTATTAATAATGCTTACCTACTGTTTTTCTAAACTGATTTGGGATTTAAACCAAAAGTGAGACAGTGGCATTTCTGATGTCAGAAATTCTTGCTTTCCTCTGAAGTTTTGGCAGGAAATTCAAAGTTGATTCCATCTTGAGAATTCTTAAAAATTAACATAGTGGTCAAATAGTTATACATGGTTACAAGAAAAAAAATCCATTTAAGCTGGACTAATTAAAGAGAAGTCTATTGCAAGCATACTAAAGCATCTTAAGGCATCCAATTTTAGTAAGTACAGCAGGATTCTATAGAGCCAGTAAGTTATCAGTAAATTCTCTTTGTGGCTCCTGGTTTGTCTTGTCCCTGCCCACTTTGTCACATAGTCCCATGTCTCTACTGAACATGATTCAATCTTTTGTCTTTGGAAAAATACGCATTACAAGTGTCACCATTCCTGATTACAGATGGCTTTTCAGTCTGTATATCTAAAACCAGGAAAGAGTGTGATGGGCTCAGCTTCAGTGAGACTTCAGCCTTGATCCAATCAGCTCAAAGTGTTAGGCAAGGGCACCTTATTGAAGTTGCCAGTGAGTGCCAGACATGATTTCCAATTCCGAGGTATAGGCCACAGATAACTGATAGATGGAAACACAGACTAGTGCTCATTTCCAATACTGGATTTTGACAAGTTGACACTTATTTGTTGATTGCTTTTAACCAAATGTCAATAGTAATCTTATCCTTGGCTTTAATAAAATGATATGGCTTCACCTAAGAAAAGACACATGCCGGGCATGGTGGCGCAAGCCTTTAATCCCAGCACTTGGGAGGCAGAGGTAGGAGGATCGCCGTGAGTTCGAGGCCACCCTGAGACTCCATAGTGAATTCCAGGTCAGCCTGAGCTAAAGTGAGACCCTACCTTGAAAAACCAAAAAAAAAAAAAAAGAACAGACACACATGTAGTCTCACTCACCTATTAATAGAATGTTGTTATCTATACATTTTAATTATAATTTCTTCTAAATAATTTATGTCATAGATATTATGAATGATAAGTAGACTATATCCTTCCATTAAAAACCATGACTGTCAAGCCAGGCGCGGTGGTGCATGCCTTTAATCCCAGCATTCGGGAGGCAGAGGTAGGAGGATCACCATGAGTTCCAGGCCACTCCGAAACTACATAGTGAATTCCATGTCAGCTTGGGCTAGAGTGAGACCGTATCTCAAAAAATCAAAATAATAAAAAATAAATAAAAATAAAACATGACTGTCAGGCGTAGCACTTAAGATGCTTGCCTGTGAAGCCTAAAGATCCACGTTCAATTCCTCAGAACCCACATAAGCCAATGCACAAGGTGGCAAATGCATCTGGAGTTTGTTTTCAGTGGCTAGAGGTTCTGGTTTACCCATTCTCTCTCTCTCTTTTGAATAAAAAAAGTAAAGTTATTTTTTTTTAAATGTCTGTCTTAATACCTCAGCATGGTGTTTGATGAAGCCAGAAAGATAATTACATTTGTCTATATTTACTTTTTCGTTATCAGTGATAATGTTTGAAGCTAAGATGAAACTTCGGTTTAATGATTAATTGTATACCTTCTCAAAATTTATGAGTTAAACATAATAATTCTTCTCAAGACTAGCTTAGGAATAAGTGTCATCTTTATGTGTTCTTTTTCTAGTATGTGACACTAAAATCATTTACTGAGCCTAGAGATTATGACTGAATATTTTCCTTTAAAAATAAAAATTCTCACATCTCAAAAGCTAGACAGGTGATAAAGATAGTTACTTTAATTCCTAAATGCAACACCTTAGTAATTCCATTTTAGTGTTAACTTATTACCATAAATTACCATAACTTCTTTCACAAACATATAATCACAAAAATCATAGGAATTTTACAGTTGGCTCATAACCATATATATATATATATATATATATATATATATATATATATATATATGATGAATTCTCAATTTTCTGTCTGTGGCTTACACATTTGGAATTATCTATAACAAATGGTTAATCCTAGGCTGGTCTTCTGCTTCCCACCAGCCCACTTGAACCATTCCTCTCATTTACAAATGAGTGTGTGGCCAGGGATAGCAAATTAATCTAACATTAACTTAGAGAACACACAATTAGAAAGACCTAGCTGCAAGAAAGGAAAGTAATTGAGTGTACTCCCAAACCAAAGAGCAATGTGTTCCTGCAGGATCTGCTGGGATTATCGCCATCTTGGCTTCCCTCCACTGATGCAGGTGATTGAAGGAGTGCCGTAACAACAACAGTTCCTAAAACCATAGAAATCCATTCTCCTTGGTTTGCTCTTATGCATATCCTAAGCACTAGAGTCAAAAATATAATTTCCTCAGAAACATCAGTATTAAAAATGTTCTTAGAATTAGAAAACTCATTTAATATAGAAAAGACTGATTCTCCTATGGAAGACAGTATCCTCCCAGTTTATTAACCTTTCCAAAGTTCCCATCTCCTAGCCCTCTGTGTAGAAAATCGGATATGGTACAAAGACAGGGGAGGAGAAGTAAATATGCTTGGATAGTCTCTATAATTGCTCATATTGGCCGTTCTTGGCTACTTGGTGAAATAATTCACTTTGATCAACTTCAAAGCTTCCAATTACCTACAGGATAAGAATTACAGACACCAACTTATGATAATAATTTGGAAAGTCAAAGTACTTAAATATAGTACTATACTATAAATGAGAATAATTAATACTAGTATTACATATTTATGGCACCTCAATTTTTAGAAGACTTTAATGTATATTATTGAGTTCAGCTTTCAAGTCCTTTTCTGTGATAGTCCAAGACATGAGGCTAATACAGAAATGTACAGTGGGTCTAAAATACTGAAGGTGAACTTTGGTCCATTCTGACAATACTGTGCCTCCTCTAGGCAGTCTGGCAAGCTGCTGTCTCATTGACCTCCCTGAAGAGCGCCCTTGACCACATCACTCTTGCTCCTCATCACCTTTCTTGAACGTGCAGTCTCAATTTCTTTGTTTAGTTACTTTTCCTGTTGCTGTGACCAAATGCCTGACACAAATCTGCTTCATGGAGGAAGAGCTTATTTTGGCTTATAGCTCCAAGGATACAGTCTACCATGGCAGGAGCAAGAGGCAGCTGGCCACATTGCATCCACGGTAAGGAAGAACAGAGCAATGAATGCTAATGCTTAGCCAGCGTTTTCCTTTTTATTTAGTCTGGGACACCAGCCCACGGGATGGTGCCAGTCACAGTGACGGTGAGTCCTCTCACTTCAATTAACCTAATCTAGCAGCTTCCTCACAGACATGCCCAGAGACTTGTCTCCTAGGTGATTCTGCATCCAATCAAATTTACAAGAGATTAACCATCATGTTGGCTTTCAAGCCATCTCCTAATCTTATTTCAACAGTCTGCTCCTCTGTGCAATGTCAGTTTTTGTCACAGGCCTGACTACAGCCCTGCTGTGACCAATGACTGGGTAATTTCTTTTGGCCAAGAATTCCACCTTTCCCTTTTCAATCCCTTGAATCCATTCAAATCTAGACAGTTTTGGATTAGCATGTTTTGACATTATTTGGAGGCTTGTAGATCAGCACACACAAATATTTTTATGGTTTATTGACTTTCCCATTAGAAAAATACAACTTTTTCTTCTATTTAATCCTATTGAATTTGAATTTCACATTGTTGAGTAATACTATTGCCACTCTATTTTGATTGCTTGTGGTTTTTTTTTTTTTTTGCGTGTGTGTGTGTGTGTGTGTGCAGTGTTTATAGCTCTTTGTTTTAATACATTCAATCATTTTATTTTTTCAGTGTACAAAAACTTTTCTGATGCTTTTTATTAACATAGACTATGCCACATGTAGTGTTACAAATAGGAATCAAGGTGTGGATTGAGAGGAAGTCAAACTGGCAAGGTGTGGGATGGGCATTTCACTTCTTCTTCTTTTTATTATTTATATTTTTTTTATTATTTTGTTTTGTTTTTTCAAGGTAGGGTCTCACTCTAACCCAGGCTGACCTGGAATTTACTATGTAATCTCAACGTGACCTCAAACTCACTCATGGCAATCCTCCTACCTCTGCCTCCCAAGTGCTGGGATTAAAGGCGTGCGCCAACATCCTTGGTTTCTTTTTCTTGTTCTTCTTACCCATAACTGAAAAGAGATACAAAATATAAGAAAACAATCAGTCCAGTGTCAGAAACTTCTTACCTCCATTTTCAGCCTTTTAAAACATATTTTATTTATTATTTGAGGGAGAGAGAGAATGAGAATGGGCGCTCCAGAACCTCCTGCCACTGTAAACCAGTTCCAGACACACATGCTACCTTGTGCATCTGGCTTATTGGGCCCTCAGGGAACTAAACCTGGGTCTTTTGGTTTTGCAGACAAGCGTCTTAACTGCTAAGCCATCTATCCAGCCACATTTGCAGCCTTTTTAATAGTAAGTTGAACATCAAAAAGGTTAACACCACATATGTAAACCAGCCTTCTGTGCAGGCTTGCTTGAGGATGTCAAAGAGATCCAATTTCCTCAGAGAAGACAGGAGCACCAGGCTCATGGCTGACACTCACCCAGAACCTGGTGCACAATGCACTCAGGGTGAAACAAGTGAAGATCATCACTGTGCCCATGAAAGTGAATGAGAAGCATGCTGGGATTGATAGCAACGTACAACAGCAGAACAGAGTCCAGGCCAGCTCCTGGAAAGATCACGCAAGAAATCCCAGTCTCTCTGCTCAGTTTCATGGCCATAAGGTATTGCCATCAGCTGCATCTGGACACCCAGGGCAGAAAGCATGCCAAGTGGAGT